>NW_028254346.1:0-492543 GCF_964263255.1 Lissotriton vulgaris | reverse complement strand
TCTCAGGACGCAGGACTGTGGCTCTCGGCTGCATTCACCGCCTGACATCTCTGTGTGAACATACTTCATGCCTCCTCTTGTAAACACTCAGTTACTGAGACTCATTGGATTGTAGTGAACTCCTGGTGCAGGTGACTTCTGCCTGTTATTCCCAAACCGTGACTGTGTTACCCTCTGTGGCCCCATCAAACATGAAGACATTACAAGGAGCCCTGCCTCACCGCACCCGCTGCTACAATAACCATCCTCTCAGCGGTGTGGCTGCACTCGAGCTCCGTTGCGGCGGCATTTGTCATTTATCATTTATTTGGTGACACTCACGGGGTGGAAATATAGTTAGAACAAAGGTCCCAACTCAGCGATAGGAAGTGGTATGCTCGCTCCGCACATGCGCAGCTGAGAGACGCCATGTTTTATTTCGTGCGCGATGGTGGCTCGTGCAGCGCCGTGAGCACGCGCGTCCCTTCGGGGGCATTAACACACCGGGACACACTCCTCACAGGCATCCGGGCCCTAAGCGTGCACCACCTCTTCCCCAGTCCCTGCAGCCTCCACTGAGCGGTGTTCAAGGAGAGGTGAGGCACTCTAATCCCAGTTACTGAACGCGTGAGTGACTATGTTAAGCCTGGCTGCATTTATCTCCGTTTCTAAACTGCATTGGTACGCTTCCCTTGAGCGCATGCGCAGCTGTTAATCCCAGCCCCTCTTTAACCCTCGCTCTACTGCGGAAGGCAGCGTCTGTCCTTCACACATGCGCAGTTGCTGCTGGAGGCAGAGTCGTGAGCGCATGCGCAGCTGCAGGATCCTCTCGGCGGCTCTTGTCCCGCGTGTTGCTTGCTTGTTTGTGTTTCTGAGCCGGAGTCGCGCGGGGCCATCGGGGGCCCCTCAGTGCCAGGCCGTGGCTCCGCCTCTCACAGCGCGAGCGCACACGGAAGGTACGAAATGGCCTCGAGGCAGCGGTCGGAGAGCGTTAAGTAAAGTATGAGAACTGTAGTGGGGGCGGGGTCTGTGAATATGGGTGGGGCCTGTAGGTGTGGGGAGGGGCCTGTGAATGTGGAGGGCGGATCAAAACAATAACTCCGCCCAGCCTGGGGGTATTGAGTGATTAGTTTCAGAGTGCACATGAATGCGCCTCTCTGCCGGGGGGTGGGGCGGGGCCTGTGGGTGTGAATGCTCCTCCTCTGCTGGGGGTGGGGCCTGTGGGTCTGAATGCTCCTCTGCCGGGGGCGGGGCCTGTGGGTGTGAATGCTCCTCTGCTGGGGGCGGGGCCTGTAGGTCTGAATGCTCCTCCTCTGCCGGGGGCAGGGCCTGTGGGTGTGAATGCTCCTCCTCTGCTGGGGGTGGGGCCTGTGGGTCTGAATGCTCCTCCTCTGCCGGGGGCGGGGCCTGTGGGTGTGAATGCTCCTCCTCTGCTGGGGGTGGGGCCTGTGGGTCTGAATGCTCCTCCTCTGCCGGGGGCGGGGCCTGTGGGTGTGAATGCTCCTCCTCTGCTGGGGGTGGGGCCTGTGGGTCTGAATGCTCCTCCTCTGCCGGGGGCGGGGCCTGTAGGTGTGAATGCTCCTCTGCCGGGGGCGGGGCCTGTGGGTGTGAATGCTCCTCTGCTGGGGGTGGGGCCTGTAGGTCTGAATGCTCCTCCTCTGCCGGGGGCAGGGCCTGTGGGTGTGAATGCTCCTCCTCTGCCGGGGGCGGGGCCTCTGGGTGTGAATGTCCCTCCTCTGGCGGGGGCGGGCCTGTGGGTGTGAATGCCAGAATCCGGTCCAGGAAAGACATGGCTTGGCAGTTCGGGCTGGGCTGTACCCATGAGGCACAGGGTCAGACTGATTTGCATATGGCCATGTCTGAACTGGGGTGGTGTGAAGTGCAAAAAAACGATGGATTTAGGCCCAGATCTCTGTCAACACCATTACCAAAGAATGAAAAAATGTGGGACCCCATTCTGGTCTCGAGTTGAACCGCGAGGGATGTTAGACCACTGCTAGCTGGAGCGTCTGCATGAAGGAACCTCGGCGTCTCTGGTCAGTGTGTCAGCCGGGAAGTCACAGTCTCCTCTAACTTACTATGGCAAGATGTGGTGTATTTATACCCCAAAGTATCTGGGGCTTCTTTCTCCCTTGTGTGGTTTGTATGGGCCATTGTCGGACTGAGGAAGACGTAAGGGATGAACTTTGTACATAGATAATGTTCATACCTAATGTATGAACCCATCTGAGATGTTATAGGAGGCCTTTGTTTAAGGAAACCCTCCTTCTGCACCCAGAACTGAAACTAGACAAAGGTTCAATCCTAAGAGCCTGTAATTATGTAGTGTAGGGGGCTAATGTAGGTGAAGGATCATGCCTATATTAGGGCATCTAGGATCATGTCTATATTAGGGCATTCTAGGATTATGACTATATTAGGTCATCTATATGAAATATAACACCCAGTCCTCTTCCGAACCGAACGACAATAATGAATGATAGCAAACGACTAAGTAGCGCACAATAAAATGTTTCTATTAAAAATATTAAAATCATTTTAAAATAGTCTTTAGACAATGAAAAAGGTTGATGTTTGAATTGCCACTCGGGGAAAAAACGTCTAATTTATCAATTCATAGAAGTTGCATTACTTCATGCAGAAGAAGGCCATGTCTTTTTCAGTGAAAGTGTCAATTTAGGAAATGTTCCAAATTTTGTTTGTTTATTTATGCGAAAAAGAAGAAGCCTAAGTCTTTCCCAGCACACGAAGAGCCAATTTGAGATTAAGTGTCCTGGCTGGGGGATGCAACTATATTGATGTTTGCTACTGAAGATAAGTCTAACACCTCGCGGAGTATGTCAATCGCACATAGATGATATTCAGTACTGTCAACAGCAAGTGGTGGGGCAGCTTGTGCGATAGTTGATACCTGAGTGCCTGTGGAGAAGCCAACACCTAACCCACCAGGAGCAAATGGCACCTGTGGATTCTCGAGGAACGCAGCCATCAGTATAGGAATACGCTGGGGACTACATGGGCCTTTATGGGGTCCAGCATAGCATCCATGTCCGAAGGCATATCTGATGAAAGTGTCAGAGATATAACACGCATTCTTCTCCGCAGAACAGGTATCGAAGGACAGGTAATATGCAGTCCATACAGCCTGGTCTAAATGACAGGAACCAAGAGGCGCTCAGTTCGCGCAGGCGAGGTATGCCCAGATATTGCACGAAGCGTTAACGGTATCTCCGCTCCAGGAGCGCTTTTGCCATCTTGTTGGTGATTCGGTCGTCCATTGCGTAGCAGTAATATGACAATTAGGATTCCTGCAATTAATGCCAGGATAAGCGGAAGACCTAGGAAAATGCTTCCAAAGACAGAGTGTATAAAATTTGGGATAACTCTGTGGACTGTCTGAAAGGTGCTTAACAGTCCTGACCCTATGTTCTTAACCCCTTCCACACTCATGACGAGCTGGGCTCGTCATGGTGTAGCCTCCTCAAACACTGATGACGAGCCCAGCTCGTCATGAAATAAAGGAATACAGCGATTCCCAGCACAGGAGGGGAATTGCCTTAGCAGCCATGGGGTTAAATAGGTGTACAATACCACTTATATCAGACATATTAAAGATACGACCCATCATTGAAATGAATGGGGCCATTTGTACGTAGGAGTGCCTGTATCAGCCGAGGTCTAGTATTTTGGGTAGTATTAGCAGCTCGTGAAGTTTTGTGGATCTTGAGCCACAACCTGTCCCAAGTGGAGGCCGACCAACACTGCAGGAGATCCTGTTCCCATGCCAATTCCGTCCTTGTTTTTTGTCGCTCAAGGTTTGATAACAAGTGAGTGTGTGATGTCACTTCTGCTACCCTTGGCATTGTGGGGAATCGACGTCAATGCGAAACCTAAAAAGGGATCAGAAAAAAGCTACAGACAGGAGAAAGTCAGCCGCACAAGATAGAAAAACACTGGGAAATGCAGCGGTAAAAAACCTTGGAGAAAAGTAAATAGTTTAAATATACAAGCCCATACTTTTACTAGTGGGAATAGTTACAAGTTACAAATAATAATTAACATGATTTACTGGGGTCGGCAGAACCATCCGCCAAGGCTGCAGAGCTGGTGGTGGGAGTCGACCTGGTTGTGGTTGTCTTCCCACCTTCCGCGGCGCTGGTGGTGGCAGCTGCTTATGAAGGTGCCCTCTTGCCCATGGGTGCTTATGAAAGGAATAAAGATAAAAAGAACAATGATTGGTGGTACTCTCTTTACAAAAAACAGTTTGGCAGACACAGTATTGAACATTTTAAATCAGATTACCTATTCCTAGTTCCCTACCGAAATTTAAATTTTGAACTATTAATTAATTTCAACTAATAATCTTTGCTTCTCCAACCTCTTTTGATGGGCCAAGTTGGTCTCCCTTTGCATAGTACAATACGTACATCAGGGAGATTGAGACTGTATGAGCTACATAAAGCTACAAGGAATAACGCTAACACCCCTGGTATAATACTATCATAATAGTAGTAGCATCCCTTAACCCCTCAAGTGCTACGAACGTTCAACGGCCGACAGCAGCACTACCTCCGTAGTGCTGCGCACGTCCGTTGAACGTCCAATCTGCACCTGCTCAATGGAACGTTCAGGACTAGAGCTGGACGTTCCATCGCTCTTAAGCGGTTAAAAGTTCCCAAGCGAACACCAAGCTGGCTAACACTGGACCAGAATGCTGGCGGTATCAATCACTCTCTGATGCAAAGAGTGCATTTATGTGAGTGAGGCGCACTAAATCTCCATAGCTGCCAAGGTTTCAGATTGCTTATGTGTGACATTTTCATAGTTTCAGTGTACTTATGAGTGACTTCCAACAACCAAATGTGTGACACTTAGAGTGACACTTTGTCACTATCAAAATCAAGTAATGAAGAGGCACTTACCTCTCTCATATACATTTCATTTGTTTTATAGCGCTCCTCATACCAGTGTAGGGTGTCAGAGCACTATATATCATACACACATTATACAGAGACATTGAATCATAACTGTGTAAATCAGACAATAGGAAATGTTACATATGACGGTGAGGATTGCAAGTTGTAGAAATCACGTCATCCATACTGGTAGGCAGCATATTTTAAGAGTGTTTGGTCTGGAAAAGCACAAACTCGTGACTTAAAAAGAGCGTACTACAGTGATTGACTTTGCTAAAAAAAGAATGCACATCGAACCCTTTTTAGCAACATTAGGATAACAAAAGACTAGGGGAGAAAATAATGTTCTAACCTGTAACACACAGTTTGAATGCAGGTACTTGAAGAGAGTTCATACCTAACTGTGCTATATTAGGATTGTAACTCATGAACTGCAAGTAACAAAAGGACCTCTGTGACTCTGTGATGAAAGCAGTAACTCATTGAGCTAGCCACATAACACAGAGTTAAGTGATCTGCATGGCACACTTTCTTTATAGCAGTCACATTACCCTTCTCTGCTACTTCATGATGAGGGCAAACTGCCACTAGACAAAACGCTGATCTCGCTCCAGCAGAAATATTATTCACAGGAGGCATCTTTACATTTTTTTGTTGCCTGAGAACTCTTGTACACACAATGAATTTGGCAGCAGGTGGTTTTAATTTTAAACCCATGTTATTTCTGAATACACAGCACCTGACCCTCCACTCCCCCAGATCAGTGCTAGGTGTTGTAGTGCACCAGACGTTACACAAGTACCAAACGGATCTATATGACAAAACCAGTAACTCATTGCTATAATCCTAAAATACAGTCATAGTTGTGATAAAAGCCTGATACGCATTCTTTGGAGCAGGATAATTAACCCTTAGAGCTACTAGCCATGCTGGTCAGTCATAACTGCCACTAGACAACAAAACTCTAACCTCTCCGGAGGAAAATTAGAATCACCAGCCGGATTATTTAACTTACATGTGTGTAATCCGCAGCGCGCAATGCGATGTCAACCCTGCTGCGGGAAGCCCTTCACTCGTTCTTTGAGGCAAGGCCTGTCGGCTCAGGCTGCCACGGGCTGGCGTTTTTAAATGTCCCCTTGAAGAGCAGGCGGGGTTGCAGGTCCGAAGATGGCAGTGACTGGCAGTTCTGATTCCAAATACAACAGTCACTTTGTGCGCCTTGCAGAAAAGGGTATGTGGAGCTCGCACTCTGCCCCTGTAGGGCTTGGCTTCCCCCATGCGGGATATCACTTATCTTCTGTGGTGCTGGCACTCTTGATCTGGGGCACACGCACTAATGATTTGTGGGGCTCGCCTTGAGCCTCTGCTGGACTGGTACTCATGATTTACCGAACTTGCACTCAACTACTGTTGGAACCAGCGGATGTACTGGAGAGTAAGTGTAGGTGTGAATGGCTACATTGGTGGGTGAGCGGATGTGTGAGTGCTTACGCCCCATTAGTGCACCCCCTGCAGTCATTCCCACAATCTTTATTCACGCCTGTACCTCCCAATCTGTCTTCATTTATCTTTTCTCTCTACCTCACCAATCACAACATTCATGCTCATCTCTTTACCTCGCTTCTCCGTTTCCCTTTCTCTCTATCTCTGTCTCACCTCTCTACTACATTCTGCCTGTCTCTCTCGGTCTCACTCACATATCTTTCTATCCCATCTCTCCTTATTTCATCTCATCTCTTCTACCTCACTCCTCTTTACCTCCTGTTTACCCTCTTTCTACATCTCTATGCACCTCACCTACAAAACCAGCCCTGCTTTAACTCACCTATGTCTACCTCAACACTCACAATACACTTATCAATGCCACCTCAGTCTACTTGTTGTGCCTTTGTGCCCTCTGTTAGACTCGTTTTTGTGCCTTTCTGCCCTCTGTTACACTCGTTTTTTGTGCCCTTCTGCCCCCTGTTAGGCTTGTTTTTTGTGCCCTTCTGCCCCCTGTTAGACTCGTTTTTTGTGCTCTTCTGCCCTCTGTTAGACTCGTTTATTGTGCCTTTCTGCCCCCTGTTAGACTCGTTTTTTGTGCCCTTCTGCCCTCTGTTAGACTCGTTTTTCCCTTGTTTTTCTGCCCTCTATTAGACTCGTTTTTTGTGCCTTTATGCACCCTGCATCACCACATCATCACTCAGCGCTACCCCAGCATCACTCAGCGCTACCCCAGCATCACTCAGCGCTACCCCAGCATCACTCGGCACCACCACATTATCACTCAGCACCACCACATTATCACTCAGCACCGCCACATTATCACTCAGCACCACCACATTATCACTCAGCGCCACCCCAGCATCACTCAGTGCCACCCCAGCATCACTCAGCGCCACTCCAGCATCACTCAGCGCCACCCCAGCATCACTCAGCGCCACCCCAGCATCATTCAGCGCCACCCCAGCATCACTCAGCACCACCACATTATCACTCAGCGTCACCACAGCATCACTCAGCACTACCACAGCACCTCACAGCACCTCTCAGTGCCACCACAGCACCACTCAGCATCACCACAGCACCACTCAGCGCAACCACAGCATCACTCAGCACCACCACATTATCACTCAGCACCACCACATTATCACTCAGCACCACCACATTATCACTCAGCACCACCACAGCCCCACTCAGCACCACCACAGCACCACTCAGCACCACCACAGCACCACTCAGCATCACCAAGGCACCACTCAGCACCACCACAGCACCAATCAGCACCACCACAGCATCACTCAGCACCACCACATTATCACTCAGCACCACCACAGCACCACTCAGCGTCAACACAGCATCACTCAGCACCACCACAGCACTACTCAGCACCACCACATTATCACTCAGCACCACCACAGCATCACTCAGCGCCACCCTCAGCATCACTCAGCACCACCACATTATCACTCAGCATCTCCACATTATCACTCAGCACCACCACATTATCACTCAGCATCACCACATTATCAATCAGCACCACCACAGCACCACTCAGCACCACCACAGTACCACTCAGCATCACTCAGCGCCACCACAGCACCACCCAGCGTCACCCCAGCATCACTCAGCACCACCCCAGCATCACTCAGCATCACTCAGCACCACCACATTATGACTCAGCATCACCGCAGCACCACTCAGTGCAACCACAGCATCACTCAGCACCACCACATTATCACTCAGCACCACCACATTATCACACAGCACCACTCAGCACCACTCAGCACCACTCAGCACCACTCAGCACCACTCAGCATCACCACAGCACCACTCAGCACCACCACAGCACCACTCAGCATCACCAAGGCACCACTCAGCACCACCACAGCACCACTCAGCATCACCAAGGCACCACTCAGCACCACCACAGCACCAATCAGCACCACCACAGCATCACTCAGCACCACCACATTATCACTCAGCACCACCACAGCACCACTCAGCGTCAACACAGCATCACTCAGCACCACCACAGCACTACTCAGCACCACCACATTATCACTCAGCGCCACCCTCAGCATCACTCAGCACCACCACATTATCACTCAGCATCTCCACATTATCACTCAGCACCACCACATTATCACTCAGCATCACCACATTATCACTCAGCACCACCACAGCACCACTCAGCACCACCACAGTACCACTCAGCATCACTCAGCGCCACCACAGCACCACCCAGCGTCACCCCAGCATCACTCAGCACCACCCCAGCATCACTCAGCATCACTCAGCACCACCACATTATGACTCAGCATCACCGCAGCACCACTCAGTGCAACCACAGCATCACTCAGCACCACCACATTATCACTCAGCACCACCACATTATCACTCAGCACCACTCAGCACCACTCAGCACCACTCAGCACCACCACAGCACCACTCAGCACCACCACAGCACCACCACAGCACCACTCTGCACCACCACTGCATCACTCAGCACCACCACAGCACCACTCAGCACCACCACAGCATCACTCAGCACCACCACAGCACTACTCAGCACCACCACATTATCATTCAGCACTACCACAGCAACACTCAGCACCACCACAGCATCACTCAGCGCCACCCCAGCATCACTCAGCACCACCAGATTATCACTCAGCACCACCAGATTATCACTCAGCACCACCAGATTATCACTCAGCACCACCACATTATCACTCAGCACCACTCAGCACCACCACAGCACCACTCAGCACCACCACAGCTTCTCTCAGCGCCACCACAGCACCACCCAGCGCCACCCCAGCATCACTCAGCACCACCCCAGCATCACTCAGCACCACCACATTATCACTCAGCACCACCACATTATCACTCAGCACCACCATATTATCACTCAGCACCACCATATTATCACTCAGCACCACCACAGCACTACTCAGCGCTACCCCAGTATCACTCAGCACCGCCACATTATCACTCAGCACCACCACATTATCACTCAGCGCCACTCAGCACCACAATAGCACCACTCAGCACCACGACATTATCACTCAGCACCACCACAGCACCACTCAGCACCACAGCACCACCACAGCACCACTCAGCACCACTACAGCACCACCACAGCATCACTCAGCGCAACCCCAGGTTATAGGTGTCACATTTGCAAAAGTTATAACTATTGGCATTGTAAATGACAAAGCTATTAATTTAGCTATTTTCAAAACCAACACATAAATAAAAAAAATGGTCATTTACAAGACCAATAGCTCAAACTTTCCTAATGCGAGACCTATTGCATTGCAAATGCTTGTTTTTATTTTTATTGTTTTGCATTTTGACTTTTACTGTTTTGGTTTCTGCATAAATATTTTACATACTGCCCTAAGTTAAGCCTGCCTGTTCCGTGCCTTAGGTACCAGGGCGTTGACTCCAGGTTACTTTTAATGGCGTTGAGAATTCACTCTGACAGGGGGTGTGATTTTTCCTCTTTCACCACAAATAATTATTCAATTTCTTGCAGAAACTAGCAGAGAGTTTTTAGAAATTATCTGCAAATAGGCAGTTGATAACCTACCAGGGTTGAAGCACTTGGAATATGGGACGAGTATCGTGCCGGAACAGAACCTCTAAAAAATTCAGTTTAGAGATGAACCAAGCATCACGCTTGAACGTCACAACTTTTTAAAACACGGTAGTCAGGGAAGTGTGAGGAATATATTGCAGCTCTTTGCATTTTGACAGCCATAGCAAATCTGAGAACAGAGTGGATGTATGTAGCAGAGACAAGCCTGTGTTTAACTGTTTCTCTAAGAAGTTGCTGGAGAGATTACTGAGCTGCAGAACCCAACTCTCCCCGAGAGGTGAACATTCCTAAAAGCATAGAGCGCTCCACGCTTCCATCTAAAACACTGACCTCTGAGGAGGGCGCATCACCAGTGAGTCGCATTCTTGGGACTGCTCTAGGCTGTTCTGTGAACTCCAGAGAAATGGGAATCGGGCTGAGAAAGCTCATCACGGTAGTTGTTACTGATGTGGGTTTAAGGCACACGTGGGAAGTAATGGGAAATGCCCGGATCAAGGACAATGTTGCAGTGTTGGGGCATTTTCAAGCAGTATGAGTGTATGCACTACTGTGAAAGTCTGCACAATTGATGTTAATGAGGAAGAATGTCTCCAGGGGGAATAACTTAGTTTTAGAAATTGATTCCATAGTTCGTTCCACCTTCATGCCACAGGTACTGTGTCCCTTGTGGATGGTTCATGCTGGTACGGTGCTGTTAAATGGGTAGTCCTGAATCCGCCCTTCCATCAAGATTTTGTGTGATGTAGCCTTTGATAAAACTAGAGATGAGAGAAACAGCCGACCAGCTCCAGTATAAATCCCCACACCTTAGGTGAGCAGGATATCGATATATCGTGGATTACTTTGCTAGTCCGCTGGAATGATTGGGTAAAAAGATTCACTCAAAAATGTATGTTACTATCAATGGAAGGTAAGGGATGGAATGGGATGGCAGAATCAGACTAAGTTGATTTCGCTAGGAGGCCGGGTCCTGATAATGCAGAGGTGTTGAGTGACAAGCCGGTATCTAATGTAGATTTTGATGCCAATGACATTAAGAATACTTTACTACATTCGCCTGATGTTTACCATGTGGGTGCAGTGAATGGGTTGAGCATTGTATCAAACTTAATGTTCAGGCGGTACCTCTCATTCATAGAGTGCACTCTGTTTTTCTAAGGGTACGGAGTGAGCTTACTGCCCTTTTACATGATTTATGATGTCACCAATTCCTCTGAATGGTTTCACCAGTTTTTATTGTGCAGAAGAGGTCTGGGGGCATGCATCTTTTGAAGTTCACAGACCACAGCCCTTTGGTTTGAATCCTTAATGGTGTCAGTAAGGCCCCTGTAAGGCTGCTACGGCTGTTTTTAAAATTACAACTTTGACATCAAATTAGTGCACAGAGACAGACACTACAGGGCTGGCTGCTTATCTAGAAAGCCACTTTTGGGTAGTTTGGGTGACGAGGATTTGGATGTTCATGAATGTTTGTGGTAGCGGTGTTAGACGCTGTCCATGATGCTGCTTGTGCTGACCCAGGAGTGGTGCCAGTTAACAAGGACTTCACAGATGGACTCCCCTGGGACTGGTGCTTAAGTGCTGAGGTGTTTGGGTGTTCTCAAGTCGCGGCAGAGCTAATTGTGGCTCTGGGTATGGTTATAAGGCCCGATTCTTTTGTTCTGCTTGGTAAGCCGAGACCGTTCACCCAATGTGAGTGGTGAGATCCACATTGTTGGTCTGCCTGAAGTTATGATGTTCGTGACAGTAGCATGTCTGCTAAAAGCGATGGCGTGCCTGGTGGAACTATAAAGCCAAATAAGAGAAAGTTATCTTATGGCACCACAGTCTTCGTGACTGAGACCAGTAACACTGAAGACTCTGAGACTCTGAGACTCACTGCAGTAATTTCTCCTTTCAGAGCGTTATTGCTGCAGATGGAGTGAAGCCCAGAAGTAAGCACATTACTAAGGTACCAACAAAGTTTAATACTTTTCAATCGTATTAACTGTTTCTCTTTTGCATCATTTGGAAATGCATTTTCTAGTTTTTGTTGCTTTTTGTTTAGTTTTTTCTTGTAGGCTGTTACCTTTGGTTTAAAGGGAAATATGTTGTAGTGTGTGACATTAATGCTGCAGTTTCTATTTCATTACCATCATTTGCTTATCCTGGAGAATCTCCAAGGTGTAGGAGGTTTGCTGTTCCAGAGTTCTTTCTTCCGCTTCTGGGCAGTTGTCGCTCTGTGGCGATCTGTGGTCCTGTTTCTCTGCTCTTCTTGTAGTAGCTCCTATCAGAGCTTCATCTTCCCGCCAACGATAATAAGATGCCAGGCATCACCCAGCTCACAACACAGCCTATGATGAGCTACGTCTATCTGCTCGGTGCAGGTAAAGCGCAGATAAAGTTCTCCGGACCCATCTGGCTGTGAATGTAACCTATGGGCTTAATATAATGTAGGTACATTTATATAGCGCACTATCACCCAAAGGGTATCCTGGCGCTTAGAGTTACCAATCAGCTATTGCGAATACTACCCACAACAGTAGGGAGCGAATCTCTAGGAAACAGCCTCATTTTCAGTGCTTTTCTGAAACTTGACAGGTTATTTATTAGTCTCAGCTCCAAAGGAAGGGCATTCCAAAGTGTGGATGCTGTGAATGAGAAGTATCTACCACCCATACGGACCCTAGTCACACAGGGAGCACAAATAAGATTAGCTGAGGAGGAACGCCGACATCTGACAGGAGCGTACCATGTGAATTTCCTTTCCTTAAGATGAAATGTAGAGCTTACCTCCTTCCTGAGTGGCTCCAGACCGCTGTGTGCAGACCCGATAGCTGGCAGCACCCTGGAGTATGTATGTATAAATCAGATTATGTTGGAAGTAACCTGCAATATAGTGACAGGCAGCACCCTGCCATAGAGTAGGATTTCCTGGGTGTGAAGGGCGGCTGATTCTCATTGTGTGCTTGATAGTTTTCCAGAAACTCATGTTCTTGATTATTCATGTTTGTCAGTAGGTAATTAAACACGCCCAGGCGTCAGCACCCCAACCAGCTAAGAGGGAGACAAGAGATGGGCATGCGCAGCCTGGCGGAATCGGATCAGATCAGGTCACGTGCGATTTCACCATCTCCTGTCTCCCTTTTAGCTCCTTGTAAGCAGACACACACGAGTGCACACACACACGAGCGCACATGCACGCACACATAGAGACACCCCCGCGCCGCTCACACACACACACACGCACACACCCACACACACACACACACACACACACACACACACACACATGAGCGCACAGAGACACACACCCTCCCTCCCCCCTACAACTAAGCACCACTCCGCACACACAGACACGCGCACACACACACCCCCCCCTACTCACCGGGCTCTTTGCACGTGTCCTTCTCCCTCCGCAGTGGGTCAGTCTCGGCATCTGGCTCCGTGTCTTCTCCGGCGACCCTCAGCTTGTGTGCATGCTCACGGCGACGGCGTCTCGTGCGCTCCCACCGCGCTTTCAGTTTCGCGCCCGTGTAGAAATCAATTTGTCTTTAATTTTAATTGAATTCTGGGCTGCATCGCTCAGTTTAATGAGAGGAAGCATCATGCCTTTAGCAGGTGTCTAAGGGCTTCATTTTACCAACAGTTGAAATCGTAGGCTGTCAGTGTGGGGTCACTCAGTTTTAATGTCACTGAGGGACAGGCTGATGCCAGTGTGGGGCGTGTATGTGTAATGACAGTGAACACATGGCCCAGTGCTCTTTTCTGTAGCCTGCGACTGTAATGACAGAAGGGTTCACTTCCAGATTGGTTTATTACAGCAGTGTTCTATCATATTACTGACAGAATTGTCATTTTCCTTGTTGATATCAATAATATCGGGTCAAATTCGCACTATATAAAATTCCGTAACAAAAAAAATAGTATTGTTGCATAGTATACTGTAATAATAATTCATACAGACATTCAATGATGTAAAAACACTAGTACAATTTTATTCGCACTATAGTTAATGAAATTATCATTAGAATTGGTTTTATTATAAACGTATATATCAATTATATTTCTATTATTTAATTTTCTAGTATTAACATGGTCATTATTCATACAGGGTACGAATGCAGCACAAAACACATCACCTTGGAGACAGGGCAACAAAAAGACAGTGCATAATTTGTGCAGGTGGTCACATATGGTGGGCCCAGGCCCTAATTATTGGGGCTGTGAACGTATTCCGATTTGTACCAAGAGAAAGATAAAGGCAGAAAAGAGAGAAGGAAATTAGGAAAGACATACATAATTTAGAATAGAACTGTTTCGAAACATGGACGTCTATTTTACCTGGGGTAGTGGAAGTGATATCACACGCCATCAGACCTGTACTTTAACTCGCACACATGCTTACACATACTAACATTCACATGCACTCTCTCACCCGCAAGCATGCATACAACTTACATTTAACAATATTTTTTTTTACTTACCTTAGCTTCCAGATAGGATCATATTCTAGCTAATGTACTCCATTTTATATTACACTAACAGTGAACAATATTCACAATTTTCATAATTAAAAAAGCATTTTCACTGCAGTAGGTCTCCCATTTGCTATAGTTTAAACTATTGGCATTTTAAATGACAATGTCTTTGATTTATGTTTTAAAAACCAAAACATAAATAAAAGGCACTGTCATTTACAATGCCAATAGCTCAAACTCGCATAAATGCGAGACCTATTCCATTGCAAATGCTTGTTTAAGTATTTGACACAATATTGAATTTATAACCTTTGTTAGGTCGAGCCTACTCCATTCCGCAGGAATGAGTAGGCGAGTCTAATGCCATCACACCAAGACTTAGACTAAGGTCTCCCAAGCGGATTTCCAAGCGGATTTCCACGAGTGCATGTGCTCTCATGCACAAGCTTGCCCGAGCCTTCTGCCTATCAGCCTCCCTCCCACCACCCCCCCTAATTGCTTTAACTTTCACGGCCTCGAGGCCGTGAGCTACTTCAAAGGGATCCGCTCCGCAGCTAATCTGACATCAGCATCTCTCCCCCTCCCACCTCCCACGGCCGTCCTTTCTGCCCGCCTCGCACAGCCTGTGCCATCTCTCCCTACCCCTTAACCCTTCACCCTGCCCCCACCACCTCTCGATATTGCTGCTTGTTATTGAGGAAGCTCTCATTACGTTTCAACGTCCTCCTCTCCCTTCCTTAGCCATTGTCTTTTGCTAACTGCCCACCTTTACAAAGCTGACAGCTTTCATGAAATGGACAGTTCTGCAAAGCACACGGTTTGCGACTTCACACACACACACACAAGGTGGCCAATTTAAATTGTAAAAATTGCATTTTAAGTTAACAAATACTGAAAATGTCTGTCCAACTTGTCCCGGGAGCCTCTAGGCCAAGGTGGTGCCAGAGGTGCCTCTTCCTCTTGCCAGCAGGAGCATGAAATTGCAGTTTTGCCTTGAGAACTGCGGTGCATTTACCCCCACTGGATACATATCTTCTGGAGCCTGGATTGTGCCTCCAGCCGCTATCATGCGGAGAGGTGCTTGTTTACTTCTTGCCGGACAGTGTAAATACCCTCCCCCTCCCCCACCTCAGATCTCAACTTTCACGCCGGTCAGTACTTGACTGCAGATCACATAACCATCCACATCATTCCTAATGATATAATAATATACAAATTAAGCAAAATAGAGAGCGGCGATAACATTAATTTTCTTCTAATTCTTTTTATGTAGTATGCCCTCCCCCACCACATATTGCGGCCGCTCGCGCGGCCGATGCTTATCTCAATTGTCACGGAGCAATGTGCAATAAACATCAGCTGGTACCTTGGGGTAGTGACGTGCGCTGTGAGCCTGCCCGCATCCTGGCCATTTGTTACCACATAGAAAGACTCCTCTGATGCCCCACTCCTGGGAATGATAAAATCGAGGCTTTTTCCGAGTTAAGACTGCACCTCCTGTAACTTAAGTGTGCTGAGGGATGAACCCACTTAAACAATGGAAGCTTCAGAGGATGCTAAAGAGCTCTTAAACTGCACGTGTGTTTAGGCGCTCACACTTATTCACTGACTTAAACGAGTCTACAACATTCACTTTTTAGTGGTGCATAGACATATGTGCAAACACTGTGGCTAAAGGCACGGGTCTGCGACGTCCTCTGTAAACATTCCCAAAGGCGTTCAAAGTTTTATGCTTCGCGGTGGTACCTTGCTCTGGGCAGATATCTGGGTAACTGCTCTGGGTTCAAAGGCTACAAAGCGAAGAATAAACCCATGTTTGTCTGCACCCCTCTGTGCTGGGGCATGTTTATTTATATATATTTTTTTCTAGCGCACAGCCTCCTGCCGTCCGGGCTTCAGGGCGCTGTAGAAGGAATGAGGGACGAGGCGAGAAGTAAAAGAAGTATGTTTAAATCCCAGGGAGCAGTCACTGCTTGCATGGGGCGTACATGTACACATGCATGTACAGAGGGTCAGCAAATTAAAACAAGCATTGGCATAGCCAATAGGTCTTGTTGGTTTTACTCATGGTCCTATAATTATAATATGCTTTACAAGTTGGTCTGATTATCAGAAAATCAGAGCCATTCTCCAAACTAACCTGTGTGGATGAGTAAGCTTCCCTTATTAGGTCGAGCCTAGAGGAGCGCATGTGCTGCTTGCTCCACACCACACCCACACACACAACCACACCCACACACACACACACACACACACAACCACACACACCCACAACCACACACACACAACCACACACACAACCAACCACACACACCACACATACAACCACAACTACACACACAACCACACACACCCAGTCACAACCACACATACAACCACACAACCATACACACAACTACACACACACAACCACACACACACAACCACACCCAAAACCACACCCACAACCACACACAACCACATACACACAACCACATATACAACCACACACACACAACCACAGACAACCACACACACACAGAACCACACACACCCATAACCACACACACAACCACACCCACACAACCACAACCACACACACAACCACAGACAACCACACACAACCACACATACAACCACACATACACATACACACACACACAACCACACACACAAAAAACACAACCACACACAACCACACACACACACAACCACACACACACACAACCACACACACACAGCTACACAACAACCACACACACACAACCACACAACAACCACACACACACAACCACAACTACACACACAACCACACCCACAACCACACACACACACAACCACACAACAACCACACACACAACCACAACCACACACGCAACCAACCACACACACAACCACACACACAACCACAACTACACACACAACCACACACACAACCACACACACACAACCACACATACAACCACACAACCATACACACAACCACACACAACCACACCCACACCCACAACCATACCCACAACCACACACACAACCACATACACAACCACACACAACCACACACACAACCACACATACACAACCACACACACAAAACCACAACAACACACACAACCATACCCACAATCACACACACCTAACCACACCCATACACACAACCACACACACACACAGCCACACACATACACAACCACACACACAACCACATAAACAACCACACACAACCACCTACACAACCACACACACACACAACCACATCAACACACGCAACCACACACAACCACACACACAATCACAACCACACATACAACCACACACACAGAACCACACACACCCACAACCACACACACACACACACAGCCACACATACACACAACCACACACACAACCACACCCACAACCACACCCACAATCACACACACAACCACAACCACACACACACAACCACACACACACAACCACACATACAACACACACACACAACCACACACACATCCACAGTCACACACACACACAACCACACAACCAAACACACAACCACACACACACACAACCACTCACACAATCACAACAACACACACAACCACACACACACAACCACACACACTCGACCACAACCACACACACACAACCACACACACACACACAACCACACACACACACCCACACACACAACCACACACTCAGCCACACACACAGCCACACACACAGCCACACACACAACCACACACATAAACAACCACACCCATACACACAACCACACACATGCAACCACACACACAACCACACATACAACCAACCACACACAACCACACACACACACACATACAACCACACACACCTAACCACACCCATACACACAACCACACACACACACACACACAACCACACACACCTAACCCCACCCATACACACAACCACACACACCTAACCACACCCATACACACAACCACACACATGCACACAGCCACACACACAACCACACACACAACCACATAAACAACCACACACAACCACACAACCACACACACAATCTCAACCACACATACAACCATACACACACAACCACACCGTCAGTGCACACTTTCACCAGGCACAGACACCATCAGTCGTCAGTGCACGCTTTCACTGGGCTCAAAAACCACAAGCCGTCAGTGCACACTTCCACCAGGCACACACCACCAGACATCAGTGCACGCTTTCACCAGGCACACACACACCACCAGCCGTCAGTGCATGCTTTCCCCAGGCACACACCACCAGCCGTCAGTGCACGCTTCTACCAGGCACACACTCCACCAGCCGGCAGTGCACTCTTCCACCAGGCACACACACCACCAGCCATCAGTGCACAATTTCTACAGGCACACACACCACCAGCCATCAGTGCACACATCAATTGTTAACGCATCCACAATTAACTATTGTAGCAATCGCAGTATGGCGCACTTTACTTTTAAATATATTCATCTAAAGAGCAGCATGCCACCATTGCTACAAAAATAAATACACATTTTTTGTCCTACAATTTATAGACTTTTGTTGCAATTGGTATTGCAATATTTAGCAATGCCAATAGCTCAAACTTAATTAATGCGAGATCTATTGCATTGCAAATGCTTGTTTTTTATGGTCATGAGTCACCAGAATACTAAAAACGTGTCTTTTTATTTTCAAGGTCAATTGAGTAATGGTTACCAGCTTGGAAGCTCTGTTAATTCTTCAGTATTTGCCATTGATCTCCACACGTGACTGGTTTGAGTCTGCCCCTGCATTGTTCCCGATAACTCACACAGGTAAGGAGCTTGTAGCAGCAACATGATAACCCTGTACTCGTCTGTAAGAAGTGCGCTCCGAGGCAGGTATCCCATCATTTTTGTGAAACAAGCAAGCGCCAATATCTGCTATGTACATTTGTCAAAATAAAACACAATCAAATCACAGTATACTGTTCCGGAGGTTCAGTCCCAGCGTCATTTTCTGTAACTGAACGCAGACACCCTAGGAAGCATGTGCTTTTAAGACCAGTTGCGTTCACTCACCTGAAGGTGACATGCTTCATCATTGGGCTATACTCCTCACCAGGCCGCGCTACAATACCTGGCGGGCACCACAAGAGGGCACTTTGTCGCAGATCTTTTAATAAGTACGCCGGATGTGCATAGTAGGACAGAGGATGTTGTGTCATAAGATGTGTGATTGGTGAAAGTCTGAATATAAGATCAACTATTGACCATTTGCCGCAATATAGTTAATGTGATCTTCCTGGTCCATGTTGAGATTAAAAATAGTGGCAGAGAAATTGAGGACTAATGGCCCCTTTCACTGTGTGAAAGTGTCGATCACCTATGGACCTGCTGGTAAGCTGGGGTCTATACTTCAGGTCAACCTTTTTCATGCCTTGTGTAGTCATGGAGCAATCTGTTGGCATTTCATCAGGACCAAATATGGGAAAATGGGTAAATGTGACCTAATCTTCTCCACAGCGCGAGGAGCTCTGTAACTCAAAGCTCTGCGCCGTGCATAGGTGATAAGGTGCCTATTACCATCTTACTACCACAGGTGAGCGCTGTCTAACAGAGTGCACTAGATACGGTAACCACCCTAATATTCAGGCCGCATTAGAGGGCAACTGGTTTGAAAAGCACATGCTTCCTATGGTGTTCAGTTAGAGATCATGCCTGTGGGACTGAACCTCCAGAACAGTATACTGTGAGTTGATTTATATGAAGAATGTGTATACTGGACTGTCATTTTCCTCGTCTTCTCTTATGATATGTAAAATAAAACACAACGCACCTGGAGGCCAACAAATCTATTATGAATTGAATGCAAAAACAGCAAAAGGCCAAGCAAACTAACAAGTGACAATTGTCTTTGCAATGGACGAGAGCATCCACCCTGAAGCAAGTTGGAGTATATAAAGCTAAGGCTACACAATGTATTTTTATACACTTTTCCCCTAATACAAGTCAATGAAACATGAACACGTGATAGAAACAGTTACTGAAACAACACTAATGAGTAGGAGGCAGGATCTTCTCTCGAGAGGAATTTGAGGGGTCCGTGAGGTGCAGATAAAAGATACACAGACAAGCTGCAGAATTCACTGTTTCTGGAAACTACACTTCTGTTTGTCAATATTCAATTTACTACAAGATGCAAGAAAATGTGCAGATGGACATCACTAAATAAAATGGTTCTGGGCCCTAATAGAATCATGTAACTTTGCAGGCATATTAAGGCGAACAGACACATCAAATTAATATAAGAATATTGTAATTTGGTAATGTAATATATCAATGCACGTTGTGGCATACACGTGTAACCAATTATTGGTATTAAAAAACCCAGTATATCCAGTTATGCTTTCTCAATTCCTTCTTCCTAGAGGCCACCACTGCTGCTATCCAGCTGTATTCAGCAGTGCCTCCTGTGACCTATAATCCGGTATTTAATCAATACCAAAGGTCGTCAATGCTTCTAGCCAACTCCGGTCACTGGTGCCACTTGCACCCCACCACCCTTGGGACTGATATTCTTTTAGCCCCCTCGAGTCAGTAGTGGCCCCTTGGACCTGTATGTAAGCCTACTAGCCAGCTCCTGTTAGTACTGGCCCCTGGGACCTGTTATCATTCTAGCCAACTTGAGTCGTTAGTAGCACCTTGGGACTAGTGATCATACTAACCAGCTTCAGTCAGTATTGGCTCCCTGAGACCTATTATCCTGCTAAGTAACTCCAGTCAGTAGTGACCCCTGTACCTTAAATCCTGCAAATATTCAAAACCAGAGGTTAACTCTACAGCCAACCAGTTCCAGTCAATATTGACATGTATTGTTACCCTGCTTGTCATGAATACCAGAGGCTAGCATTGTTGCTAGCCCGCTCCAGTCCAGTCACCAGTGGCCCGTCACATATTATCCTCAATAGGATCAATGCCCAAGGCCCGTGCAGCTGCTAACCTGCTCTAGTCAGCAGTGACTTCCCAGACCTGTTATTCTGCATATAATCAGCAAGGCTTCGGCCATGATAACACTCACCCCACATCCTTATGGTATATTAGCAATGTAATTTATTTACATCATACGGTAGGTACCGCACTATTTCACACGATCCCAAAAACAAAGCAAATCAAATTTTGCCTAACTGTTCAGCACTCCACCATGTCAAAAATGACCAAATCACACGAAGCACTATAGCCTGCCACATCACATGGCACACTCAGCCACAACATGACAAGATACCACTGCAGGGATTTGGGGCCATTAATCCTCTGTTCGAGGCTTGTGTGCTGTAGATGCACATGCTTTGCATACTCCTGCCATCTTGTGTTGGGTCCGGATGTTTGCAAGTTGTTTTTCTTTGAAGAAGTCTTTCCAATCACGAGGTAAGGTGACCACCTTTCGGTGATAGTGTGCCTGGGCATCAACTCCATTGTTAGATTGTTTTTTACCCCAAATAGGTTCGGATGTGTATTGCTGCGCTCCGAAATCGCTCTTCGGGTTCCCCTCAGTGCGCAGTCCACTCTGTTATGTTATGTTATAAAGTTTATAGAGCGCACAGCTGCCCCAGCGAAGGGGCGTCCCGGAGCTAATCCCATGTAAAGAACAACACTGAGGGCGAGAAAGGCAGAGGGGAACTATTTCTCCGAAAATAGATACGTTTTAATGGCTTTCCTGAATTCAAACGCATCCTTCATCTCTCGAATGTGGTGCTTTGTGTCCTGGTTTTCTGCACCCAGTAAGTCCAGGTGCAGAAAAACCTAACAACTGATAATCAGGTGGAATAAAATGGACACATGAAAGTACGGCTTCATTTCATTGCCCTTGATTCATACTCTGGACCATAGTTGAGGGATTGGTCTAGGCATAGTCCTCGCAGCAAACAATAGGTTTGCTTGAGGCAGAGGCCAAAGCTCAAGTCAGGATACCAGGTACAAATAGGTGGTAACTTAGGGCAGGGGAAAACACCTGTTGTCCGTGGACGAGTAATTCCTGTCCCAGAAATCTACAGTACAAATTAATTAATGGTATATTTTTTTGTAATATCTGTTTGGTGCCAGTCCATATGACTTTAATATCTGCCTTTGGGATTCTATGTTACAACTCCATAGGGTACATGTATCCTTTGTGAGTTTAATAAAATGTTGAAAATTCGTCAAATCCTCACTCCTACATCCAAGTACTCTCAGGCTACCATTCTACACTCTGCTCTGTCTGGAAAACAGCTCAACATTTTCAAACTTCTGCATTGATTTGGCTTGTAAATTATATTTTTGGAAATGTACATGTGTTAACTATTTAATTGTAATACTATAGGTGATTGAAATTACGGACAAAGAAAGCAAGATTTAGCACTAAGCAACTGAATGTCAGTGCCATAAGAAGGATTATTTTGAAAAACTGAAGGACATCCAGCATTCTCCGTTTAAACAATTTCCAAAAATCTAGGTGTGGCGAGGAAAGTACTATACCTGTAAGTGAAGTCTCTAATTTTGCATTTCATTAACCCAGAGCAAAGCCATATCTGTGCACACAGCATCAGAAATAATGTAGAAAGACCACTTCAGCATCCTCATCTGAAATATTATCAGAAAGACAAATTGCCTCAGCATGACAGAATAACGTTCATCTAAAGCATCATGTAATTCCAGAGAGGAAGCACACACTGCATAAAAGAAAGTTATAACAAAAGGTATCTTCTGCATACCATCAAAGAAAAGACGCTGAACGAAGACTCTGAAGCTGACACGTTAAAAAGCAAAAGATTGGAAAATCACCTTTGTTCAACAACCATTTTTAACCAGTTACGCAGGTTTGAGACTATCAGCCTCTGGATAGAACACCACGACCCATTCTGCTCACTCTTGGGAAAACCTTAAAAATTCATCACTTTATTGTGTTCATGACCATCTCAGATTGTTTCCTTTTTATTGTGTACTGTTCTGTAATTCTATGTAAATCGCCTCAACAGTATCTGCTGTGCATGAGTGATATGTAAAACTGTTAAATATAAAAATGGATTAGATGAGCATCGATGAGCTATAGGTAATGTAAATAAATCCTCATCTTCAGAACTACAAACCTTAACCTTACGCCAAACATAGAAAGGGTAAAAGGAACTTATGTTCTGCGACTGGTGATCCACAATAGTACTGTGCACATTCTATCAACCTCAGTTACTGCCATTACACCAGTGCAAAAAGGTACTTAACAGTTTAATCATTAACTATCAGACCATCACCTTATTACTGCATTGATAAGAACCTATACAAATAGATTGGAGAAAAACTTCAGTCACAAAATAATTTGCTGCCGGACAGGCTATTACCTAAAGACTATTATCTGCTAGAACAATTTCAACAGGTGTTACAGGGCTGCTTCCAGACATATTTTGCTCAATTCAAGTGTTAAGAAGATTACACACAATTTCTTTTAGAGATAAATGCTGAACAATATCTAAACAAGCCCGACTCTAAAATCAGGTTCACTCTTCCCGTGGCATAATAGCAAGAGAAAACTAAACATAGAGATATTAACCCTAGGAATACACCTTATAAAAACACGGACTGTGAGAACAAATTCAGGGTTTAAACCCGCCCCAATCGTGACAAAATAACCGAAGTTGGGGGAAAAAGTTACTTATGCCAAGAAAAAAACCAGCCATAAATCTTATCTCACAGAATTTGACAGAATGCACAGTGAGGGAACCCACTTTCAGTGCAATGTATGCCAAAAAAGTTTCAGGCGTAAATCTTATCTCACTGAGCATAAGAAAATCCACACTGGGGCAAACCACTCTCTGTGCAAAGTATGCCAAAAAAGTTTCAGGCGTAAATCTTATCTCACTAAGCATATGAGAATCCACACTGGGGAAAAACCTTATCAGTGCTCTGAGTGCCAGAAAAGGTTTAGTATCAAAGCGAGTCTATGTCGACACGCATTAACCCACTCTGTGGAAAAACCTTACCAGTGCTCTGAATGCCAAAAAAGTTTCTGCCGTAAATCTAAACTCGCTGAACATATGAGAAACCACTCTGGGGAAAAACCTTATCAGTGCTCTGAATGCCATGAAAGGTTTTGTAACAAACAAAGTCTTTCTCGACATGTA
Organism: Lissotriton vulgaris; assembly: GCF_964263255.1. Classification (NCBI taxonomy): domain Eukaryota; kingdom Metazoa; phylum Chordata; class Amphibia; order Caudata; family Salamandridae; genus Lissotriton; species Lissotriton vulgaris. Next base: position 468,012 of record NW_028254346.1, on the reverse strand, counting down.
ATAACCCACTCTGGCAAAAAACCTTACCAGTGCTCTGAATGCCAGAAATGTTTCAGTGACAAAAACAATCTCACTCGGCATATAAGAACCCACACTGGGGATAAACCTTACCAGTGCTCTGAATGCCAGAAATGTTTCATTTACAAAAGCAGTCTCACTCAGCATAGAAGAGCCCACACTGGGGAGAAACCTTTTCAGTGCTCTGAATGCCAGAAATGTTTCAGTGGCAAAGGCAAACTTACTGAACATATAAGAATCCACACTGGGGAAAAACCTTATCAGTGCTCTGAATGCCAGGAAAGGTTTTGTTACAAAGATAGTCTTTCTCGACATGTAATAATCCACACTGGGGAAAAACCTTATCAGTGCTCTCAATGCCGGAAATGTTTCAGAGACAAACACAGTCTTTCTCAACATGCAATAATCCACACTGGGGAAAAACCTTATCAGTGCACTGAATGCCACAAATGTTTCAGTCTTAAAAACAGTCTCAATCATCATATAAGAACCCACTCTGGGGGAAAACCTTATAAGTGCTCTGAATGCCACAAATGTTTCAGTGAAAAAAACAATCTCAATCATCATATAAGAACCCACACTGGGGAAAAACCTTATCAGTGCTCTGAATGCCAGATATGTTTCAGTCATAAAAACAGTCTCAATCATCATATAAGAACCCACTCTGGGGAAAAACCTTATCAGTGCTCTGAATGCCAGATATGTTTCAGTCATAAAAACAGTCTCAATCATCATATAAGAACCCACTCTGGGGAAAAACCTTATCAGTGTTCTGAATGCCAAATATGTTTCAATCATAAAACAAGTCTCATTCAGCATATAAGAACCCACACTGGGGAAAAACCTTATCAGTGCTCTGAATGCCAGAAATGTTTCAAAAACAAACAAAGTCTTTCTCGACATGCAATAACCCACACTGGGGAAAAACCTTATCAGTGCACTGAATGCGACAAATGTTTCATTAAAAAAGACTATCTCACTTCGCATATAAGAACCCACACTGGGGAAAAACCTTATCAGTGCTCTGAATGCCTCAAATGTTTCAGTCAAAAAAGCAATCACACTCAGCATATAAAAAGAGGCCACGCTGGGGATAAACCTTATAAGTGCTCTGAATGCCACAAATGTTTCATTGAAAAAAGGAGTCTCACTCAGCATATAAAAAACCACACTGGGGATAAACCTTATAAGTGCTCTGAGTGCCAGAAATCTTTCATTTACAAAAACAATCTCACTCATCATATAAGAACCCACACTGGGGAAAAACCTTATCAGTGCTCTGAATGCCAGAAATCTTTCAGTTTCCAACACAGTCTCACTTATCATATAAGAACCCACACTGGGGAAAAACCTTATCAGTGCTCCGAATGCCAAAAATGTTTCACCATGAAATATCATCTCAATAGACATGTGAGAAGCCACTCTGGGGAAAAACCTTATCAGTGCTCCGAATGCCAAAAATGTTTCACCATGAAATCTCATCTCACTCACCATGTGAGAATCCACACTGGAGAAAAAAAATTATCAGTGCTCTAAATGTCAGAAAAGATTCAGAGGTAGAGATGGTTACAAGAGCCATAAAAAATACACACCATCAAAATAATTCTGTGCTCCAAGTGCCAGAAAAGAATCAATTTTAAACGAAATCTCACTCTACATGAGCAGACGCACACAGGGAAAACCATTACCAATGCTGTGAATGCCAGAAATTCCTGTTTGATAGGTACAGACTCACTAACCATAAGTTACTCCATACTGATGAAAACCTTATGAGTGCTCTGAATTCCCAGAAAAGCTGCAGAGAAAAACGCTATCTCACCATGAGAAACTCCACACTGGAGAGAATCCTTATGCCATAAAAGCTTGAATCTGAAAGACAGAGTTATGCTTCACGAGAGATCCCACTCTGGGGAAAAACCTTATGACTGCTCGAAATGCAAGCAAAGTTTTGGTTACAAATTACTTCTCACTTGTCATGAGCGAACACACACGGGAGAAAAAAGCCTTATGTGTGTTCTGAATGTCAGATAAGGTTTAGTCTTGAATATATTGTAATTTCACATGGGAGACTTCACACTGGACTAAAGCCTTATACAGGTGGAGAAAGCCAGAAACGTTTTACTGAGAAAGGAGATCTCACTAAACATGAGAAATGCATCCACACAAGGTGAAAAGTAAGGCGTATCTTGAGTTGCAGAAAAGCTTCTAACAACCTGACTTTACATGAGAGAGCACATATTGTAGTTGCAATAGGATTCATCAAGAAACTCTTGCAGGATAACTAAGGCTGCCCGCATGCAACCTCCAAAGAAATTTCAGGCCTGGAAATATTTTTTATTGCAGCAGAATCCACAATTTGAGTATTTGAAAGTTACAAAACTCTCAAGGTCTTTACTTTACACAATGAAGTGTTAGTGCTTGCAAAAATCAACTAATTGCCAAAAAAATTACAATAATAATGTCTTAAATTTTACTCCACCCAAAAGGTTTCTATTCACCCTTGTTTCTTAACATATGACTGATATCTATATTTTCATGATAAGATTAAGTATATGCGGATTTCCTCAATGAGGAACTCCGGACAGTGACAAAAAAAACTCTGGCAGTCTACGCGGAGTTCCGCGAGTAGCGGAGTGCGTAAGGGTCATGCTGTTCGTGGTGATTTTGATCTCCTGGTGTTTGTCCCGCCCTGTAAAAGTAATCGTGAATGGCACCATGTGCAGCACAAGAGGGTGCAGCTGCTTCTAGTCGAGCGGCAGCTTTGTCAATGCGAAGGAAGTTTTCTCAACTCAAGTGGTTGTGACCTGCCACGACCACTCGCATTGAGAAATACGACGACTCGCTTTGAGAAACCACCTCAGGAGGTTGATTTTACTCGCTAACTAGACCATGGCGAGCGCGAGCAAGGAAAAATCTCATTAGGAGGTGGATTTTCTTCGCTCCGGCACATAACGTTGAAGAGCGCAAGCGTAGAAGAAAACCTCGCTACGCTCCATGGAGCGGAGTTTTCAGGAACTATGCAAGTTCCGCGGAGTACGGAAAACTCTGCGAACAGAGTTCACCACCCACAATGAGATAATATACGACAGCAGGAAAACATAACAAACCAGTTACTTGCCTTCGATAACTTTATGGTGGATACTCCTTTACCTGCAGATTCCTCACCTTGTGAATATTTCCCACACGCCAGCCTGGATCCTCAAACTTTAAAGCAGTCCTGCTGCACGCAGTAGGAGACATCATGCAGCTCAGCGTCGACGTCATTCTGCTCCACAAGTGACAAGCGTAGACGCATAGAAGCACTTCCCATGTCCACTGTGAACAACTACAGAGGTCTATGAGTTCATTATCTCACTGGTCTGTATCACATATGCAGGCCCTGGGCAGATATTAATTCACTGTTTTTATCATGATTAGATATCAGATGAGGTCTTTTCATTTCCAAAAATTCTAATTGTATTCTCAGCAGCAAGCTGATAAAACAGTCCGATCCACATTTTGCTCACAAAAACAGGGCTGTAAATTGCTTTTGTGCAATACAAGTTAAGCAAAGGGGATTCTTAGAAGACATCATTTATATGAAATAGTCCCTGTTTAGTCAATGTTTCAACCATTCCAGTTAATTACCGTGGACTCATCAGGACGGTAGATCACCGTCTCTCCCATATGCTTCTCACACTATATTCAATACAACCCAGTAAGGATTCTTCTGTATCTCGGGGCAGCGTACCTGGGAGCCAGTGAATCCTCGGCTCGCTGTCAAACACGTTTGTGTGACATTTCCTGATGAAACCACTGTCCTTGACTGCCTTGTCGGTGAGAAGCTGTGCACCCGCCCTCCTGTGATGGGGGGCAGGAAGACCTTCACCGCCAAGTGAAATGCTTGCAACTCCAACAGCTTGATGTGGAGTTGGGTCTCTGCTGGTGACGAGGGTTCCCTAATCTCTGTCTCCCATATGGCTTTCCCATCTCAGACGTGATACATCCGTCGCCACTGTTAAGTCTGGGTGGAATAGGGAGAGGGGTCTGCCACTGTAATAATCGAATTCACTGGAGAATATGTTGGATACTGCCTATAATAGGGTGAGTCAGTGTCTGGCAGGACACAATGAGGATTTGCAGCTGCACCAGTAGCAGCAGGTCACGCAGTGGCATGATGTCCTGGACATTGCCTTTGTGTGCCATGGGCATGAAAGAACTGGGAGACCTGCTGGGTTTGCAGCAGGGTCAGGCGCTGCGAGTGTTGAAAAACCCAACTGTAGCCAAAAGGGGACAAGATTTGTGATGAAATTGTGTGGCGGATGCAGACAGACCCAAGGAATCTGTCTGGGGCCTAGTCCGCTTTCTTGCTTAAAAGGTGAGAGCCATCGAATAGCTTGTCCATTAACGATGCTCGGGTATCTTTAGAGAAACATATAGACCTAATCCAGGCAATGCACCGAAGTTCCACACTCATGTCAATCGCCTGACCAAAGCAATTGGCTGTGTCCAAGTCACAAACATATTGCAAACTTTACTGCAACACATCTATCCTGAATAGCTTGTGTTCACCTGCAGAGTTTAGGCCACTGTTTCCCACAGTGCAGGATTATATTTGGGAGCATTGTCACTCAGACCCTCCAGGATATAGCGATGTGCCCCAAAAAATCGCCAGTTTTGTAACAAACTTGCACTTGTCATAAAAATGCCAGTGAATGCTACCTCGTCCTTGCATTGAGCCAGCCCTCACCAATGGGCCAATAAAAGGAGGAGTCTCAGCAGCAGGCAAGTGATGTGTTCTTTGTTTATTTACTCCTCACCGGCCTGCCTGCTGTTTTGCATTCATCTGAAGGGTTTCGGACTCCACCACCTGCCGCCTGACCGGAGGACCTTCCTGGCTGCAGCCTGGACACTTCTGCAGCCAGAAGAGAGAACAGACTGTACATCGGAGAACGGGACACCAAAAAGAAGATCAGGTAGGTTATACTGGCATGCTGCAGCAGTGTGCATCTGTCTCCTCCACTCCTACAGCTTTCCCGTTCTTTCTAATCCTCGCCCAGGGCTGTGGGTGCCCTAGGCAAGGAGACGGAAGGGGGCATGGGCAATACCGTGTGGTGGCCCCTGAGAGGGGGCAGTATATTACTGCAGGGTTCCTCCTCCCATGGGGGATGTGGTGGGACCGGGGACAATGCAAGATTTAAATGCAGTGAAACGCCGGGCCCAGTGGGCCAATATTTGTCTAAAGAGGCCCACCAAACGCGCCAGGGCCCGTCCACTGCTTGAAAAAAAAAACTGGTTGAGCCCTCTGGCCTTTCTTTGGTGGCTCCCACTCACCCCTTCTCATCCAGCTTTCCCTCACTAGTGTTTTGGTGCTGGGGGTCCAGTGTTTTCAGGATACAAAGGTGAGTGTAGAGGGTAGTGTTTGGCAATAGGGACAATAGTAGGGTAGGGGTCAGTTTGGGTGGGGGTGGCAGGATAGAGGGCAGTGTTATGGCAGAAGCAGACTGTTAGACGGACAGGGAGGGTCGGCCGAGGACAAGGGGAGAGGTCTCCGGGGAGAGCCGTCTCCAGCGATCGTACAGACAAGTAACTTCCCCCCCACAGACGGACACCACACCAGGATAAGGTTCAACGATACTTTATAGGCAATTCTTTAAGTACGGTAGAATGATACAAGGAGGTCTGGACTCAGGGGTCCCCTCGATTCTGGTCTCTGGGTTGGGAAAAGGGTAGCGGGACAGTCTTGTTACCAATAGATGAAAATAGCTCTCAATCCTCGAGCTCGGCGTTCTAGATGATCGGGCCGCGGCGGAGCCAGCAGGTCCCGAGATGGATGAAGGAAGCGACGGTCCGCGGCGGAGCCAGCAGGTCCCGATGAAGATGGTAGTTACAAACGGTCCGCGGCCACGCCAGCAGGTCCCGACGACGATGAAGGTTTACGAAGGTTGCGGCAGCGCCAGCAGGCAGGACGATAGTTCGCAAGGCAGAGCTACGGCAGCGCCAGTAGTCCGTCAAGGATGAGTTCTTCTCTGCGTCTCTCGACTCCAGGATACAACTGCCTTCCTGCTCTGGAGCTGCCCCAGTTATAGGGCTGGTGCCCTTTGATGTCCGGACCCTCGCACTTGGAGGTCGGGGGGTCCGGGATGAAGGAGTCCAGACACCCAGCAGGGGGGTGGAGCCAGCGCCCGGGGAGGTTGTGGGCGAGCGGCACCTGGCGGGGGAGAGCCATCGACACCTCTTTCTCCCATTGACCTGCCAAGTAGTCCGCTCACCTCCTGGGTGGATGGTGGTGCCGGGATGTCTGAGGCCTGGCCAGGCCCAGGGTTGGGGTCGATCGGGGGCCACGCGGCCTCGTGGCGGAGTGTCCAAGATGGCGCCCAGACTGGGCGCGCGGGCCAGTAGTGGATCGGGCCCACGAGGTCGATATGTTCAGAGGCAGGGGTCCCGGAGGGGACGGAAAACGTGAAGTGGTGGTGTGTGACACTTGAGGGACCGGGCTCGGGCCTGGTCAAGCAGAGGGGGAGCGGCCCTTCACGTGGCCTGTCCAACATGCGTCCCCCCCCAGCTGAAGGCGGGGAGAGTGACCCATCCTCTTGGGGACTCTCCTCGTCGAGGCGGAAAAAGCGGGACAGGCCATCCGCGTTGGCGTGATCTGGCCCCGGCCGGTGTTCAACAGTGAAGTCCATCCCTTGTAGGGAGATGGACCAACGTAGTAGTTTTGGGTTCTCCCCCCGCATCTGCATCAGCCACTGCAGGGGTCGATGGTCGGTCTGCACCCGGAAGTGTGTGCCAAAGAGGTAGGGCCGGAGCTTTTTGAGGGCCCATACCACGGCGAAGGCCTCCCTCTCGATGGTGCTCCAGCGTTGTTCTCGAGGTAGGAGTCGCCTGCTGATGAAGGCCACTGGCTGATCAAGGCCTTCGGTGTTCAATTGAGACAGGACCGCCCCAATGCCGTGGTCGGAGGCATCCGTCTGGACGACGAATTCCCGGCTGTAGTCGGGGGCCTGGAGCACAGGGGCGGAGCACATGGCGGCCTTCAGTTGTTCGAAGGCTGTTTGACAATCTGGGGTCCAGTTGACCTTCTTGGGTTGATTTTTGGACGTGAGTTCTGTGAGGGGCCCCCACTATGGTACCATAGTCTTTCACGAACCGTCTGTAATAGCCCGTGAGTCCCAGAAAGGCGCGTACCTCGGTCTGGGTGATGGGGGGCTGCCAGGACTGGATGGCGGCAATCTTGAGCTGCAGAGGGGCCACCAGGCCGCTTCCCACCTGGTGTCCGAGGTAGGTTACGGACCCCTGACCAATTTGGCATTTGCTGGCCTTGATCGTGAGGCCAGCTCGCTGAAGGGCCTGTAGCACCGCTCGGAGGTGGTGGAGGTGGTCGGACCAATGGTGGCTGTACACAGCGATGTCGTCTAGGTAGGCGGCGCTGAATCCTTCGAGCCCGGCCAAGACCTGATTGACGAGCCGCTGAAATGTTGCTGGAGCATTCTTCATGCCGAAGGGCATGACCTTGAAATGATAATGGCCATCAGGAGTGGAAAATGCAGATCGTTCTTGGGCCCGGGGTGTGAGGCCGATCTGCCAGTAGCCCGCTGTCAGGTCGAAAATACTGAGGTAGCGGGCAGCTCCCATGCGGTCAATTAGCTCGTCTGCCCGGGGGATGGGGTGTGCGTCCGTTCTGGTGACCGCATTCAAGCCCCGGTAGTCGACGCAGAACCGGAGTTCCGGTGTGGTGCCGGGAGTGGCTGCTTTGGGGACCAGTACTACTGGGCTGGCCCAGGGGCTGTCTGAGGGCTCGATGACCCCGAGCGTGAGCATTTTGGTTACTTCTTCCTGGATGCAGGCCCGTACCCGATCTGGTACGCGGTAGGCCCGGTGGCGGATAGGGGGGCTGTCCCCCGTGTCCACGTCGTGCACACACCAGGAAGTGACACCTGGGGTGAGGGAAAACAGGCCGGCGAACTGCAACAGAAGGTCTCGACATTCTTGGCGTTGTTCCAGGGTGAGGGCCTCCGAGAGTCGGACCCCATCCACGGAGCCATCTTTCTCCCGAGTCCGTAGGAGGTCAGGGAGGGGTTCGGAGTCTTCTTCGGCTCCATTGTCTGTGGCCATCAGGAGGCTGAGTTCTGAACGCACAAAGTGGGGTTTCAGTCTATTAGCGTGGAGGACTCGGAGGGGGTTCCGTGAAGATTCCATGTCGATGAGATAGGTGACAGGACCCTTGCGCTCGACTACTTTGAAGGGCCCCGTCCACTTGTCTTGCAGGGCGCAGGGTTCGGTGGGGGACATCACCCATACCTGTTGTCCAGGTTCAAATTCGATGGAGGAGGCATTTTGGTCATACCACTTTTTCATGTCCTCTTGACTGGCCTCCAAGTTTGCTTTTGCCAGCTCTCTGAACCGTCGGGTCTGGTTGCGGAGGGTTAGGAGGTATTTGAAGACATCTGGAGGGTTCTTTAGAGGGGGCATTTCCCAGCCTTCCTTGACTAGACTGAGAGGCCCCCGTACGGGATGTCCATACAATAATTCAAACGGGCTGAAGCCGAGGGACTTCTGGGGGACCTCTCGATATGCAAAGAGGAGGCACGGCAGCAGCACATCCCACTGGCGACGGAGGGGCTCTTCCAACCCCCCAATCATCCCTTTGAGCGTGCGGTTGAACCGCTCAACGAGTCCGTTTCCTTGAGGGTGATAGGGGGTCGTGAATCGGTAGGTGACCCCACACTGTTGTCAGAGGGACTTCATATATTTGGAAATAAAGTTCGTGCCTCTGTCGCTGACGACTTCTCGGGGGAAGCCCACACGGGAGAAGATCCCCATCAGGGCCCGGCCGACTACCGGGGCTGTCACAGTTCGCAGGGGAACAGCCTCGGGGTAGCGGGTGGCGTGGTCCACCAGCACCAGGATGAACCGATGTCCTTGTTTTGTACGGGGGTCCAGGGGCCCCACAATGTCTATCCCGACCCTCTCGAACGGGGTGGTGACCACGGGAAATGGTTGCAGGGGGGCTTTTAGTTTGCGGCCGCTCTTTCCACTGGCTTGGCACGTGGGGCAAGATCGGCAATGCTGGAGTACATCATTCCTCATTTTGGGCCAGAAGAAGTGGGTCACTAGGCGGCTGTAGGTTTTATCCTGACCCAGGTGTCCAGCCAGGGGGACATCGTGGGCCAGGTTTAGCAAGAAGTCTCTAAAACGGAGGGGCACCACTAGCACTCGGCTGGCCCCCAACTCCGCGATCCTTTGTTCACTGTATAGCAGATCATTGTCCCAGTAGATCCAATGTGTTCCGGAGGTATCCCCTGCGCTCTGGGCGAGGGCTTGTTGGCGGAGTCCCTCGAGGGAGGGACAGGTCTTTCTGCTCTTGGCGAAACTGCTCCTGTGTGGGCCCCCCCTCTTGATGCCACTGGTCGAGGCCAGCGAGGTCCGGAGGTTGAGCTGGTTCTGGGGGGACGGCACGGTCGGTGTCTTCGACTGGGGCGACCGGGGGAGGAGGCGCCGGCCATTCGGGTTCCTCTGGTCGGGGATTGGCACGGGCGGCCATGGACCGGGTGGTGACGCACGCCCAGTCCGGGATGCCTAACATCCCCAGGTGTTCTCTTCGTTCTACGGCTGCCCACGGAGAGCTTTCAAGGTCATTTCCCAGGAGGCAGTCTACGGGGGCATCATCTCGGACCGTCACTTTCAACATGCCGGAGACCCCTCCCCATTCGAAAGGGACGCAGGCCATCCGACACAGACTTTCTGAGTTATCGGCTGAACGGACAGGGCAGAGAATGTTTGGTAGGAACTGTTCTGGGGTCACCAGGTGACAGCGGACGGCTGTTACACTGGCCCCGGTGTCACGGAGGGCTTCGGCCTGGCGTCCATTGATGCTCACCCATTGGCTGTACTTCCGGGTGTTAGCGGGTAGGGGGACCCGCGGGACCATGTCTTTCCCCCCTAAGCATGCTAGAGCCATGGCGGCTGGCTCCCATTCTTGATGCTCTTGCTCATATTCTTCCTGCTCCTCTGAGATCTGTTCTTCCCCCAGGGCAGCAGCGGCCACTTGGCGGGGTCTTGGGCTCTGGTACTGTGGGCAATTTGGGTCGTTTGCATAGTGGCCGACTCGTTGGCATCGGTGACACGTGACATTGGCTCTGTATCCCGGTCGCGCCGGGGTGCTGCCCCGGTTGGCCGGGGGGGTGGTGCTGGTAGCGGGGGCGACCGGAGCGTTGTCTCTTCCTCGTCCTTGGCCCCCTCCTCCTCCTCGGGGACGGTGCTGACCGTTGTTGTTCCGGTTCTGTTCATAGGATCCATTTCGGCCCACTCTGGTGATTTCCCACCGGTCAGCCTCGGCTGCGAGCTGCCGTGGATCAGTCAATTTGCTGTCGAGGAGGTGCTGCCGGAGCTCAATGAAGCAATTGTTTGATAGATGCTCCCACACCATGAGATTGAAGAGTTGTTCGTAAGTTGTGACATTGCTTCCTTTGATCCAGCCCTCGAAGGCTCGGCTAAAATAGTTCACGTAGTCCACCCAAGTTGTACCCGGGATGCGGGTGCAGTCTCGGAACCTCTGACGGTACATCTCGGGTGTGAGCCCATAGCGGGTGAGGAGGGCAGCTTTCATGTGGTCATAGGAGGTCATCTGATGGTCCGGGAGCTGTAGCAGGGCATCGCGGCCCTCATTGAGGAATCTTCCCCATAGACCGGCTCCCCAGTCGCTTCGATCGATCCGGTGGGCGGTCATAGCGATTTCGTAGGCCTTAAACCATTGCTGGATGTCGTCCTCTCGGAAGTATTCTCGAACGACATCCTTGGGGATGTGTACCTTTTTCTCTGTTGCCCCTGGGGTGCGGGGTTGCTCGGGCACCCCTAATTCTTTGTTCTGCTTGCGTAAGTCTATCTCAGCTAATTTGCGCTCGTGTTCATATGCCAGTCTCTTTTCCTCGAGCTCCCTTTGTCTCTGTTTTTCCTCTCTTTCTTCTCGGAGACGCAGGTGCTCTAAGCTCAGTTTTTGTTCGGCCAACTTAAGTTCAACATCCATTTTGAGCCGGGCCATTTCTAGTTCATGTAGTCGTGTTCTTTCTCGTTCCTGGATCTCGTCTTGCGAGAGGCCCGTTCTTCGCTCCTCGGGGGCCGTGGTGTTTTTTTCTACTGCTGCGATGTTTTGGTCGGTGGTTCCGACGGCCCCGGTTTCTGCCCAGGACTCTAGGGCATGCTTGAAATCGTCTTTGGTACTTAGACCGGTGGTAGCGATACCTAGTTCGATGCAGAATTGTTTTAATTCACGATGGCTGTACTCGTCCAATTTCTCCATCTGAAATTTCTCGGTGGATCCGCTTTCTTTGGTTGTCATCGTGATTTCGTCGTGGGGTGAGCTACTTTCTGTACGATTATGCGGTGATTCGGATCGCGCCGCTGGCCACCAATGTTAGACGGACCGGGAGGGTCGGCCGAGGACAAGGGGAGAGGTCTCCGGGGAGAGCCGTCTCCAGCGATCGTACAGACAAGTAACTTCCCCCCCACAGACGGACACCACACCAGGATAAGGTTCAACGATACTTTATAGGCAATTCTTTAAGTACGGTAGAATGATACAAGGAGGTCTGGACTCAGGGGTCCCCTCGATTCTGGTCTCTGGGTTGGGAAAAGGGTAGCGGGACAGTCTTGTTACCAATAGATGAAAATAGCTCTCAATCCTCGAGCTCGGCGTTCTAGATGATCGGGCCGCGGCGGAGCCAGCAGGTCCCGAGATGGATGAAGGAAGCGACGGTCCGCGGCGGAGCCAGCAGGTCCCGATGAAGATGGTAGTTACAAACGGTCCGCGGCCACGCCAGCAGGTCCCGACGACGATGAAGGTTTACGAAGGTTGCGGCAGCGCCAGCAGGCAGGACGATAGTTCGCAAGGCAGAGCTACGGCAGCGCCAGTAGTCCGTCAAGGATGAGTTCTTCTCTGCGTCTCTCGACTCCAGGATACAACTGCCTTCCTGCTCTGGAGCTGCCCCAGTTATAGGGCTGGTGCCCTTTGATGTCCGGACCCTCGCACTTGGAGGTCGGGGGGTCCGGGATGAAGGAGTCCAGACACCCAGCAGGGGGGTGGAGCCAGCGCCCGGGGAGGTTGTGGGCGAGCGGCACCTGGCGGGGGAGAGCCATCGACACCTCTTTCTCCCATTGACCTGCCAAGTAGTCCGCTCACCTCCTGGGTGGATGGTGGTGCCGGGATGTCTGAGGCCTGGCCAGGCCCAGGGTTGGGGTCGATCGGGGGCCACGCGGCCTCGTGGCGGAGTGTCCAAGATGGCGCCCAGACTGGGCGCGCGGGCCAGTAGTGGATCGGGCCCACGAGGTCGATATGTTCAGAGGCAGGGGTCCCGGAGGGGACGGAAAACGTGAAGTGGTGGTGTGTGACACTTGAGGGACCGGGCTCGGGCCTGGTCGGGCAGAGGGGGAGCGGCCCTTCACGTGGCCTGTCCAACACAGACAGTGTAGCCATGTAGTGTTTTGAGGGTAGGTTGCAGTGTTGAGGGAGTAGCTTTAGGGCAAGCAGAAAGGGCCAGTGTTTTGTGGGAACGGATGATGGCAGTCTTTTGGGGAAAGGAGCTATGGTTTTCAAGGCTATTGTGGTGGGGTTGGTGGCAGCGCTGTGGGGTAGGGTGACATGGAAAAGGGCCAGGCTATTCTAACTTCTTTTTGTTCTTGTGTAGAGTCTTGGAGAGTAGATTCTGCTGGTTCTAGAGCTCTTGGGCTCTCTGGTATCTACAAAATACTCTTGCTGCTTTAAGGCTCCAGTCGGTCTGGGGTTCAGTACACTTCTGGGAAACTCAGAACCTTGTGGGCAGGATCCATATTTTTGAACTCCCACTTGAAAAGGGTGGAGGTAACATGTGTGCCCATCTCCCTTTCACAATTTGCATCATGCCTGTCCTATCTATCCTAGACAATTATTGCAAGTGTAAAAACGAGCCCCCTTTCACAGGACTGGCCCAACGGAAACTCTTTGTTTTGTAGCACATTGCATTTTTCAAATTATTTGATTTTGGGGATATTAAGTGTTTACAGCAGGGATCTTCAACCTTTTCTGAAGTGATAGCCACTTCTGATCAGTGAAAATCTTGAGCCACTTATGGCTAATCATCTCGCACATTGTTACCAGACAGTTTGTCAAGTAGAGCCTTTTAGATTGAAGACTAACCATCTGTCTGCGCCTTCCGCGCCAAGGTATTCCTATGATCTCAAGAAATGTAAAAGAAAATGTAGGCACCAATAACAATTTGGGAGGAAGAGTTACAGCCTGTTGTTCAACACAGTTAAATCACTTTCATCCTTTGGTTATAAAAATGTAGCAACTCACAGCCGAAAAGCTGTGAAGAACTAACCGAATTCTTTTTTTCAAAGTAAATAAAATATTCCTGAATTTTGAGATAACACCTGATCATCTTTAGGGACAGATAAAGTGGAGTAATGTACGGTGAATAAACTAACTTACCATTTCCTGGTAATGAGTACATTCACCCCACTTTCTGAAGAGAAAGTCTCTAATCTTATCAACACTATCAAATTTGGACCCTGCAGATTCTTGCCCTCCATTCAATTTCAGCTAGCATTTCTGCTCATCTCACTTTGTTATTACAGTGGTGCTCATGTCCGTCTTTTTTCCAGATGTTTGGAAAAAGGCATTGATTTTGCCACTTCTAAAGACTCTTTCCCTTGATCCCTCCGATGTTAAGAACTACAGACCCAAATTGGTCCTTCCTCTTCCTGCAAAAATTTTAGAAAAGGCCATGAATCAGGAGATCACCGCCTTCTTTGAAAATACCGACTGTATGGATCCTGCTCAACATGGGTTTAGACCCTACAACGGTACAGAGTCGACCGTATCGGCAGTAACTGAAGAGATCAGATCCATTGTAGATAGAGGAGATTAATGCGGCCTTGAGCCTATTGGTTCTCACAGAACTCCACCAAGCATTCCAAGTAGGAGATGTCGTCTGGTGCCATGCTTTACAAATCTCCTCCCTAGCCAGCAAAATTAAGTAAAATACTAGTTTTTGTTGGGGCCCTATCGGGTCTGAAGCTCCCCCCAGTGCAGGAGTAAACCCAAATAGTATAAGAGTTGGGCTTACCCCCACGATGCGACCCAGGGCTCTAGAGATAGTCTTACCCACATTTGTCCAAAATTCTTGTATCGTGAAACAGGACGCGGAAACATGGACATCATCTGCATTCTGAAGGCCGCATCTCATACAGCTGGCTTCTCCACCTCCCTTTATCTTGGATAACTTAAGGGGAGACCAATAGATTCTATGGGGTGTAAAAAAGTGTTTTTTTCTCAGTGCAGCAGATTTAATCAGGGGGTAAAGGGTATCTAGAGATACTTGCCATAAAGTTTCCAACTCATCGCTCGGCGAGTAGTTCTCCCAGATTCAGTATGTTGATCCATCTTTCTGTCTGTAGCTGCCAAAAGATGGTTATACCATTCGCCACTTCTACTTTCCTTGGACCTAGATCCTGTAGTTCGCTTTCCATACTGCTATCCTCTATAAGTGGCCAGCTTTCCGTCTTACAGCAGGAAGAGAGCTGATAAAACTTGAACCTGGACAAAGCACAGTTAGTAATATGGTTCCAGGATTCCCTGGAATGGCATTTGTCACCCAGTACAATGTCTCTCCAATATACAACTCCTGCCTCTTTTAGTGGGCAAGCAAGAGAGTCCAAAAGACACTCCGGTGTACCAGGAGACTCACAAACTGACGCCCAATCACTATAATAGTCCTAAACAACTTCGGCAGTCCGACCACAACCTAGCCGCCAAACGCAGAGTCCTTAAACAAATATTTTAAAAGAATTTAAGAGAGTCGAACTTGTACATGAAACCTAGCTCCTTTTCCCCTACTAACATGGCAGCCTATCAGCAAACTGTCCGGAGAGAGCAATAGCATTCTACAGTTCTTTAGTTGATAAGCCCAACAGTACAGCTGGAAGTCTGGTAGGGCCACCCCCCTCCCTGGAGTTTGTGCCTTAATTTCTTCCAGGATAACCGGATCACTTTACTTGCCCAGATAAAGGAAGATACTTTGCCCTGGATTTTAAGAATATCAGATTTTCCAAATTCTAAAGGAATGTTGTTAAAAAGGTAAGCGTATTTTGGAAGGACACACATCTTGATGAGATTAACTCGCCCATACAATGATAGTGGGATGCTCTGCCATCTTTTTTTGAAACTCTATCTAGATTAATCTTGGGGATTAGGCGGGGTCCTGAGATATTATAACTCCTAAGTATCTATGTTCTTTAGCAAAATTCCCCTCCTGATCGGTTATGTTCCAGGTCATAACCTTGGTTTTCTCATTGTTTATTTCATAACCTGACAGGCTTCAAAAAGTTTGGGTTTCAGCTTCAAGCTCTGAAAGTGTAGTGCTGACATTGAATGATAGATGAATCAGGTCGTCAGCATACAGTGCTAACTTTTGTACTAACCCATTTATTTAAAAAGGGACAATCTTCTGATTCAACCTTATGCTCTGAGCTAGCGGCTCTACATATAAATCAAATAAGATGGGGGAAAGCGGGCAGCCCTGCCTAGTTCCACGCCCTATCTTAACTACCGGGGAGAGATTGCCATTAACCAGAATCTGGGCCTGAGGGGATTTATATATTTATTTCAACCAAAGACCTTAAGTACCCTCTCCAGAAGGTGCAAGTTCACCCGGCCAAAGGCCCTGGCTGCATCAATACTAATGATTGATAGAGGGAGACCCTGCGACGAAGCAAAGTCAATCGACCCAATTAAGGTATGTAGTAAATCAGGCATCTGCCGACCTGGCAAGAAACCCTTTTGATCCCTGTGAATTATTGGCCCAACAACTTTGCTAAGCCGGGCATTCAGAATTCCAGCAAAGACTTTATAATCAACATTTAGCAAAGTAATTGGGCGGTATGACTGACATAGAGTTGGGTTCTTCCCCGGCTTTAAAATCAGTGCAATAACTGCATCACTCCAAGAGTCAGGCAGGCGAGATGTACCTTCTGAGATCCCTTTAAACAGTTATTGCCAGACCTTGATAATCTCCTCCCTCAAAATCACCCGAAACATTATCACTAATTAGGAAGATAACAACAAGTGGTCCTGTGATGCTTCCTGGAATGGGCAGTGTTTAATCAGAAAGTGGATTGAATTCAAGTTTAGGTGACAATTTTGCAAAAGCGTGTGGATTTTGCATATATTTAAAATTGTTGATCTCCAAAAAGCCCTAAATCAATAAATTGAATTGAAAATCAAGTTTATCATTTGAATCCTACTGTTGGAAAAGATGTGATTTTGAACCCCATGAGGCGGTTCCTTTCCAGAAAGCATTCAGGTTGTAATCATGAGTCAAATAATGCTGAGGAGGTTAAAATATTCAAATTGAATTCTAATTACCTATGAAATGTTCATTGTTCAATATATTTCTTAGTATTTTAATGTGCGGACTTTATTGCTTAATTACTATTTGTAGGAAGCATTACATTAATGAAATCACTGTATCCCACCTTCTTTCCTTTCCTGTTCTTTATGAACGTTTCTATTGTTGAACTTTAAAAATTGCCCGAAATGAAGAATTGTGCTCTACATAACTTTGCTGTGTTACAGTTTGTTGATTTTTATCTACCACTTTTGTCTTTTATGTGTATGGCAACTGATGTTTTGTTTTGATTTAATAATCAGCTTATTTTTATAAGGTTTTATTATTCAATAAAATGTTTCAAACACAACAAATGGTAGTTGATATGTATTTACAACTGCAGCATATTTATTGTAGGGGCACTTTCAAAGGGGCCGAAAATATGGTCTGCGGGTTAACGGAGGACCACATTGGCATCAGCAGGGAGAGGTTTGGGCAGGTGATTGGGGGTATATGTAAGGTTGGAAGTAGGGGAAACAAATCATGTACATTGTGTGGACTGTGACTCCTGGAGTTATTGTGAGGGATACCATGCTACGCTGTAAATGAATCCCCTAGTGATTATTATCAACAAACATTATTCGGTTTTATAAAAGAAAACCATAAAAGTCATACATAAAGTGATAAAACATCTTCCAAGTTACAGATTGACAAATACAACATATCCAAGTTAATCAGAACACAAGATAAAAATTCATGAATTACAGTACATAATTTAATTGCAGCTTGACCTAAGTCTAACAACGACCCGTAAAAAGTTACGCGTATGCAAAACAGTGGCATTAGAGAGGAGTTGTAAAAAGATAAGAGCTGGTCTCACCCTCCTAAAACCCGCTTTTGTGAGAATGAGAATAATAAATAACTTTCTAGGGACAGCATAAAAACTACAAAACAATAAAAAGTGAATCATGTCCTGAGGAGACTCACCGTTGCAGCCACAGGGCATGAGGCACAGGACTCTGTGGGAGCCGCAAGGGTGTGCCATGAGGTAATGGAAGAGTTTGAGCCGAAACCGGGTCAATAGAAAACGATCATGGATGCTTTTAAGCCCTAGAAGATAAGGTTTGGTGGTTGGTACAGTTTTTACCAAAATGTACTTACGCACACTAGCCTTACACAGCTCATAGTTCCCTCTCTTTCACAGGACCTCATTCTTAAAAAACACTCTTTGACCAGAGAAAAGTCCCTCTTGCATATGCGCACAGGGTTAGCAAATAGTTCCCACCTACCCTGGAGAGGCCAACTCTTATATACTGGAGCCATCGGATGCTTGAGACATGGTCAAGTGAAAGTCATTCCCGTAGGACATCTTTGCTAAGTGTATTTTCTTAATTAGCCCAAATATTAAGCCACAAAGCCAGGGGATGGAAAGCCAGCACATCTGAGAGGAAAGGCATCCCCAACTCTACATGCACGACATAAAACAAAGTACTTTGTGGGACAGAAAGGGCCCGTCACAGGAAAGAGTTATCAGCACTTTGCACTGCCGCTACCCCAATGTGGCCCCATATCTCACTCTCATAACTAACCTTTGAGATATATTTGTCTTCATATATCTTCAAAAGAGCCCCTATTGGCTTCCCTCCCACTCGGCTGGCAAAGTTAAAAACAGCTGCAAAAGCTTTCACTAGATCCCCTTTCTTCAAAGTAAGCAAAGGGCACCAACTCAAGGAATCGTCAAACACAACTCCCAAATAGGAGAAAACTTTGGTCTTCGGTATTGACGAAATTCCGAATTTAAAAGTGAACTGCTTAGCTTTACGAGGTCCCACCTGCATAATGAACGACTTGGAATGATGAAACTAAAGGTACAAGTCCTTCATAAAAAGGGCAAAAGAATTCAGAAGAAGTTGTAGGCCCCTAGCTGTCCTCGCCGAAGGACTGAGTTGTCTTTGTATAGGAGGACTGGCAGGCTACGCTTGCCTACCTGGGGACAATCAGCATTTGTGGTTAAAAGGGCCTTCTCTAAGGAAATAATATATAGGTTAAAAAGAAAGGGTGCTAAAATGCACCTCTGACACATCCCTCTCTTGATGTCAAGCTGACTGGACACTTTCAGATCCTTTGAATAGCAGACAACCGCAGTTGAATCACGGTGAAGATCCCTCAGAAATAAAATGATGTTACTGTCAATGCCAATGGAGGACATCAACTGCCACAGCTTGGACCTATTGACCCAGTGGAATGCTGAGAACTGGTCCATGAGGGCTAGGTATATGGGGCTGGAACGAGCCACAGTGTATTTGTTCAGAACCATGTACAGGTTTAAACACTATCAATCAGTGAATTTGTAAAGCGCACTACGTACCCCTGAGGGTCTCAAGGCGCTGGGGGTGGGGGGGGGGCGCCATTGGGGTGCTGCTACTGCTCGAAGAGCCAGGTCTTGAGGAGCTTCCTGAAGGTGAGCAGGTCCTGGGTCTGCCGCAGATGAGTGGGGAGGATGTTCCAGGTCTTGGCGGCGAGGAAGGAGAAGGATCTGCCACCGGAGATTGTTTGCTGGATGCGCGGTACGGCGGCGAGGCTGGCGGAGCGGAGCTGGCAGGCGGGGGTGTGGAAGTTGAGTCTGTTGTTCAGGTAGGCTGATCCGGTGTTGTGGAGTTCTTTGTGTGCGTGGATGAGGAGCTTGAAGGTGATCCTCTTGTTGACGGGGATCCAGTGCAGGTCTCCTAGGTTGGAGATGATGCGGCTGCGTTGAGGGATGTTGAGGAACAGGCAGGCGGAGGCGTTCTGGTTGCGTTGCAGCCGTTGTAGTTCTTTGGTCGGGATTCCTACGTAGAGTGTATTGCCGTAGTCCAGCCTGCTGCTGACGCGGGCTTGGGTCACCGTTCTTCTCGTTTCGGTCGGGATCCATTTGTAGATCCTGCGAAGCATGCAGAGGGTGTTGTAGCAGGAGACGGCGTTGACCTGCTTCGACATGGAGAGGGAGGAGTCGAGGATGAATCCTAGGTTGCATGCGTGGTCTGTGGGTGTCAGTGCTGTTCCCAGTGTGGTCGGCCACCAGGAGTTGTCTCAGGCAGAGGGGGTGGGGCCGAGGATGAGGTCTTCCGTCTTGTCCGAGTTCAGTTTCAGTTTCAGTCGGCTGCTCCTCATCCACTTGGCGACGGCCTTCATTCCCTCGTGGAGGTTGGTTTTGGCGCTGTGTGGGTCCTTGGTGAAGGAGAGGATGAGCTGGGTGTCGTCGGCGTAGGAGATGATCTTCAGGTCGTGCTGATGGGCCGCTTGTGTGAGGGGGGCCATGTAGATGTTAAACAGGATTGGGCTGAGGGATGAGCCCTGTGGTACGCCGCAGATGATGTCAATGGCTTCGGATTGGAAGGGTGGGAGGCGGACTCTCGGGGTTCTGCCAGAGAGGAAGGACGTGGTCCAGTCCAGGTCCTTTTTCTGGATTCCGGCTTCTTGGAGGTGTGTTCTTAGTGTCCGGTGGCAGACTGTGTCGAAGGTGGCTGACAGGTCCAGGAGGATGAGGGCTGAAGTTTTGCCGTTGTCTAGTTGGCACCTGTCGTCTGTGGCGGCGATGAGGGCTGTCTCGGTGCTGTGTTTTGTCTGAATCAGGACTGTGATGGGTCTAAGATGTTGTTGTCCTTGAGGTGGCGGGTCAGCTGTATGTTGGCAAGACCTTCGCCGGGAAGGGGAGAAGGGAGATGGGTTGGAAGTTCTTGAGGTCTTTGGGGTCCGCCTTGGGTTTCTTGAGGAGGGCGTTGATTTTGCCGTGCTTCCAGCTTTCCGGGAATGTCGCTGTGTCGAAAGATATGTTGATGACCTTCCATAGTTGGGGTGCGATGGTTGCGTCTGCTTTGTTGAAGACATGGTGCGGGCATGGGTCAGACGGAGATCCTGAGTCGATGGAGTTCATAACTTTGCGTGTCTCGTCGTCGTTGACTTGGGATCAGGAGGTCAGCTGGTTGGTGCAGGTGGCGTTCGGGGTGGGGTCTGTCGTGGTCGGAGCGGACGGGGTGTTGAAACTGTTGTGGATGTCGGCGATCTTGCGATGAAAGAAGGTGGCCAGTGCGAGGGCGGGATGTCCTTGATGTTGGCCGCTGGTGTTGGAGAGTTCCTTCACTATGTTGAAAAGCTTGGGGTCGGTGTGGATCCGGAAGTGGAGGTGTTTGGCGAGTTGAGGGAGTCGTCTGTGAGGGTGTGGGCCTGGAGGGGGGACTTGTGGACAATGGCTATTCCTCCACCAACTCCGTTGGTGCGGTCTCTGCGGGAGATCTTGTAGCCGTCTGGGATGGCTATGGCGATGTCAGGTGCCGAGGAGCCGTTCCACCAGGTCTCGGTCAGGAAGGCAACGTCTGGGGCGGAGGTGTCAAGCAGGTCCCAGAGCTCGACGGCGCGTTTGCTTGGGTGAATGAGGGGGACGCCGAACTACTGCCTCGCTGCCCTACGCCTCACCTTTCGGCTCGGGGCTCATTGTTTCCGCTGTTCCGTGTTTCAACACAGTGGGGGCCCAAGTAGTAATAAATACCCTCGGGTGGCTCAGCAGCCAAGAGCGAGTTTCGGACGAACTTCACCTGCTCTCTGCAGTGTTCTCCTATGTCCTCCCGTAGAGTTCCCGGCAGCTGTGTCAGGTGTGAGCAGCGGGAGTAACTGGAAGGCGGATGCGGAGAGAGAGAGAACCCCTCCTTTTGCCCCTGCAGAAGCGGCTCGTTGAGTGAGACCTGGATGTGATTTCCGAGTACTGCCAGTGAGTCTATGGTGTTTACGGGTTTATTTATACATGTGGTGGAACTTTAAAAGGGCTCAATGGTACAATTGAGAGTCCAGGCTTACCCTATGGCTATCCAAATGGTGCCAACTGCACGTGGGTAATAGTAGCAGAAGAAAGGAACAGAATACAGATTACCTTTCAATCATTTACTCTAGAAGAAGAATATGACTATTTATCACTGTATGATGGACATCCACATCCAATAATCTTCAGGACAAGCTGTTGCCGCCCAGAGGGAACTTTGCCGCCCAGGAGGGTCTTGCTGACTGCTTGTACGCCGCGCTGCTCTTGCCTGCTGGTGGGACCACAACCGCAATCGGCGGTGTGCCTGTAGCTCCCAGCGGGTGAGTGAGTGTTGCTAATCGCCCAGGCGCATCACCGGGGGACTGCGAGGCCCAGCATCCAGCGCGGACCTCAGCTGGTGCCTCTTCCCCCGGAGGACACGCCCTCACGCCAGAGAGCATTTAAAACTCACGATTATCCCGCGGCGCGGGACGCGCGCGGGACAAAGCCCGGGGCTAAGACCGGGCAAAGAGCGGGCCGTTTGAGGCCGTTAGAGGCTGGGAGAGACTGGACTGGGCTATTCTCTTTGGTCCTAACCCTGTACCTTATTCGCTCTGTCCACTGACCCCCCTGTGGATTAAGTATTATGTCAACACGTGAGTATAGAAGCTGAAAAATGGGACCCTAGATGATTTTATTACTAGGACTAATATAGCTATTGACATGGAAATTACTAAAATGCAGCACAGAGTATCCACCGAACTAGATGCAGCGAGGAGGCTATCCCAGGAGCTGGCTGCGGCCAAAAAATCCTCCCTAGGGCATTTTACCTTTGCCAAAACACCCGATCGCCCAACGGGCCCTGTTCCTACTCTGATCGTGACACAAGCAGACATCCACCAGACATCTATAGGCACGCTTCCACATCCATGGGGGGGCTCTCACCTGCATCCACCAACACCTTAAGATCTTCATCGGGAGGGGTAGCTGGGCAGGACACAGAGGGTGACGGGCCGCACTACAAACAGCACCAATTCCCAAACCTTTGGAACCGGGTAGCGGAAATTTCCAAACCTCACAAAAAGGGCAAAATAACAAAAGAAAGCGTAATAATATATCGGCCTATTCAAGGAAAAAAGCCAAAGTAGCTAAGGCCCAGCTACCCACCCAGGCACCACCCCAGGTACTCCCAGAACCCCCTCAAGCGAGTAGCACATGCCCTCCCGACCTAAGATTAGAACCAGGTTCTGTACAACTGGCGGGTAAACATGAACATGAAAATGATAATCTTGTAATAGAAAGTGAGAACGGTGGGGTTCCACTTTGTACTATAAAAGGGAAGGATGTGGAATTTCTAACAATTGCGTGGGAAACACTAAAAAAACTTGTAACCCCCCTTGAAGTAAGACTTTCGCACATAGAAACTCAGTTGCTTGAGACTGAAAAAAGCATCCTGAATCTGGCAACCATCAGTATGCATGACAATAGATCAACATGTCCACCGGGAACTACTAACACCACATCATTACCTGCTGTTTATACACTAGCCGTTGCTATTCCACCTGCTGCCCCGAAGGTTAAACCCATCCCAAAACCTCGGCACAAGGCCACCATAGACACTTCTGCTAACAGGGTAGCGGCGGCCGCAAATCAGCCGGTGGCTGACATTGTACCACCTCCGCCAGTTACCGTAGGTCACCCTGTACCACCTCTGACAGATACGGCTATCCCGAGGGTTACTGGTCATAACAACAACCATCCCACCACTCAGAGAGTAAACACCAACAAAAATTACTACAGGGGCTTCGTTGATCTCCCTCCGGACGTAAGACCTTATGTAGTTGTGCTAACAGGGGTTCCGGAACTGACATACCACCAGCAGGAAGACTTTGGCTCATTAAAGAACAAAGTAATCCACTGGCTAAATGTCAACAGGCCAATACCGAACCATCTGAGGAGTAAAATCCCCATGGTGCGCCGGGTCCCCTGGATAGGAACTTCACACAAATCTATTACTGGCGATTGTGTAATTGTCTCATTTGAAAATCCAAGCACTGCGCAATCTATTTACTCCTGGGATTACACTAGTGTAAACTCACCTATAGCATCTAGACCCCTTACTTACTTTTACCCACCTTTAGTATACCCGAACATAGGAGGGAACTGGAGTTGGATCCCGGAGAGAAAAGGTGGCCGAGGTAGGTTACCAAATTATTGGCCACAAACTCACGGTGGGTGGACCGGGGCACCGACACACAATAGATTTGGGTGCCTCGAGGAAGTGGACTGACTAACACATAGGTCCACCATCACTCCACTAGCAGCTGACTCATCCAGTCTTCTCATCTACCCCCTGGGCCGATCAGCCTTTCCCATATCACAACTCCAATGCAGGTATAAAGATAGGGCACCTGTTGAATTCCCTGCGGCCATTATAACACCTAAGTCTACTAAGGATAAAATGAATAATTTAGATAAGGTCAAAATAGAGCTAAGTAATAAGGACAATCTCCCCCTTGAGGTCTTGCCGGAAATAAGGTTGGCGCCAACGGTTGCACCCCCCTCCACCCAGCAAGGCCACCCGGGCTTACGCAAGTGTTCTCCGGCACTTACTGCCACTGATATGCCGGAGGTTCCCGGAGTAGTATCCATACTCTCCTGGAATGTCGCCGGGCTGGCCAACAAATTAGACTCCCCCGAGTGGGGGGATCTAATTGAAGGGCATGACATATGCCTATTCCATGAAACATGGGCCAGGGAAAAACACTCCCGTACAGGATATGCTTAATTTGAGATTCAGGCAAAATGGGATGGAAAGGGACGACCATCAGGGGGTCTTCTGATCTGGGTGGGATCCCATCTCGGTTGCAGGGCTACAAAACTGGAAACCAATTCAGCAGATTGCCAGTGTGTATCCTTGGAGTGGCCATGTGGTGTAAATGTAATACTGATTAATATATACTCAAGAGCGGGAGGGATTGCAGCCACCTCTGGAACAATTGAGGACTTAGCGCAGTTCCTTGATTCCATCACTCTCTGCTCCTCACTAATTGTTGGCGGAGACTTTAACACTCAGTATGAACCCCTCCCGGATTATCTGACAGGCTTAACCAGTGAAGAGGATGAACTCTGGGACAACCCCACCCTGGTGGGCCCCCCATAAAGGCCTGGACACCAATCGCCACCCAAATAACATCTTTCACACTCTGTCACTCGTTGAGTGCAATGGGCGGATTAAAGGGGATATCCCACCAAAACATACCTTCAACAGACCAGGATATGAGTCAAGAATCGACTACATCCTGGTCTCAGTGAGGGAT
Organism: Lissotriton vulgaris; assembly: GCF_964263255.1. NCBI lineage: Eukaryota > Metazoa > Chordata > Amphibia > Caudata > Salamandridae > Lissotriton > Lissotriton vulgaris. The sequence goes on along the minus strand of NW_028254346.1, from coordinate 443,563 downwards.
TGGGATAAAGTGAGGGACTTTGGAATAATTGCCAGGCCTGACAGTGACCATAACGTACTCTCACTGAAAATTGCGATCCAGGGGTCACACACGGCTTTGGCAGAAGAAAATGTAGTAGACCCAGCAGATCTAGTTCTAACCAGCAATAGACGCAGAATTAAATGGCCAAAATTGCTGGAAACCCCATCCAATATCCAAAGGCTGTATGCGCTAGTCGTCCCTGCACTAGAAAAGGTTGAGAATCTCAGGCACCAGCAATTCAACGACACCAAGCCCTCTGCCCCAGAAAAAGCTGAGATTCCTATCACTTTGCTAGCCACTTCTGCAGAGCTCAATAAGCTTGGGGATATTCACTCTGAGCTATGCATTAATCTGGCAGAGGTGCTGAACCCTGTGGCTAGGCCGAAGAAGCTTAAGAAGAAAAGAGCCACATGGTTCAACGCTTCCTTTGGTGAGCAAAGGCCGTACTGCTAGAGTCCCTTAAAACACGAGAAACTCCCAGTAAGGTCAGGGAAAAGCGGTTAGCTTATAAGTCTATCCTCCGTAGTGCTAAAATAGAATGGGACAAGGGAAACTGGTCTGAAATGTCAGCTGCCCTTGCACTACGAGATGCCCGACAATTCTGGCAAATTGTTAAGCATGGTTCAGCTGAACCCCGGCAGTGGAAGCAAACATAGCACCCTCTGTCTGGGAGGAACACTTTAAAACCCTGTATAAATTATACAATCAGGACCAACTGGTGACCCTATCAGAAGATATAATGCACCAACCTAACGACAGTGTAGTTCCCATGGACAGTTTCACTCTGGCAGAAGTTAGTACGGCAATCATGGGCCTGGCTGATGAAAAGGCGCCAGGTCTAGACAGGTTGCCAGGGGACCTATACAAACATGAAGTTAAAATTTGCGCCCCGTACTTCAGGGTGCTGTTCAACACGATTTTGAATGGCATGCCAATCCCCTCAACCTGGCTGGGGGCAGAGATAGTCCCAATCTTTAAGAAAGGGTCCCCTCTGCTCCCAGTCAATTATAGGCCAATAAGCCTGATAGACGTTTCACAAAAACTGTTTGCCAGGCTGTTGTTGGACCGCCTGCTGGATTGGACGACGGAATACGATATCCTGAGTCCCTTCCAAGCGGGCTTCAGGGAGACGGTCTCAACTATAGATCAGGTCTTTCGACTTGGCCTCATCTTCTGGAAAACGGTGCAGTTGGAGGGTGGCAGCCTCTATACTGTATTCGTGGACCTGAGGGCGGCTTTCGACCTGGTCCCCCGCAAAAAGCTCTGGGAGGTGTTTGCCAAATTGGGTGTTTCCGAGGGTTTGCTGGAGATGATTGTTCGTCTTCACAGTGCCAATTTTGTGCAGGTGAGGTGTGGCAAGGTGGAGGCACTGTCAAATAGGTTCCCTGTTGACAGAGGGGTAAGACAGGGTTGTGTGCTCGCACCGACCCTGTTTTGCCTCTACATCAACGGGGTTATCTCTCACCTAAACGGGGTTACCAACTCCGATGCCCCCAAGCTGGCTGGTGCCAGGGTGCCGGCGATCATGTTCGCTGACGACACCCTGTTGCTTTCAAAGTCTGCAACGGGCATCCAGCGCGTTCTTGGCGGCTTGGCGGACTTCTGCGGGGTTCACGGTCTAGAAATTAACACCTTAAAGACCAAATTCATGGTCTTTAACCCCCCGCAGAAATTCCGCTTTAGCCCTAAAATCGGACAGAGCAGACTTGAGAGGGTGAAAACTTTCGAGTACCTTGGTGTCATGTTAAACGATAGATTGTCCTGGAGTACACATCAGGAGAAAGCACTCCTTAAATTTACTCAATTCTCGGCCGGTATTATGAATCTCATGGGCAACAACAAATCATCCATTCGGCCCAAAGGTCCCCCTATACAGATCTACAAAGTACAGGCAAGGGGGGCTGCCATGTATGGGTGTGAACTTTGGGGTCATGCAGGAACACAAGACTTGGCAAAAGAGGAGAACAAATTCATTCGGAGAGTTGTAGGACTTCCACCCAGCACGCCTCTTGTCCCTTTAAGGCTGGACCTAGGGTTGAGGCCACTAGACGAAGATCTGGCTTTTCGTCCGCTGGCTTACTGGCGCAGGTTGTGGGCAACTCCCGAATTGACCAGCTACAGACAGGGATTACAGGAGGTGCTCGCTATGCCCAACGCAGGGAAAATTAAGTGGCTCAAATTCATCAAATCAGAGTTGGAGGGTCTGGGACTCCCGAAGATGTGGTCTGACCCCTTAACCACCTGCCCACTTTTTCCCAAAAAGAAATTAGCTAAGGCATACCACAATAGTAAATTAACGGAACTCCTAAACCATCAAAAACCTGGCTCATTGACCGACTCTTTTCTATGCATTAAGGATACTTACAGCTTTGTACCAGTTCTAGATAAACTGTATCCTCCCTTGCTTAGGAAATTATATTTGCAGTGGAGGCACGGGTCCCACCCCTTCGAGCCTTTACAAGCAAGTGGAGTGAACAATCAGTCAGCTTGTGTCCAGCTTGCAGAATGTCCGATGAGTCTGAACTCCATATACTCTTTTTTTGCCCGGTCTACAGTAAGATTCGCAAGAAATGGATAGTTCCCCTATGCAGAAACCTGGGATTCGTAGAGTGTCTGGCTGCCTTCAGTTTTCTGAAATCAAATCTGTCGGACTATATTGTTTTTGCAGTGGCCAAATATTTGGGTGCCATTTGGTTTCTGAGAAGAAAATGCCTCAAGGCTGGCCACTGACTCTAACGTACCAAGGACAGATACTGTGCCAAGAAACTCTGTTTTTATTGACAATGGATGATTTTATAAAGCATATATCCTTACTTTTTTATTAATTTTATGAATGTTATAAATGTCTTTTATGGTGAAAAATTTTACCGAAATAAAGATTTATGAAATGATGTTTGCTTGCTGAGCGGGTGTTGAGGAGGATGCATCGAAGGTGGTTGGGTCCTGTCTTTGGAGGCTTGGTGGTTCTGTTGCTGGTGAAGTTGCAAGTGTGGCGGGTTGAAAAGTCAGTGGGTGAGTTTCAGGGCAGCCTGGAAGCAGCAGTAGTCTCTGCCGGTGTTTAGAACGTGAAGTGTGTTGGCGTTGTATCGGAGTCTGATGTTGTGGAGTGCGTGGGGTCCACAGTGGAACGACCTGGGCGAAAGCCGTATTGAATATCGGATAAAAAGTTGTTTTTATCAACCCAAGTTACAAGTGTGTCAAGTACCATGCAGCCCACCACCTTCACCACAGAGATCAGAAGAAAAATGAGCCTATAACAATAAGTACTGTACCGATGTCCCTTTTTAAATATTGGGACTATAATCGATAGTCCCAAGAATCTGGGTGACCAACCTGGGCTGCAGCATTGATAACAGCTGTGAGGACAGGCACCCAGGTTTCAACGTGGGCAATGTAGAGATATGGTGGGATCCCATCTGGCACGGGGGCCTTGTTTTTAGACAGACCCAGAATACAGGCTCTCACCTCTTGCGTGGTGAAAATAAGTTCCGAATTGCCTTCCACCCTTTCCTGCCCCTCAGTTGGCGGGGTATCGGACTGGAAGATACCCTCAAAATGATGTACCCAATTGTCCTCAGTGATATGAACATCCAGTAAATTTGCATTATTTCCAGATAGAAATGGGCTGTTAATAATGCCCCCGAAGTTTGAGCTATCACACAGTGTACTAACCTCCACTAAATCGATCCAGGCCTCCATCTTCAGGGCCGACTCACGAGTTGCTAGAGCAGCCTTATATGCTCTTCGTAAGCCTTTGAGCGCCACCCGGTCTCGGGGATTTACACCCAAGGCCTGTCTCACGTTCCTGGAGGCCTGGGAGCAGGCCAAACCATCTTGGACCTGGTTGCTTACACCCCCACCCGAGGCCCGTAGTAACTTCCTTATGGCAGTAGAGATGGATCCAAATGCACCCATGATGTCCGGAGCACTTGCCTCATGGTCGAGACAGGTTGCAAACTTTCTGCTACACTGAGTTAAACGGGACTCGTGGAGTAACTCTGGGACAATACACCCCCACTTTACGCTCCTTCCCGCTTCCACCACTTTAAGAGGGACACCAGCCCCCGCTCGCCTTGCTATGTCCGAGTGTTCGGGTCTAGCCTGTTAAGACACAAATGGGGTTGTGGTCACTGCATTCACTCACCTGCACAGAAAAATCGGTAACCAGAGAATAAGGGGGGTAGATACAAAGGTGAATTCAATAAATGTCTCACACCCGCTCCCAATAACGGTGGGAGTAATGTCTGTTTTCCCGGGAGGCAGCTTATTCATTACAGATGTTAAATCAAATTCAAGCAAGATGGAGTTAAGCTCAATACCCTAGGGAGTATGTTCAATGTGTAAGCCTGCTTGTCGTGCACAGCCCATAGCTTCCACTCCTCTGTGCCTGATGTCCCCACAGATATGAGTGTTAAATCCTCTGTTAAACAAATGTATTGATAACTCTGACCTTTCAAGATGCTATCCTGAAGTACAGACCCCAGCAGAGTTATATTGCCCTCATCCGGGTGTGCAACTCCAGCGTTGCAAAAGTTTACCAGAAGTAACTTGCTCTTTCCACTGGACAACAACATCACATGTAAATTGGGAGAGACATATAGTGATGTATTGTAAGAAACTGGCTCTGTATACTGCACCAAAGTGAGGTACAGTGTGTATAGAGTCCAAGGGTCTCCAGAGGTAGGCAGAGGTTAAAGTTAGATAGAACCTTGCTCTCTAAAGTGGTAGCTTGGTCGAGCAGTAAGGCCGTATCAGAGGACAGTGTTAAGCATTTGAGGAACACACTCAGTCAGCAAATGAATTCATACACTCAAGAACTGAACTCTAGGCCAATTGTTTTTGTATTAAAAAAATACTGTTGTTTTATTTCTAGAACCAAGCAAGCCTGGCAGAGGTAAGCATAAAAATACTTTGCGGTAATAATTTACTTGTATGAACACAGTTCAAGTAGGCAGTAGAAATTGTACTTTGTTTGATTTACAGGGGAGAAGTAGTATGCAACACTTAGCAAATACAGTACATTGAAATGAATAGGCTTTTTCAGTAAATTGCAGGTAAGTTACTTTTTACGTTACTTTTCTAACTCAGTGCTGGATACCTAGACTCAGCACTGGTACATTTCCGAGAAACAGGTAAGTAATTACGTTTTGGTTATTCGCATGATTTTTAAAGAATATTTCCAAAACTCCACAGTGGGAAACTTTTTGGACCAGTACATTGAGATGAATGGGCTTCTACAATAAATTGCAGGTAAGTTACTTTTCTCGTTACTTTTCTAACTCCGTGCTGGATACCTAGGTTCAGCAATGGGACATTCCCTAGAAACTGGTAAGTAAACATGTTTTAGCTATTTGTGCAATTTAAAAAAATATTTTTACATTTCAAAACTCCTCACTTAGAAACATTTTGAAGAAAAGTTTTCCATGTTATCCTATGGAGGCAAAAAAGGTTAATGATTCTCAGGTAAGGAATCAACTGTGGGAGTTAAGGTTCTGGGGTTAGACTCATGGGTCCACCAGGGTCAGTGATGCACCGTTGTTGCACCCTCAGCGGCACTAGGACGGCGGGTGCAGAGTGTTGAGGCCCAATGTTATCCTATGGAGGATAGGGGGCTCCGGTTGGTGGCGGCTGACAAGCAGGCCACGGGATTGTGAGAGTAACGCTCCTATGGTTTTGCTCAGGGCAAGTTGGGGACCCAAGGTGCACCCTCAGCGGCACTAGGGATGCCGGGCGCATGGGGCTGTTTTGAGGTCAGGTGCCCAGTTGATTTCAGTGGAGATTCTCCGGGACAAAGAAAAACTGCAGGCTCGTGGACGAGGATCTTCCAGGAGTGACCACCACTTCGAGGGGTAAGTTGGGATGTTAAGGGTTGGTTAGGCACCTCTTGATTGGGCACACAAGGCCGTGAGGCGTCGGGTGTAGGGGTACCTTTGGACGTCGGATTTTCTTACCCGCTCTGGTCGCGGTAGGGGGGGGGGGGTCCTCTTGATTGAGGCTGCAGGCGTCGGTTGGAGACTTGAGGCAGGTCAGGGGTCGCCAGATCTTGGGTCAGGATCGCCGAGGGGACCACCACAATTGGGACCAGCTCCTGTTCCTAAAAAATGTGTTAAAAATCTAGGCTTAAATTTAGATCAGTCATAATTCATGAAAGACCACATTGCTGTCACTACTAGCTCCTGCTACTATAGTATGCGTTTACACCGCAAAATTCTTCCCTACTTGCCCACTAATCACCGCAGAACCTTAGTTCAAGCCTTGGTCATCCGCCAATTAGACTATGGTAATGCTCTGTTGGCGGAAGTGGGAGAGACCCTGCTTACTAAATTACAAGTGATTCAGAACACGGCGGCCAGAATGTTACTGAACCGCCCTGCTGGCTCCCCTTCTGCTCCCTTGCTGAGAGCTGCATTGGTTACTGACCCGCCCTGCTGGCTCCCCTTCTGCTCCCTTGCTGAGAGAGCTGCATTGGTTACTGACCCGCCTTGCTGGCTCCCCTTCTGCTCCCTTGCTGAGAGAGCTGCATTGGTTACTGAGCCGCCCTGCTGGCGCCCCTTCTGCTCCCTTGTTGAGAGAGCTGCATTGGTTACTGAACCGCCCTGCTGGCGCCCCTTCTGCTCCCTTGCTGAGAGAGCTGCATTGGTTACTGAACCGCCCTGCTGGCTCCCGTTCTGCTCCCTTGCTGAGAGAGCTGCATTGGTTACTGAGCCGCCCTGCTGCCTCCCCTTCTGCTCCCTTGCTGAGAGCGCTGCATTGGTTACTGAACCCCCTGCTGGCTCCCCTTCTGCTCCCTTGCTGAGAGAGCTGCATTGGTTACTGAACCCCCTGCTGGCTCCCCTTCTGCTCCCTTGCTGAGAGAGCTGCATTGGTTACTGAACCGCCCTGCTGGCGCCCCTTCTGCTCCCTTGCTGAGAGAGCTGCATTGGTTACTGACCCGCCCTGCTGGCGCCCCTTCTGCTCCCTTGCTGAGAGAGCTGCATTGGTTACTGACCCGCCCTGCTGGCTCCCCTTCTGCTCCCTTGCTGAGAGAGCTGCATTGGTTACTGAACCGCCCTGCTGGCGCCCCTTCTGCTCCCTTGCTGAGAGAGCTGCATTGGTTACTGACCCGCCCTGCTGGCGCCCCTTCTGCTCCCTTGCTGAGAGAGCTGCATTGGTTACTGACCCGCCCTGCTGGCTCCCCTTCTGCTCCCTTGCTGAGAGAGCTGCATTGGTTACTGACCCGCCCTGCTGGCTCCCCTTCTGCTCCCTTGCTGAGAGAGCTGCATTGGTTACTGAACCGCCCTGCTGGCGCCCCTTCTGCTCCCTTGCTGAGAGAGCTGCATTGGTTACTGAACCGCCCTGCTGGCGCCCCTTCTGCTCCCTTGCTGAGAGAGCTGCATTGCTTACTGAACCGCCCTGCTGGCTCCCCTTCTGCTCCCTTGCTGAGAGAGCTGCATTGGTTACTGAGCCGCCCTGCTGGCTCCCCTTCTGCTCCCTTGCTGAGAGAGCTGCATTGGTTACTGAACCGCCCTGCTGGCTCCCCTTCTGCTCCCTTGCTGAGAGAGCTGCATTGGTTACTGAGCCGCCCTGCTGGCTCCCCTTCTGCTCCCTTGCTGAGAGAGCTGCATTGGTTACTGAGCCGCCCTGCTGGCTCCCCTTCTGCTCCCTTGCTGAGAGAGCTGCATTGGTTACTGAACCGCCCTGCTGGCGCCCCTTCTGCTCCCTTGCTGAGAGAGCTGCATTGGTTACTGAACCGCCCTGCTGGCTCCCCTTCTGCTCCCTTGCTGAGAGAGCTGCATTGGTTACTGACCCGCCCTGCTGGCTCCCCTTCTGCTCCCTTGCTGAGAGAGCTGCATTGGTTACTGAGCCGCCCTGCTGGCGCCCCTTCTGCTCCCTTGCTGAGAGAGCTGCATACGTTACTGAGCGGCCCTGCTGGCGCCCCTTCTGCTCCCTTGCTGAGAGAGCTGCATTGGTTACTGAGCCGCCCTGCTGGCGCCCCTTCTGCTCCCTTGCTGAGAGAGCTGCATTGGTTACTGAACCACCCTGCTGGCTCCCCTTCTGCTCCCTTGCTGAGAGAGCTGCATTGGTTACTGAGCCGCCCTGCTGGCTCCCCTTCTGCTCCCTTGCTGAGAGAGCTGCATTGGTTACTGAACCGCCCTGCTGGCTCCCCTTCTGCTCCCTTGCTGAGAGAGCTGCATTGGTTACTGACCCGCCCTGCTGGCGCCCCTTCTGCTCCCTTGCTGAGAGAGCTGCATTGGTTACTGACCCGCCCTGCTGGCGCCCCTTCTGCTCCCTTGCTGAGAGAGCTGCATTGGTTACTGAGCCGCCCTGCTGGCTCTCCTTCTGCTCCCTTGCTGAGAGCGTTGCATTGGTTACTGAGCCGCCCTGCTGGCTCCCCTTCTGCTCCCATGCTGAGAGAGCTGCATTGGTTACTGAGCCGCCCTGCTGGCTCCCCTTCTGCTCCCTTGCTGAGAGAGCTGCATTGGTTACTGAGCCGCCCTGCTGGCACCCCTTCTGCTCCCTTGCTGAGAGAGCTGCATTGGTTGCTGAGCCGCCCTGCTGGCTCCCCTTCTGCTCCCTTGTTGAGAGAGCTGCATTGATTAATGAACCGTCCTGCTGGCTCTCCTTCTGCTCCCTTGCTGAGAGAGCTGCATTGGTTACTGAGCCGCCCTGCTGGCGCCCCTTCTGCTCCCTTGCTGAGAGAGCTGCATTGGTTACTGACCCTCCCTGCTGGCGCCCCTTCTGCTCCCTTGCTGAGAGAGCTGCATTGGTTACTGACCCGCCCTGCTGGCGCCCCTTCTGCTCCCTTGCTGAGAGAGCTGCATTGGTTACTGAGCCGCCCTGCTGGCTCCCCTTCTGCTCCCTTGCTGAGAGAGCTGCATTGGTTACTGAACCGCCCTGCTGGCGCCCCTTCTGCTCCCTTGCTGAGAGAGCTGCATTGGTTACTGAGCCGCCCTGCTGGCTCCCCTTCTGCTCCCTTGCTGAGAGAGCTGCATTGGTTACTGACCCGCCCTGCTGGCTCCCCTTCTGCTCCCTTGCTGAGAGAGCTGCATTGGTTACTGAGCCGCCCTGCTGGCGCCCCTTCTGCTTCCTTGCTGAGAGAGCTGCATTGGTTACTGAACCGTCCTGCTGGCTCCCCTTCTGCTCCCTTGCTGAGAGAGCTGCATTGGTTACTGAGCCGCCCTGCTGGCACCCCTTCTGCTCCCTTGCTGAGAGAGCTGCATTGGTTACTGACCCGCCCTGCTGGCGCCCCTTCTGCTCCCTTGCTGAGAGAGCTGCATTGGTTACTGAACCGCCCTGCTGGCGCCCCTTCTGCTCCCTTGCTGAGAGAGCTGCATTGGTTACTGACCCGCCCTGCTGGCTCCCCTTCTGCTCCCTTGCTGAGAGAGCTGCATTGGTTACTGAGCCGCCCTGCTGGCTCCCCTTCTGCTCCCTTGCTGAGAGAGCTGCAATGGTTACTGAGCCGCCCTGCTGGCTCCCCTTCTGCTCCTTTGCTGAGAGAGCTGCATTGGTTACTGACCCGCCCTGCTGGCTCCCCTTCTGCTCCCTTGCTGAGAGAGCTGCATTGGTTACTGACCCGCCCTGCTGGCGCCCCTTCTGCTCCCTTGCTGAGAGCGCTGCATTGGTTACTGAGCCGCCCTGCTGGCGCCCCTTCTGCTCCCTTGCTGAGAGAGCTGCATTGGTTACTGACCCGCCCTGCTGGCTCCCCTTCTGCTCCCTTGCTGAGAGAGCTGCATTGGTTACTGAGCCGCCCTGCTGGCTCCCCTTCTGCTCCCTTGCTGAGAGAGCTGCATTGATTACTGAGCCGCCCTGCTGGCTCCCCTTCTGCTCCCTTGCTGAGAGAGCTGCAATGGTTACTGAGCCGCCCTGCTGGCTCCCCTTCTGCTCCCTTGCTGAGAGCTGCATTGGTTACTGAGCCGCCCTGCTGGCTCCCCTTCTGCTCCCTTGCTGAGAGAGCTGCATTGGTTACCTGTAAGGAAGAGATCCTTTTTCAAAATCTGTTGTCTCACTAACACAGTTTTTTAGTGCTGGGCCCGCAGGTTTGAAGCTCAAAAAACCTTTTTATTAATGATATAGCCAAGTCGAGATCTACTTCAGGATTCCCCAGTTTCCTAGACCACGCTTCTTCCACCTTACTGACATCATCTTGAATTTCTACAAGGAGGATGTTATACAGAATCTTAATTTTTTTAACCCCTTTGGCCAATGCCTCTAATAGAGAGTAATTATCAAAGGGTGGTGGTCTTGGTCTAAGCGCCTTCAAGGACCGTGACAATTGGCCATAAACCAACCAATGATTGCCAGGGATTCTAAATTTACTTTGGAGAGCCTCAAATTTTACGACCTCTTCTCCATTTGTTACTTCTCCCAAGGTCTTAATACCCATCCCCCACCAGATTTTAAAAATCCTATCCGCACCAATCCCTGCAAAGAGACTCGAATTATAAATATGAAGATATGGGTTAACCTTGGGGATATTGCATAACTTTCCACAGGCCTTCCACACCCGCCACACACTGTCCATGATCTTATAGCGGGCTTTCTTGTACTTCGCGCAGCATTAAACCCAACGCCTTCCTTCTTAGCAGCAATTCGTATTGGAAGGGGGCCGCTGACCTTCAAGATTCGGATCATTAGCACCAGCCTCCGTCTGAAAGAGTACAGACATGTGAGACAATAAACAGGTCCAATGATACAATCTTAGATTAGGCAGTGCCAGCCCACCCCTTTCTCTACGGAGTGACATCAAATTTGTAGACCGCCTTATCTTTCCAAATTGCCATATGAATTTTATGAAGACAGATTCTAAGTTTTTTATTATTTTTTTCATCCAAGAAAAGCGGTATCGCCCGAAAAAGATATAGCACCTTGGGGAACATCGACATCTTAACCGCGTTCACGCTCCCTATCAATGAAAGGTGTAACCCATCCATCCTTCCCAAGTCTGATTCTATGGATTTAATAAGTGGTAGGTAATTTCCTTCCACAATTTTATTAACCGCAGCATTAATTTTAACTCCTAGATAAACTGCTGTATCCACAAATCTAGAGTCAGATTTAACTATATTCTTAGTGCAGATGATCTGGGTCTTTGCTTCGTTTAATAAATAACCAGAGCGGGATCCAAAATGTTTAGTAAGCTCAGACAAGACCAACATTGCCTGCTGGGGATTGGTTGAGAAAACCGCAAGATCATCCGCGTATGCTAATATTTTGTTTTCAAAGCCGTTATAGATCACCAGGCTTAACCTAGAACACCCTAAAATAGCCTGAATGAGAGGGTCAATATAAAGAGAGGAAAGGATCGGGGGCACGGGCACCCCTGCCGCGTTCCTCTCCTTATAGGAAACAGATCGGATTTCTCACTGATGTCTGTAACTCTGGCGACAGGTTCGGAATACATCGCCATTAGTGCTCTAATAGTTTTCTGCCCAAACCCTCTTCCTACCAAGATACCCCAGAGAAAGCTCCAGACCACGCGATCGAAAGCCTTCTCTGCGTCGAGCAGGATCATGGCCATCTCCCCTCCAGTGGCAGCATGGGCGTCAAATAGAGCTATTGCCCTGCTGGTATGATCCGTATTGCCACGTCCGGGGACAAAACCATGCTGCCAAGGGGAGACGAGACCGTCAATGATTCTGCCCAACCTCATAGCCCAGATCTTGGAATACAGCTTGGTATCAGAATTGATCAATGAGATTGGTTGATACGACCCCAGATTCTCACTAGGCTTCCCTTTTTTGTGGAATATTACGATGTTTGTTTCTTTCCACAAATACGGGATCAGCCCGGTGCAAACAACCCTTTAAAAAGATCTGTCAATAGCGGGATGATTTCTGATTCGATACGCTTATACACTTCTAAAGGGATGCCGTCGGGGCCGGCGGCCTTCCCTGAGGCTAACTCCTGTAGGGCAACCTTAATCTCCATTTCTGTGATGTCTCAATCCAGTTCTTCCTGACGTGAGTCATCCAGGGGAGGTCCTATATCTCTAAAGTCATCCAGATGTTCTCCGTCCCTATCCTCCTCACCATACAATCTCTGATAAAACTTCCTAAACACAGCTGAGATCTCCTTAGTCTCTGTATACCCCCTACCGCCCTCCTCTATTTTTTTAATAATGTTTTTAGACTTCTCTTGCCTCAGACGAAGGGCCAGGGCTCTTCCTGCTTGTTCTCCCGTTTCATACCTCTTAGCTTTGGTGGCCTGAAATTCCCCTATTGCCTTTTTAGTGACCAACTTCTGTAATTCTGCCTTAATAGCCAATAGAACATTATGGCTGTTACTACCATCCCCACCCGTAGTGATGACCTTCATATGCTCTTCTTCTATGGATACTAACTTTTCCAATAATTGGGTTTTCTCATTCCTATCTTCCTCCCTCATTCTAGCAGCTCAGCTGATTGTTTTGCCTCTGAGAGCCGCTTTAAAAGACTCCCATACTACGTTGCGGGATGAGCTGTATCTATTGGCTGCGAAAAAATCATCCATCCACCTTTTAATATGAGCTACATACCTTACATCTTCCAGTAATCTCCTCTCGAAGGACCAATATGTCCTAGCTCTTTCCCGGACCCCCCTTTGGTAAGTGATTACCAGAGGGTTATGTTCCGAGGGTACCCTCGGTAACATAACAATAGCAACTCTGTTATTTTCCTGGGTGGAGTAAAAAAAGAATCCAATTTGGAGTATTTCTGGGCCGGGTTTGAAAAGTAGGTATAGCCAGGATTTCGGGGCTCCTTAGTCCCCCACACATCTATTAGTCCAAGTGAGTCCATAAGAGCCTTTATCGATCTAAAAACCCTAGGTTTCCGCCCCGCATAATGCCACCCATCAACCCAATTGGAGGAGATATTTAAATCCCCGCATAGTTTTAACAGTGCCGACCAACCAGTCAGTTCAATTTCCAAATAATTGAAGATCTCTGGCTCATCGCTATTTGAACCGTACACAACGCATAAGGTGAAACCCATTTCTATTTCTGCGATAGCCCATCTGTCACAGCTATTTACCTTCATCCTTTTCACACCACCCAAAGATCTCCTAACCAGTATAGCGACACCCCTAATTGTTGAAGATTGAGACGAACAGGCAACCAATTCGAACCCGTTTAGAAATAAGAGATTACACTTTGACCAAGGAAGGTGAGTCTCCTGGAGGCAGAGCACGTCGAACTTATTAAATTTGACAAGATGTGCCAGCCTTTGTCTCTTCCTCCAGTTGTTCAATCCCCCCACATTCAACATGCAGATTCTAATGTCCGCCATCATTACCCTTGGTTCGCCGCTCCATCAAAAACCTCTTAGGCCCATTGGCGTATTGTGACGGGCTCAGGGTGGGGTAGCGTAGCAGGAAAGGGCAACAACCGGGTTTTGGTAACAGAGGGCTTTATTGATGCCAATAGGTAATCTGTACAGGTCTTTCTGATATGGGTAGTTCACCTGGGAGACCGGCTACGGCTCCTTCTCCGTCTGGGCTTGTCTGTCCTCCAACAACCGTCTGGGCTTCGTCGGGGGCTCTCTTCCTCTTCTTCCATCTCTGCTGTGTCCGTGACTCCCCAAAAGCAAACAAACACAAGGGTCTCGTGAGTAAACTGTACTCAGCGCTTGCTGTTACAGGGAAGGGGGTGAGGATACTACCGGTGCTCTGATATATACAAGTGCGGTATAGGGAGGGTAGTAACGTGCTCAGGGAAGGGGAACCGGGAATACAGGAATACCGTGGTTAGGGCCCAGGGGCACCCTTACGTCCCACCCAGCCCCGCAAGCGGTCAGGCACCTGGGCTAGCCACACACCTCCCCCGGGTGTGCGGCTCACAGGGACGTTGGCCTCCATGCTTCCCTCCGTCCTCAGCAGGCGCCGACTCTGCTTCTCCTTCCCCAGTCGTCTCCTTCTCCGATGGTGACCTCCGACCCGTCTTCACCTCCGCCTCCGATGGTAACCTCCGACCTCCGCCCGCTCCTTGTCCCACGACTCCACCTCTGATTGTAACCTCCGACCTCCGTCCCGCTCCTTGTCCCACGACTCTGCCTCTGCCTCAGATGTTCTCCTCCTTACGTCTCCGTCTTCCTCCGTACTTTCGCTTCCTTCACTTTCCTCCACGCACCAACCGCATCTCTCCTCAGACCTCCGGGTGTACAAGCACACCCTCGCTTGCCTTACTTCCGTATTTGAGGATGCCGCGTCATCCTCTCGCACTGCCCACTCCTCCACTGGCCATGAATTAAAGGGCCACGACTCATTTTCCGTCAGTGGAAGGCCCGCCTCGGTGTTCTGTGTAGAGAGAGAAAGGGGGGGGTTCGGACATATGATCAAAGTCCTTGCAGTCCAGTGGCTCCACTACAGGGGTCGGGTGATGACAATGGTCCATAGGGGGAGTCTGCCGATATACCCCGTTACACACTTCCCCCTTGGACGCTCGCGATCGGGGAGCGGATGCCGTGAAAGATAATCCACGCTCACATTGTCAGTCCCCTCTTTGTGATGCACCGTAAAAGAGTAGGGTTGGAGGGCCAGGAACCATCGCATTACTCTCGCGTTGTTGGACTTGTTCCTAGCCATCCACAACAGGGGAGCATGGTCGGTGTATGGGGCGAACGGGTGACCCTCCAAGTAGTAGGCAAGTTTCTCCACCACCCACCTTACTGCCAGGCACTCTTTTTCGATAGTTCCGTACTTCAATTCCCGTGGGAACAGTTTGCGGCTCACGTATACTATAGGGTGTTCAATGCCACACCGCCCCTATCCCATAGTCTGAAGCGTCAGTGTGTAGAATAAATGGCAGTGTGAAATCGGGGGAGGTCAACACGGGAGTGGAGGTGATTATGCGTTTGAGGCGTTGGAAGACATGGTACATGGGCTCAGTGGGATGAATGGGAGAGTTGGATTTCCCCTGTAGTCGCAAGGAGTCGGTAAGGGGTGCGGATATGTCAGCAAATTGGGGGATGAAGCGCCTGTAATATCCAACTAGGCAGAGAAAAGCCCTCATCTCTTTTCTGATGGAGGGAAAAGGGGCGTCCACGATCGCCCTCACTTTTTCTATCTGCGGCTCTATGAGTCCGTGCCCCAACATGTAGCCCAGATATTTTACTTTTTGGAAGGCGACGCGGGATTTCTTCGAGTTAACCTTGTGGCCTGCTTTTTCCAGTGCGCTGAATACTTCATGTACATGGGTCAAATGTTCTTCCCAGGTCTTACTGTGGATGACTATGTCGTCTAGGTAAGCTGAAGCAAAGGTGGACACGGGGGACAAGACAGTGTTCATGAGGCGCTGGAACGTGGCAGGTGCCCCATGGAGTCCAAAAGGGAGTACGGTAAACTCGAAATGACTGTCGTCTGTGCTGAATGGCATTTTGTTCTTGTCGTCCTCCCTCAGGGGCACCTGCCAGTACCCTTTGGTCAAGTCTAAAGTAGTGATGTATTGGGCGTCTCCTAATCGCTCAATGAGTTCATCCACACTTGGAATGGGGTATGCGTCGAACTCAGAAATGTGATTCAGGGCCCGAAAGTCCATGCAAAACCGGCGGGTTCCATCCGGTTTGGGAATCATGACTATGGGGCTCGACCAGTTACTCTTATAGGGGCGTATTACCCCCAAGTCCATCGTGTCCATTACTTCTTTTCTTATAGCCATCCTTCGAGCTTCGGGCACCCGGTAAGAGTTTATTTTGATGACTTTCCCTGGAGGGGTGTTGATGCAGTGCTCCGCAAGGGTCGTCCGTCCTGGATGGTCTGAAAACAGCCTATCGTTGAGGTTCAGGAGCTGTTACAGATCCTCTGTTTGTGGTGACGTTAATTTGTCATTTATGACCAGTTGTTCTTGGGTGGAGGTTGGTGTGGCCGGGGTTGAGGCCATGTGGACAGCCGTGGGAGGAGGTCCCAGCCAATTCTTTAGCATATTAATATGATAGGTCTGGGTTTTGTTTGGGCCCGTCTTTAATCTAATACTGGTCTGGCCAATGGTCCCGGTGACTTGGTAGGGTCCGACCCATTCAGCACGGAATTTCTGAGTGGAGGAGGGAAGAAGTACGAGAGCCCATTCTCCTTCTTTCAACCGCTGCCACTTCTTTCCTTTGTCATACGCTGTCTTCTGTTTCCTTAGACTTTCCTCCATGTGGTTGTATGCTAAGTCCCTCAGCTTCCCTAATTTTGACTTCAGGCTTTGGGCGTATTCAAGGGTAGAGGCTGTTTCTTCTGGTATCTCATTCTCCCAGGCGTCTTTGGTCATCTCCATCAGGGAGCGAGGCTGTCTATCGTACAAGCGCTCAGAGGATGAGACCCCTACACTGCTTTGGCTTTGGCCCCGTATGAGGTAGAGAGACAGGGGCAGTACTTGGTCCCACTCGGCTCCGCTCACTTCTAGCATTTTCCTCAATGTAGTCTTTAGGATGCGGTTGTACTGTTCGACCAGTCCGTCCGTCTGGGGGTGATACACAGAGGTCTTATCTGATGGATGTCCAGGTTCTTACACACTTCCTTCATTAGTCGTGAGACGAAGGGGGTCCCCTGATCCGTGAGAATCTCCTTGGGGAACCCCACCCAACTGAACAGCTCGATCATCTTTTCGGCGACCTGTTTTGTAGTGGTCGCTGTTAAGGGAAAAGCTTCCGGGAACCTCGTGGCGTAATTCACCATCACCAGGACATGTTGGTACCCCTTCCTGGTCTTGGGTAGCGGTCCGATTAAATCCATCCCCACTCTTTCGAAGGGCTTGCCTATGATGGGAAGGTGCTGCAAGGGCACTACTGGTGGCTTAGTCATGTTTTTCAGTTGGCAAATGCTGCATTCCTGGCAATATCTGGACGTGTCTCGGTAAATACCGGGCCAATAGAAATGCAAGAGTATGTTTTGAGTCGTCTTCTCGGATCCAGTGTGTCCGGCGACCAGATGACTGTGGGCAAAGAACAGCACCTGCTCACGGAAAGTAAGAGGGACCAGGAGTTGGGCCTCTTCGTCCTCTTTCCCCTGGCGGTGCAAGAGGTCGTTTTTTAGAAGAAACCATAGGTATCTGTTGCTGGGGCTGTTTTGTTCTTGATGGGCTTGGTCCCAGGCGTTAAACAAGGTGTTGTCATTAGCCTGGGAAAAGCGAAAGCTCCTATCCAATACCCAGGGATCGGGTGTCAACAGTGCCGGGCAGGTTTCTCAAGGGGACTTGTGCGGTGCTTGTTGCTCCTTCTGTCCTATGCTATGTTTAAACCACGGGAGAAAGTGGGGATTGTCTGTACCTATGATCAGGTCCTCGGGGAGTGAGGATAGTACACCCACTCGGATCATCTGGGTCTGTCCTCTCAGGGGTTGGATGGGAACCTGGGCTAAGGGATAGGGCTTCAAGTCTCCATGTACACACCGTATATGGACTGTTTTCCGGGGCAGGTACAGGGACAAGGTTACGTGTTTGGTCTGAATGACGGATTGCCTACACCCCGAGTCTAAGAGGGCAGGAATGGAGGACCCGTTCACCCTTACACTTACTCTGTAGGTACTCCCCAATTCCGCTGAGTATAGAACGGCTCGTGGAAGGTACCCCACCTCCATAGGCTCATCTTGTGGTCTTCTTTTAGGGCAAAACCTTGCGATATGGCCCCAGTTGCCACAGTCAAAACACTGGGGTCCTGAAGAGGCTGGACTGTCTGGTTTCCAGGGTTTTGGACGCGACAATTCCACAGGACGGGGAGGGCGTCTCTCAAGTCTTTGGACTGGCTTGGGGTTCCTCTCGTGCCCCCACCCCGGTGTGCGGGGTTGGGCTCTGGCGAACATAGCGGCCATGTCAATGGCTTGTGTCGTCATTAAATTGTGGTGTTGTCTGTGCTACCGTTGGCTGGCGTAGGGGAGCGCCTCTAGATACTGCTCCAGATAGATTCGGTCCATGATTTCAGCCTTCGTGCTGGTGGAGGGAGTCAGCCACATGTCAGCGGCCATCTTAAGCCGTACGAATAAGGTTTTGAGGTTTTCCCCTGGAGCGCCCCGTTCCTTACGGAATCTGATCCGGTAAGCTTCGGCATCCAGTCCTAGCTGATCGAGGATTATTCGCTTCACCTCGGTAGGGGGTATCCCCGGTGGGGTTCGCTACCTGGTATGCAGCTTGTGCTTCTCCGACCAGGAGGGGAGCCAAAAAAAAGGGCCACTTGCTCACTGGCCATCCGCATGCACGTGCAGCTCTTTCAAAGTTGAGCAAGAAGGAGTCGGGGTCCTCGCCGGGGTGGTATTTCTGCAGGGACACTGCAGAAGACCCATGAGGTATGACACGCTCTTCCCGACTTCCTGCTGACAATGGGGGGTCCACCCAGGGTTGTGGAGGGTCCACTCGCGGTTCTAGGACTTTCTTAAGGATCTCCCGATCGGCTTGGGCGGAGTTTAGCTGTTGCTCTGCTACCCACTCCAACCTCTCTTGGCCTTTCACTAGTTGCTGGATCACCGTTTCCATCTCTAGACTGATGGTGTCTCTGCCCGCATTCTCCACAACTGTGACGGGCTCAGGGTGGGGTAGCGTAGCAGGAAAGGGCAACAACCGGGGTTTGGTAACAGAGGGCTTTATTGATGCCAATAGGTAATCTGTACAGGTCTTACTGATATGGGTAGTTCGCTTGGGAGACCGGCTACGGCTCCTTCTCCTCCGTCGGGGATTGTCTGTCCTCCAACAACCGCCCGGGCTTCGTCGGGGGCTCTCTTCCTCTTCTTCCGTCTCTGCTGTGTCTGTGACTCCCCAAAAGCAAACAAACACAAGGGTCTCGTGAGTAAACTGTACTCAGCGCTTGCTGTTACAGGGAAGGGGGTGAGGATACAACCGGTGCTCTGATATATACAAGTGCGGTATAGGGAGGGTAGTAACGTGCTCAGGGAAGGGGAACCGGGAATACATGAATACCGTGGTTAGGGCCTAGGGGCACCCTTACGTCCCACCCAGCCCCGCAAGTGGTCACACACCTGGGCTAGCCACACACCTCCCCCGGGTGTGCGGCTGGGCGGCTCACATGGACGTTGGCCTCCGGGCTTCCCTCCATCCTCAGCAGGCGCCGACTCTGCTTCTCCTTCCCCGGTCGTCTCTTTCTCCGATGGTGACCTCCGACCCGTTTTCACCTCTGCCTCCGCCTCCGATGGTAACCTTCGACCTCCGTCCCGCTCCTTGTCCCACGACTCCGCCTCTGATGGTAACCTCCGACCTCCGTCCCGCTCCTTGTCCGACGACTCCGCCTCCAATGTTCTCCTCCTTACGTCTCCGTCTTCCTGGTTTCACTTACCATTTGACTTTGACAATTCCAAAGGAAGAGACATTACTGAATTTATAGACTTAATCAGAACAAATGTAAAGTGATAAAATTAACAACCAAGTCTCACTAAAATTGACATTCAATTTAACATTCCACTGAACTGTGTGCAAAACTCATGGTGAAATATAAGAAAAGTTTTGCCACTAAAATGTGGGACAGAGAGTCTGCTTGTGAAGTTCTAGTTAATCCCCATATTTTTGAAGAATGAGCCAGGTTTGAGGGACACTTCAGACCGACCTCCAAATGTGTGTGTCACTCGTGATGAGTGAAGCTTGAGGGCTCTGATGTATGCACGTCCAAACTAATGTTGCATGTCGAGGCATTCAAGACTGCTTGCATGACAATGCTACAAAGAGTTGACACACTCACTAATCAACGGTGTACTGATGACGAGTGTACTATGACATAGGGTCCTATGTAAAGGAGTGGAATATTTTCGAGTAATGAAATGCCCCTCCCCTGTTCTTCAGACCAGTAACACCCACTCATTTTTATGATACAATGCAAACTGTGTGAGACATTTCTGGTTCATACTTGATATCTCTATCTTAGGAATTAGTTGTTTCAAAGATAAATTGGGTTTTTTTGTCAGTGAATCTTTGTTGAAAGACTGTAAACAAAACGACAAAGCCTGGAAGAGGCCGCTATCTTAATATTTTAGGAGACAGTTGTGCTCTTAAACCAGAAACTCAAAACCTAATTAGAACCTACAATTCAGTCTTGTTTGAGGATATAAAACCGTATCAAATATAAGGAATAAGCCACAGACATAGGAAAACTAGAAATAAGCTGTTCCTTCAATTGTCGCTTTGACATATGATCTATGCCTCATTGTCACTGACCTGGTGTTTAAATCTCCATGGTATTTACCTCTGTTTTCTTTGCTATCTAGCACGTTGTGGATTTGAAAAACTGCAAATAAATTATTTAAAAGAATAAATAAGCTGCCTAGTTTAATTGCAAAACTGACCGAAATACTCGTATATTCTTTAAAATACCGAAATATTCATTGAAATACAGATATATATTCATTAAAATACAGATATATATTCATTAAAATACCAATATATTCATTGAAATACAGACTGTCACTTCCATTTATCACCTTTCTGTAAATACTCCTAAGTCCTTTACATCAGTGTTTTGAAGATGCTCATCTGAAGTGAAGCTATAAATACTTTTTTACAGCAGCCAAGTGTGAGGCCCTGTACTTGAACTGTCTGACCCTTAAAAACATTCACATCTGTGACATCTGAAATCCCAGGTCTTTACAGGTATAAATGCTTGTTCACGTGAAATGTATTCACTGCTGGAGCCTGGAGGCGGCGGTTCCGTCAGCGGCCACCAGAGGGCGGTCCACGCCTGCAGATGAAACCCACTGATCTTCACACTGTATGAAAGGGAGAAGGGTTTCCTCTACCGGGTCAGCGGTGGCAGAGACAGCACCAGCAGCGGCGGTGACATCACTTCCTCCCTCTCCTGGTGTGTTCAGCCTGCTGCAGAGGAGGAAGGAGCCCTGTCTGGTGGGCAGTTACCTCCATCTACAGACCCTCACAGACCCCCCTCAGACCCCAGATCTGCGACCCCAGGAGGAGAGAGCCTGGACAGGTTTCTGCTCAGGTAGGAGAGCTGCCAACTCACTTGGCTGCAATTTATTAATCCAAGGATCAGAACCCCCGCACCCCCCCCCCCCCCCACCCCCCATGGCATTCATGGTGAGGTCAGGAGAGCTCAGCTCTAACTGCTGCTGACCATGAGTGGGGAGAGGAATAGGTGAGGCCTGTCCAGGGGTGCAGAGGAGGAGAGGCCTGTCCAGGGGTGCAGAGGAGGAGAGGCCTGTCCAGGGGCGCAGAGGAGGTGAGGCCTGTCCAGGGGTGCAGAGGAGGAGAGGCCTGTCCAGGGGCGCAGAGGAGGTGAGGCCTGTCCAGGGGTGCAGAGGAGGAGAGGCCTGTCCAGGGGGGCAGAGGAGGTGAGGCCTGTCCAGGGGTGCAGTGGAGGAGAGGTCTGTCCAGGGGTGCAGAGGAGGAGAGGCCTGTCCAGGGGTGCAGAGGAGGTGAGGCCTGTCCATGGGTGGAGAGGAGGTGAGTCCTGTCCAGGAGTGCAGAGGAGGAGAGGCCTGTCCAGGGGTGCAGAGGAGGTGAGGCCTGTCCAGGGGTGCAGAGGAGGAGAGACCTGTCCAGGGGTGCAGAGGAGGAGAGGCCTGTCCAAGGGAGAGGCAGAACGGTGAGGCCTGTCCAGGGGTGCAGAGGAGGAGAGGCCTGTCCAGGGGTCCGAGGAGGTGAGGCCTGTCCAAGGGAGAGGCAGAAGAGGTGAGGCCTGTCCAGGGGTGCAGAAGAGGAGAGGCCTGTCCAGGGGTGCAGAGGAGGCGAGGCCTGTCCAAGGGAGAGGCAGAAGAGGTGAGGCCTGTCCAGGTGTGCAGAGGAGGAGAGGCCTGTCCAGGGGTGCAGAGGAGGTGAGGCCTGTCCAGGGGTGCAGATGAGGAGAGGTCTGTCCAGGGGTGCAGAGGAGGAGAGGCCTGTCCAGGGGAGCAGAGGAGGTGAGACCTGTCCAGGGGTATAGAGGAGGTGAGGCCTGACCAGGGGTGCAGAGGAGAGGTCTGTCCAGGGGTGCAGAGGAGGAGAGGCCTGTCCAGAGGTGCAGAGGAGGAGAGGCCTGTCCAGGGGTGCAGAGGAGGTGAGGCCTGTCCAGAGGTGAAGAGGAGGAGAGACCTGTCCAGGGGTGCAGAGGAGGTGAGGCCCGTCCAGTGGTGCAGAGGAGGAGAGGCCTGTCCAGGGGTACAGAGGAGGAGAGGTCTGTCCAGGGGTGCAGGGGAAGTGAGGCCCGTCCTGAGGGGTACAGGGGAGATGCCTGTCCAGGGGGAGCAGAGGAGGTGAGGCCTGTCCAGGGGTGCAGAGGAGGAGAGGCCTGTCCAGGGGTGCAGAGGAGGTGAGGCCTGTCCAGAGGTGCAGAGGTGGAGAGACCTGACCAGGGGTGCATAGGAGGTGAGGCCCGTCCAGTGGTGCAGAGAAGGAGAGGCCTGTCCAGGGGTACAGAGGAGGAGAGGTCTGTCCAGGGGTGCAGGGGAAGTGAAGCCTGTCCAGGGGTGCAGAGGAGGTGAGGCCCGTCCTGAGGGGTGCAGGGGAGATGCCTGTCCAGGGGGAGCAGAGGAGGCGAGGCCTGTCCAGGGTGCAGAGGAAGTGAAGCATGTCCTGTCCATGGGGTTAAGTGCAGGTAAGGCCTGTCCAGGAGTGCAGAGGAGGTGGTACTGTAGTGTAGTTCCTATTATCTCCATAGGCATCTGCGCATTGGAATAACATCAACAACAAAAGACCAGTAACCGAGGTTACAAAGGATCCCCTGCTGACAACATTAGACTTAAGGGGTTTTGCCAGCTAGCTCAGAGGTCACTAGAAACTTTCTCGAATGTAGGATGAGGTATTATAGTGCCTACTTAGACAAGAAGAGATTTACCTTCTGACAACCATAAAACATGACCACTTTGTATCTCCATGAGTTAGGAGTAAATCTCCAGAGTCGTAAAAAACAATAGAAATGGTTTTACTCACTCAGTCGTGCATTCTTAGTTTCACTCGAGAGTGTAGAGAAAGAGAGACAGGCGTTTTCAATAAAAGGTGTTATTTATTGAACAGCCTGTTTTCTCACACAGGAGAAGTGAATTGCCACAATAGCAACACTTGTAATAAAATATAGTGCATACAGTAAAAAGAGTATTATAAAGTAATACTGCAAAAGCATGTTATCGTTTCTGAGCCATAACACGCATCTAAAACATATCCTAAAATCTATACAATAGAAAGCTAGCTAAGATAGCTAAACTAACTCAACTGATGTAATCTACCTTATGCCTACCCCGTGTTCCTAACCTAAGTTGTGAACGGGAAAAGATAAGTGAGAACCTCAGTTAAGTTTAAATAATTTCTCTGCCAGATTATTCTAAAAACCAAGAATCATTCTCTGCTGCTAATCAGCTCCATACCTTGTTTCAGAATGTGAGAGGTCTAGAATCTCTGAACTCGATATCCCGGCAGCCGGCTGTGGCAAGCAGGGAACACCGGAGCTGGATTTTCTCGGCTGGAGAAAAAGGCAGCTTCTCTCTCAGTGCGTCAAGTAGGAGGGTCGGCTGGGTTCAGGTCTCGCATCTGCTGGGCTTGGGACGAGGTCAGTCGATCAGCTCCAGAAAACCACAGCGTGTTTGACTGGACCAACCTGGCTGCTTTTATACTAGCTAGGTGACTGGTTTGACGCACAAGGTTGGACATATGTACGTCACTAGGTGCTTGAAGTGCGCAATGCTGTCCAGGGGTTCAGGCCAAATTAAACATGAAGTGCGTAATGCTCTCCAGGGCTTCGGGACAAATCAATACTGGAGGATTAGGAGTTTCCCCTGAGGCTACCGTATGTTCGTCATGTCCCAGAGCCGGTTTGTATTCTCTAGGGGCCATGTAGTAAGAGTTTTGTTCCTTCTCTTGGGTGATCTCCCTCTTTGTTTAAATTGTTTCTCCCTGGGTGTAGTTTTTTTATTACTTTCCCATCTATTTTTAGGAGTATTTGAAGTGTTTTTTACAAACAACTTCTCTGTGCTATCTGGTAGTTGGGGTTTTAGTGGTTTCCCACCCAAACTATCTCTACCCAGTTCTTCATAGCATTTTTCCATTATTCTGGCTTTTTCAGAGGGTTGGTCTTCCTCATCTATTTCTCTTAACCTATGGCGGATTGCTACAGATGCTGCTTCACCCCTTACATTAGCTAATAATATAGCTGATACCTGTTTAAAATTTTTCAGTAACTTCATACCTAAATTTAAGGCTGGTTCTGGGCCATATTCATTCTGAATCTGTTTCAGAATGTCTGGTATTACCGCCATAGACGGAACACCGTGTGTTTTTGTATAGATTGAAGCAAAGACTGTACCCCAAGTGTTGCAGTCTTCCACATTTGGTGCAATTCCCATTGGTAGACAAATGGTCAGAATTCTGTGTTTTTAATGAGGTGTACTATCAGCAAAAACTGCCTCTATTGGAGTGATTTTTTTGTACTAGCCAAAATGGTATTTGTTCCTGTTTGGTAGGTAACTTTCCAATTACTGACTGAATTTTTTGTGGTGTAATTTTATTTGTAGTCCCCTGATGAGGGGTCTGTTGTGGGAGTCCTATTGTCGGGTGGACCGTCAAAGTCCTCATGACATATTGGACTAATTGTCTGTGAATTTTAACTAGTTCTTCTAGCTGGGTAATCACCTCTTCTTTAGACATTTGCCTTACGTCAGGATGAGGTGTGTAGCCGGCTAAAACTGACCAAGTTGCTCCCGGTCTCCCTAGTGGACCGGGCCTTGTTATGTGTTCACAGTGTTGTAGGGCGCCTTTAAACCAAAGCTCGTGCTGTTGGTAAGTTAGTGGAATCTCAATTTCCTCATGGGGAACGTGTTCCGTTGGAATATCACCTGGTTCATAGTAGTGAAACTCTTTTGTTATTTGATTTACTTCTGGGACTCTTATCCAGGAATAGAATACCTCTGTCCGCCGATATTCGTGTGCCTCCACTACAAATACGACTGTCCCACCTTTCGGTGTTACACCGTTGTTTATTAATTTGTAAGTCAAAATTTTCCTTATATTTATTGACTTCCGCATTCGTTTGTAAAATGCTATCATCAGCTTCTATTAACCTTCTAGCAAGATCTCTCGTGTTGGTATTTTCTTCGTCCGACTGCATTTCTTATTCAGAGTAGGATTCAAGGGAACAGAGATTAGGTGCACAATATTTTGGAACACTGTATCCTTCAACGCTGAATAAACCAAGAGCGTCCCTGCAGGAGTTTTTTCGTCCTACTCGACTCTGGCGGATATTGCCCTCTTACCCACTCCAGACGTCTATGGAGTATTATGGATAATATAAGGGGTTGAGTGAAAAAGCATGAGCGAGTAACCCTATTTCTAGCATTAGATTATCGCCTTCCTTGGAAGGGTTTAATGAGTTGGCGAAGCCGCCACCTCCTCTCCACAGTTGGGTGGCAGAAGTCCGGGCATACGAAGTATGTTATTGACCCCCTGGATCTTTTTGCTTCCGGCCTGGCCTTCTCAGCAATTGCCTGTCTTAAGAGCAAGTTGCCGAAATAGACTAAAATAGCCCTTGGATACCCCCCCAGGTTTGACAATTCAGGGAGAGAGTCACGAAGAAGTTGTATTACTAAGGGGCGGGCGTCTGCCCCTTCAATTTCCTCAGGGATACCTAGCACGCGTAGAGTATTCCTACGTAATCGATTTTCCATGTCCTCCAGCTTCCACCTCACATCTGATAGTTCAGCCTCATGTGCGTCAATCTGTTCGTGATTTTCAGCCATCTCAGACTCATTAGAGACAATTCTAAACTCTAAATCTGTTATTTGATCACTAAATGTCCAAACTTTTCTTGAGAGTTTGCGCACCACCCCTTGAGCCTTACGGAGAGCAGCTTGGGCCTTGCGCCCATCATGAGATGTCTCCTCTCTGTGCGCTGCTATAGCTTGAAGTACAGTTTCAATTGTAGGTGAGGTTGAGCTTTGGTATGTTGGGGAGTCCGAATGTTGTGTTATATTTACAAAGCAAGTGGTGCTGATGATGCTGTGAGGTGATTTGATGGTGTGTAGTCCCAAGCTAGCTCTGCTGTATCCTGATGGCTCTTTCTGCATTTTAGGACAGTTTTTTGGCCTGCTCTATGCTCTTTTGCACTCATTTTGTCATCACTTAAATCACTCAGAGGAGATCCTGTGTCATCAGACCACCCAAGTTCATCCGAGAATGAGAAAAAATTGCTCGGATCTTTATCTCTGTCCTGGTCGAAATCGATACATTTTGTGTTAATTTTAGCTGCCATAGACCTCCTTGGCTCCGTCTGGGGCACTTCCATTTGAATTGTGCTGTCAGGCATTTTGCAATCATCTGTATGCACCTGAGTATCTATAGGGATAATGTCATCGATGGCTATGTGGAGGGGAGTAGTAATTTGTTCAGCCAAGTCCTCGGGAGTTCCACCCCCTTGTACCTCCACACCCCCTATCCCATTCATGCTTGCTTCAACCCCAGCTGCTGTATCATTATGTGTAGGGCTTACTGTGTTAGCGTCAGTTGTCCCTGTAATCACAGTTATCCCAGGGACGTCCTCGCCGCTGCTTTGCTGGTTACTCTGCTCATCCACCCCCTTGTACCTCCACACCCCCTATCACATTCATGCTTGCTTCAACCCCAGCTGCTGTATCATTATGCGTAGGGCTTACTGTGTTAGCGTCAGTTGTCCCCGTTATCACAGTTATCCCAGGGACGTCCTCGTCGCTGCTTTGCTGGTTACTCTGCTCATCCACCGCCTTCGCCCCCTTCACGGCTGCTGGTGTCTATTGAGTTCCCGGCTGACTCCTCCCGCCTCGACCCAGAAGGAGTTTCGCCGGCGTCTTCCGGAGGAGGTCAACTACAGAGGGGGCAGTCAGACTTCCCTTCCGCGTAGAAGTTACACCCTGCTTCGGTGTCTTAGCTGGAATGTTCTCAGTAGCTCCTGGGGCAGGCTCTGGAACACCGCCCGCTTGCCTCACAGGCTCCGCACCGTCCCGGACTGCCAGTCTTGCGGCCCTTACTTTAGCAGCCGCCGCATTCTTTGATGCCATGACGCTTCCACTGACAGCCACGGCACCCCTCCGCTCCGGAGCTGCGACAAGGTACGTCTGACCAGCGGTTCTCTGAGACTTGTGGCTGCCGCTGCACAGGTATCGGATCACTACGAGACCAATTAGGGATCCCAACGTTGCAACTTGACTCCTGATCGGCACTGTTGTGTCGTCTATGATCATGTTCTCCAGAATCTCCATTGCTCTGTTCAGGGGTTATTGCATTAGTGTATAACTTCAGCGGCAGGTTTGGAATTACTTCTCAATTTCATTTTAACCATTTAAGCTGCAGAATCCGCATATTTTCTTAGACCTCAGCACTCGTCTGTGCGCACTGCAGTCTCACACGACTTCCCAGTTGGGAAACCCAGTGATCACTCTCCTCCAGTTCTTAGGAATTCCCACCACACAATTCTTGGGGAGAAATTAGACCTAGGTCTACCAAATGCTGATGCAACTTTTCATTTGTGCAATTACTCAAAATGTGTTCCTTCATAAACAAATTATAAAGTCCAGTAAAATCATGCACATTGTGTCCAGTTAACCAACCATCCAGTGTCTTTACTGAGTAGTCTACGAAATCTATCCAGGATTGGGTCTGGGTTTTGTGAGCCCCCCTGAACCTAATTCTATACTCCTTAGTAGTGAGTCCAAAGCCCTCAATCAGAGTTTTCTTCATGAGGTCATAGGACCCTGCATCTGGCTCGGAAAGGGCCAGAAGTCTGTCTCTGCAATTACCAGAGAACAGTTCCCAAAGAAGTGCCCCCCCAGAGAGGTTTCTTTAGTTGTCTGATATCACAAGCCCTCTCAAAGGCTGTGAACCACTTGGTGATGTCCAGCGGCCTCTCCACTGGTTTTGGCAAACATACCAATCTTGAGAGAGATCGCTATGCAGTGACTATAAGTCAGTTCGAAGGAAAAGAGAGAGGGATATGAGGGAGGAGGCCTGGGAAGGCCTCGATAAGGCGGCTAGGACATGCAAATGCAGAGATTTTTAGAAAGTAATAGACACTCCCTATTTAAAAAATACTAAGGAACCGACACTGGACTCATATGTAGGTGAAGAAGCATGGGTGGCACACTGTCAATTTATATTCACCTCAAATACTGCTCCTGTGGTGCCCTCTAGTGACACAGATACTAAATTGCAGGTTTCTTTTTCACTCTCAGAAGTCAGAAGAGGGTTGGCGGCCTGTGGTTGCTGGAAAAACCCCAGGACCTGATGGGGTGCCGATAGATCTTTTTCGGGAAAACCAAGATTTGTGGGCTCTGCTGCTAACAAATGTTTTTAACAGCATAGTTATAGATGAGCCTCCACCTTCCTGGAAGCATAGTGTAATCATTCTGATATACAAAAAAGGGGACTGGGGAAGCCCAAAGAACTATAGGCCTATCTCCTTATTGGACACAACTGCCAAACTTATGGGTTGGTTCCTTTTATTCAGGCTGGAAGAGTGGACCCAAGAAACATCTTAATGCAGGTGCAGTATGCCTTCCAGAGGGAAAAAGCCACTGCAGACCAATGTCTAAACCTGTCATTATGTATAGACAAATATACCAGATCGAAAGACGGGAAAATCTACATGGCTTTTATAGACGTATCAGCTGCATTTGACTGCGTGAGCCATCAGAAGCATTGGTATTTATTGGAGGAGATGGGGATTGATCCACTTATAATTAACTTTATCCGCCAACTATATGTAAATGCCACTGCATGTGTCCCGTATGGCAAAAATGGGGAATGAACCCGCCCCTTTAAGATCGCATGGGGAGTTAAGCTGGGATGTGTCCTCGCCCCGTTTCTTTTTTTTCCAGCTATACAAACAGGGTTGAGGCAGCCCTCTCGGGCTCATCCCCGGACGTGCCCGTGTTTGACACCAACCCACTACCAATGTTAGCTTACGCCGAGGATGCAGTGTTCATTGCAAGAATGGGGGAAGCTCTCCAATGGCTCATAACAACATATGCATCATTCATGGCTTCGCTGGACCTTAAAGTAAATGATACAAAATCTTCTGTCATTATAGCAGGGTCTGGCAAAGCTGATAAATCCCCACACTTCCATATGGATTGCCAGAAAACAGAAGTGGTAGAGTCCTTCCCATACCTGGGAGTCTTATTTGATAAAAATCAAACTTGGGAGAACCTGGTATCAGCAAGAGCACTAGGAATGGAAAGAAGTCTGAAAGCTATTAAGGCCTTTTCCAAAAGTTAGACGCTAGCCCCCTTGACCCGATTAAAAACATTTCTCAGGCCAAGATGAAGGCAATAGCCACATAAGGGGCAGGAGTCTGGGGTATGGCGCCTACCGGCTGTCTCCAAAAACTTGAAGATCATTTTTAAGTCCCTGGTGTCCTTACCATCCACTTATTCAAATGATATCTTACATATAGAATTGGGGTTACCTTACATGTTACATACCATTATACTAGCGCCAAGTGGATACAGAACATATTTAAAATTTGTTTAAAATTGGACCATTACAATAAGATCAGATGGCTGAGGTATGTGGAATCAGAATTAATGGCAATTTGGTTGTGAGAATTATTTAAGGATTAAACGGCATGCAGGAAGATTTCAAAACAGAAATTAATTGAGATTTTTATGCGGAGGGCTCATTGTCTTCGCAGGGAAAGGAATTACAGAAAAAAGACGGTCCTTGCATATCATCTGATTTCCCCGGGCCAGAGGGAGGATATTCCTATCTAGCACGAACCACTACGAACTATTGAGATTTTGTCTGACTCTCCTCCCCTTGATGTTAGGTTATACGGAGAGAAGATTCAAACACTCAGATTAATGCTGTGTCCCTGCGACAACCATTCCCCCCCCAATGAGACCTGCACCTAGTCTTGTTTTGTGGGTTTTATAAGACAGGAAGAGAAGACTTTATCCTTCCGATTTTTTTTTTTTCACAACAAATTTTATTTAGTGAGTAAGCAAAATAAGACACGCGGCTCCCCACAGTCAGGAGATCACCACCAAGCATCATGGCACATTTTACATCACTAGTGCAAAGTCCAATCAATAAAAGGAGAAAAGACAAAAAGAAAGAGAACCCCCCCTCCTCCACCACCCGCCAATCCCCACCACCCAACTACCCTGCTACCCACCCCTTATCCCACCCTAACCCCATGCACGTGAGAATTGAAAACATTCAGCACTTGGTCGTAGTGTGCTAGGCATGACACAGTTCTCAGGCCTGTACAGCATCCTCCACCTATATTTCTTCCTCTTGTTCCACCGGGGGATCCAGTGTCAACCCCCTATAGTCCGCCCACCGCTTCCAGATCTTAAAATGCTTACGGGGGCATCCTCTCGCTTCAAACACCGGGCGTTCTAGCCCCATAAAGTATTCTAGTCTAGCCTTCCATGCACACAGGGGGGGCACGTTCTCCCTTCCATGCTCGGGCCAGGTCTCTTTTGGCAACAACAAGTCCCAGCAACAGTAGATGGCGTTTATATATATTCCCACCGACACCCTCCAATACATGGAGCAACCCTAATCGATGGATGCGGGGAAGATCCCACCCCAATACCCCTGACAAGCAACTCCATACGCCCCTCCAGAAACCAATCAGCCTAGTACACGACCACACAGTATACAGCAGCGTACCCGTTGCAGCCCCACAGCGCAGACACTCCGAAGACCCAATCAGTCCCGCCTTCCACAGCCGCTCGCGGGTGTAATAGGCCCTGTGTAGATACTTGAATTGAATTAGCCTAAGTCCCATTGCAATGGCAGTCCCTCGCGGGGATTCCAGGGCTTCCCTCCAATCATCTTCGTCTAGGGGACCGACATCCACCTCCCAGGCCTCCTTGAGGGGAAGTAGGGTGGAGGAGCAATGAGTGACCAGTGTTTGATAGATTCGGGAGACCTTCTTATCTCCAAGGTCTCCCATGAAGACCTTCGCTTCAATTGGGCTAAATTCTGGGAGCGACTCCATGTTAGCGATGCTGGGCGCCAGCGCATGGCGAAACTGTAGGTATCAAAAGAATTGGGTCTGGGGCATGTGGAACTCAGTACTGAGCTCCTGGAATGATTTGACGGTGACCCCGGTCAGTACATGGCCTAACGACGAGATCCCAATTGCGTCCCAGCTATCGAACCCCGCCAGTGAGGTCAGCTCGGGGAGCTGCCCGTTGTTCCACAACGGGGTCTCCGCTGTTAATCTACCCCACCAGCCCATGCGACGCAGCGCCTGTCGCCACACAACAAAGACAATTCTCGTGACACTCGGCAGTGTCCGCCGCAGCCTAGCTGAGTACAGGATCGTGTGTAGTGAATTGTCCCCCATCAGCGAGCGCTCCAGGGCATATGCTGGGTCCTCTCTGTCTCCATACCACCATTCATTAAGTACCAGTAGCTGGGAGGCCTGATAATAGGACAATACGTCCGAAGTGGCCAGACCACCACAATACGTGGACAGGAAGCATGTCCGCAGCGCCACCCTGGCAGCCCCCCCAGCCCACAGGAAACGGCCTAAAACAGAGTTGACCTGCCGAAACCACCAGGGGTTAATCAGGTGGGGGTAGCTCTGCAGCTGGTACAAAAGGCGTGGGTGCGCAACCATTTTGAAGATCGCAGACCTACCGAAAATAGTTAGGGGCATCCGAGACCACGTTTTCACGTCCGTCTGAACCCTCTCCCATACTGGCACTATGTTACGCTCCCAGGCAATATCGACCGATTCCTAGAGGAACACCCCCAGATACTTCAAGCCTCCGGCCGCCACCTGCAATCCTAATGCCCAGGGGTCCTCCACAACTCCGCCACCCAACACCCATAGAGAGGACTTACGTGCATTTAGACAAAGGCCCGATACCTCCCCGAAAATACGCATGATTTCCAAAACTCGGGGCCCCGAGTGACGCAAATCAGTAAGAAAGAAGAGGACGTCGTCTGCATACAATGCGATTCTATCAGTGAGGTTCCCACTCCACACAAAGCCCCGCATCTGGGCGTCTAGGCGCACCCAAGAGGCCAGAGGCTCAATTGCTAGGGCAAGTAAGTACGGGGACAGTGGGCACCCCTGTCGGGTCCCCCGACCAATCGGAAACTTTTCCGAGACCGCCCCAGAGACACGCACCGAAGCTGTAATATCGGTATACAGTAGTTTGATGTATGAAAGAAACACTGGGCCCAGATTGAGACGAGGCAGGAGCGCAAACAGGTAAGTCCAGCTAACCGAGTCAAAAGCTTTATCAATATCTGCTAGTAGCAAAGCCGCCCGTTCCCCCGTGGCCCCCATGGCATCAACCGCCGCCTGTGCCTGCCGGATGTTGTGCCGCGTTGGTCTGGTGGACCAGGTCCGTCACATATGGGAGTAGTCGGTTCGCCAGAGCCTTAGCCAGTATTTTAGCTTCTATGTTGAGCAGAGATATTGGGCGATAAGAGTCATGTCTATCTGGGGGTCTGCCCGGCTTCTGAAAGACCACAACTTCGGCATGACGCCAGTCAGGTGGCAACCTACCCCGTGTTCGCGCCGCCTTCAGTGCACTCCGGTAATGGGACCCCAGTTGGAGTTGAAATTTCCTATAGAATTCACTCGGGAAGCCACTTGGCCCAGGTGCCTTCCCCGTGTTGAGCTGTTCCAGTGCATCACCTAGTTCTTCCGCTGTAAGAGGAACGTCGAGTGCCTTCCTGGTCTCATCCGAGACCTCCCTCGGAGGCAAGTCATCAATGAATTTAGCTACCTCATCTGCCGACAGACAATCCCTCGGAGCATATTGTGCCGTAAAGTAGCAAGCAAAACTCGCTGCCAGCTCAGCCGGGTCTGTGATCGCCACCCCATCCTCAGCAGTGAGGCCCGGCAGAGTAATTGGTTGGAGCTTACGTTGACATAGCCTATGGAGCATTGTACAGGACTTATCCCCCCACTGATATATTCTACTCCGCGTGGCCAGCCACGCTTGTCTAGCCTCATCAAGCAACATAGATGCATAGGACTGTTGTGCCTGCAGGAGCAACCGCACCGCAATCTCATTGCCCCCTCCCCGGCCCCGCTGTTCCAGGGTTTCCACCAGTGTGGCCGCCTCAGCGAGTGTCTCCCGGCGTCGTCGACGGCCCGCCGCACACCACGCGATGTCTACACCCCGTATAGTGGGCTTCATCGCCTCCCAAACTACGACTGCATCTATGTCGTCCACTAGGTTTTCCTGCCAGTAATAGGCAATCGCCCCCCGCAGATGTTGGATATAGCCGTGCTGCTGAAGGTGCCACGAGGACATCCTCCACCGGAACGGTTGTCGTTTCCTAAGCAGCTCGACCCTGACCACCACTGGGGAGTGGTCAGACAGCCCTCTTGGTAAGATCCCGGCCTCCCGCACTCTGTTCAGGCAGACACTGGGCACAAACACATAATCCAGTCTCGAGAAGGAGCCGTGCACCGCAGAAACATACGTGTACTCGTGTGCCTTGGGGTGCATATGTCACCACACATCCACCCAGCCCATCCCTTCCACCATAGCATTCAACCGGGTAGGGGGGGCAGCCGTTAGTGTCCCCTGCAGTCTCTGGCGGTCCATACATACATCCATCACCTCATTCCAATCGCCCCCCACTACTGCCAAGGACTCTGGGATATCCTCCCATACTGTAAACAGCTTCTCAGACAAGGTCCACTGCAGAGGTGGAGGGGCATAGACACTTCCAAAAACCACAGGTTCAGTACCCACCATCCCTTTGACAAAAATGTAGCGACCCTGTGGGTCTGCCCACTGCTTCTCGTGGACGTAGGCCAACCTGCGATGCACCAAGATAGCCACACCTCTGGACCCCCTAGAAAACCCGGCATGAAAGACTTGTTGGTAGCCAAACCTCTGTAGACTAAGCACCTTCGATCCCATCATGTGCGTTTCCTGTAGCAAGAGCACATCTGCAGCCTCCCTCTTCCCCCATCGCAGAATCGCCCCCCGTTTAATCTTGTCAAGCATCCCCCTGACATTCCAGGTTACCACACGTATGGACTCACTGGGGAGCCCTTGAGATACATCAGCCATAGTCAAGTGGGACCAACCAAGTAGGCCCTCTGCGCCACACCCACACACTCAGCACCATCATTAGTAAATCAGAGAAAATCACGTGCAGTCCCCCCCACCTACCCCAGGTCCCCCCCACAACACCAACACCAACCCCCCCACCTACCTTAACCCAATCCAGCCCCAACTCTTCCCCTCCCTCCCCCCCCCCCCCCCTTCACCCCACGCCCCACCCCTATACCTCATAAAACTCTGAAGTACCTGTCGCGGCATGGCCAACCTCGGGCCCAAAACAGAGGACCCAAGGCCAACCATACCAATGGATCCCAACACCCCCGGAAACAGTAGAATCACCCCCCCAGTCAACTCCCACTCTAGTAGGAGGTTGGTGGCCCCTATTGAGTAACCTCCCGAACCCCAACCCGCAATACCACACATGTACAAGGCACCATTTAGAACTGGCAACATAGGCAGTGTTAATGCATCTAAACGATGGGACCTGGCCGTGCGACCCCCGTCAGCTGGAGTCCACAGCATCCACAGACCAGTGCATTTCTCCCAGGTCCTCAATGGTTTTTCCCAGAGTGATCAGAATCCATAGTTCAACTATCTTGTGTCTCACTGGCGGAAGCGGATCTCTGCCGCGATCTGGACCTCCGATTTCGTCCGCCCCGGGCAGGCTGGCCCCTCCGGTCCTGCGACGATCCCCTCGAACCGCCCGGGTCCAGGCCCGGCTGGACATGCGGCCTGATCCTCACCGTCTCGTCAGTCCATTTAAAGACGTCCTCAGGGGTATCGAAGAAGTGTGTCCGCGACTGGTAGACCACCCGCAGGCGGGCCGGATACAGCAGGGAATACTGGATTTTCAAACCCCGCAATTTGGCCTTGGCAGCTATGAAGGAGTGACGCTGCTGCTGCACAAGCCTGGTGTAGTCGGGAAAGATCATGTTCTTCTGATTCTCGAATGAAATGGAGTCCCTGGTTCTTGCTTCCCGCAAGATAGCATCTCTATCATGATAATTCAAAAGTCTAGCAATCACTGGTCTGGGCCGCTCGCCCTCCGGTGGCCTCTGTGTCAAGGCCCGATGCGCCCGCTCAATTACAAAGCAGGTGGAGAGAACCCCCGAGGGCAGCCAGCCCTCCAACCACTGGGTTAGAAACTGTTCCATATTTCCTTTCTCACACCTCTCCGGAAAACCAACGAAGCGAAGGTTGTTTCTGCGTGCGCACCCTTCGTCATCCTCCACACGGAGCGCAAGGCCCTTTTGAGTGTGTTCCATCGCCGCCATTTTCTGCTTCAGGGTCTTGACGTCGTCTTCCACCACCGAAATCCTGGATTCAGTCTCCGTAATCCGTGCCACTGCATTCCGTAGGTCTTGACGCAACAGGGTCACATCCGCACCCACTGCCCCAATCTTGGCGTCCAGCATGTCTCTGGACTGGGTGATCGCTGCCATGAGCGCCGCATTGTCCGGCCCCACTCCATGACCTCCTCCGGATGCTCTGGGCCCCCCACTGGGCCCAGTGAATTTATCAATGGGTCCTTGTTTGGAGGGACCGCCGCCACCCCTGGTCATGGCTGCGGTCAACCCTGGGGCTGCTATGTTATGGGTGTTTGCACTAATGCAGACTCCACGCACCTCCAAAAACGTCCATTGTAGGCCAGCCCAGCGTTTCTTCTGCACCTGGGTGTAAACGTCTTTGATACTGCTACCACTGGTACTGGGTTGGTTCCCTGGCCGAAACCAGAACAGGTGTCGCAATTCAGTATCAGACTGGCCTTCGGTCTGCACCCACCGCGCCGGCCGCCTCGTGGTTCCGCAGTCTCGTGGCCCACCTGCTTCTAACCGCTCTGCCCTAGTTCGCCAGGTGCTGCGGGCCCACTCACTCTAGTGGCCGTCCTCCCAAGCCCAGCAGCCGACAGCACCAACCCCAGGGCCTCAGGGGAGTCACTTACTGTTCGTATACCGCCTCAGGGCTGCGCCAGGCACGGGCACGATCCTCGCCAGCCCGTTCGACTGCCCACCAGTCCGCCACTAGAGGAAGTGCAGTAGCGTTGTGCTCAGTCCTCTGGGTAAGGCCATATACCAGGGTCTCAGCCTCCCAGGCCCTGCCGCCAGTCCGTTGCAGCCAGAGTCAGATGCCAGCTCCAGGATCACCAAACTCGAGGCCCCGGCTGCTCGGAAACGATGCAGGCCGCCACTCCCCCCGGGGGTCCTCCGTGCACCAATCACCTCCCCTGCGGCTGGCGAGACAGCTTGGGGCTCGTCCGCCACTCCGCCGACCTTAGGAGACTCCGGGCCCCGGTAATTCTGCAGTGCGGCCGGCCCGCACACGAGCCCTCCTGCCCGGCAGCACCAAAATCGATGCCCCGGCCTCGCTGTCCAAGACTAGGCCGCAGGACGCCGCCGGTGACTCAGCCGCACCAGACAGCCCAGGAGCGCCGCTTCCTTCACCGGAGGACTCTCGGCACTGTCTGACACACTTGCCCCACAGTTGGTCAGCGGTGCGAGTCCGGGGGTCAGGATAACTGGTCGGATATAAATCGGGCCGGAGGGAGCTCTAGGAAGCTGCAACCGCCATCGTCGCCCGCTAAGCCACGCCCCCTATCCTTCCGATTTTAAGGCGCCACAATTTTAAACCATGCCAGGTGGCACGTTACTTCTTTAAATCTCTGCCTGATCCCGTTGTCTGTTTTTCGGTAGCCGCCTGTTTGTGGGCCTTGCTGAAAAGGAGAAAGGCGCGAGGTTGGTTTTAACTAACAATTATATGCAGAAATGAGTAATTTGATGTAAACTGACTGGATTCGGTCTATGAGGCACATGATGCACTTTATGAGATAAAATGTCCTGTAAAATTATTTGATGTTCTTTTTAAATAATTCTACTTGCTCTAGGATTTTAACTTGTTATGAACTGGGGCTGGTTGTTGATCACTGATTTAAATTGTGCTTTTATGATCTGTATTTAAGAGATCGAATAAAGATTTTATTGATTGATTTTTTAAATGTGTGTCTCAGAGTCTCACCCCTCTGTGCTCCCTCTCCCTGCTGCTTGGAGCTGCTGCTGCAGTGTCCTTGTCATGGCAGTGAGGAGCTCATGGTAATCCAAGGCCCGGGAGCAGTGTCTGTCTTCAGCGCATGCGCGGCTGTTAATATAAGGCGCTCTTTAACCCGTGCTCCGCGGCGGAAGGAAGTGTCTGTCCCCAGCGCATGCGCAGCTGTTAATGCAAGGCCCTCTTTAACCCGCGCTCTGCGGCGGGAGGAAGTGTCTGTCACCAGCGCAGCTGTTAACCTCTTTAACCCGCGCTCTTAGTTCAGTCCTGGTGTTTTCTGTTTTTCTGAATGGAAGACAGTGTGGACGGTCTCAGTTGCGTCCCCTCTCGGTTGGACTCTGTAGGCCGCGCTTCCCTGCGGGGCCGCTCAATGACACACTCTTACAGTTGTATGTGCTTCGCTATTCTCAGCGCATGCGCGGCCATAACGAGCAGACATCCTGCGCATGCGCAGCTACAGATCATCAGGGCGGCTCTTGTCCCGCGTGCAGTTTGTTGTCACGCGGGGCCCTCAGGTGTGCCCCCTCCAACCAGGCCGACACTGTCCCTCCTTCTGCCCGACCACTCCCCCCTCGAACCCACAAGAGAGGTAAGGGGAGATAAGGCCTTGAGGCAGCAGTGGAAGCGGTGGAAGAGCATTGACGTATGAGACCTGCAATGGTGTGGTGTCAGTGGGGGGCGGGGCCTGTGGTAATGGGGCGGGTTCTGTGAGTTGGGGGCAGTGCCTGTGGAAGTGGTCAGTGGATGTGGGGTAGGGGTCAAAACAATACACCTACACAGCCTGGAGGCATTGACTGTTTCGTGTTCCTCACTGGAGACTAGTTTGTCCTTACGCTTCAACTGTGGAATGTGTTTTTTGGAACCCTAATCGCTCCAACTTTAGTTTGTATTGTGTAATTTTTGGCGGATTTATACTCTGTAAATATGTTACCATAATATCTAATCCTATATACTTTGCTCTATTGTGAAGAGCTCTGACACCGCTGGGTAAAGTATGCGCTATAAAAAAATGCCTAAATAAATCCAATGCCCTGCGACCAGGCTGTTGGAGGCTCGTCGTGGCCTTGGGGCTCCCAGTCACACATCCTCAGGTCTGTAGACTAAAGACTATTGCAGCTTGCAACTCAGAACTGGCAATTCCTCAAGCTCCGGCGGGCTGCTTTTGGAGGCTTCAGGCATGATTCTGAATGCCGCCACATTCGCCGAATCTCAAGTTGCACATTCTTACCTTTCTCCTGGGCCACTGCAACCACAAACTTTACCCACTTGCTGCCCGCATCTATAAAATATGCTTTTGACACAAGTGTGTCCACATGAGCATCTTTTAATTTGGCTGATCTGGGGTTTGCAGCAAATATTTTTTTTAACCCTTTGCGTGCGTGCGTCGGCCAACAGCCATTGCAAACACTACCTCAGTAGTGCTGCGCACGTCCGTTGGCCGACACGGCCCCTCCGGCGCATTCGAACGCCCACACCGCAGAGGAAGTGCCGCCGCAGTAAACGGGTTAAAGCCATGCTCTTGTATTTACAATCAACAAAAGCTTGTGCAGTAAGGGCTGGTGCTGTTCCTGACATTCCATTCATTTTGTGGAAGTGCCTGGACCAGTCTTCAGTGCGTTCCTTGCTCCCAAATGGTGCTTCTCAGGCCCTAGACTCTTGCTTTGGTTCAGTGGGCTCCTAAATCAAGCTTTTGAACTCTTCATCAGTGCAAATAAACCCATTTGCACCCGAATCCCACTGCTCGCACGGAACTTCAGCACAAGCCCCTGCCGCCTATCACCTTGCATGGAAAGCATCAATCGATCTGGAAGACCAACAACGTAAACCTCCAGCCCGACCTTCTGCGACACCTGGCCTGCTCTTTGTGCCATGTCCACCAACGCCATCAACTCTCTCCTTACTCCCTGCGACCCTCTCCAATGCGAACGGGGCTCTTGGCTCAAAACTTGAGAAGGTAAACCTTCAGCTAAACTAATCTGGGGCTTTATCTAATTCGCGCTCCATCGTGATCAGCGTGAACTTTTGACTTTAACCTGGTCCAGCATGACCAGATTGCCTCGGTTGGCGCTTCATGTTTTTAGGTGCTATATAGAAGTTTATATTTTAAAATTCATATCTCCGGTTATACTGATTGGATTTTTGTCTTTTGGGTTTCGATTTGTTGATTAAACTGAGCTCTATTTTTCTAACCTGGTATTGCTTTTGTGTGCTGTTTACGCTGTTTTACCGTTTGAAGTGTTGCACAAATATTTACACATTGCCTCTAAATTAAGCCTGACTGCTCCGTACCAAGCTACCAGGGGGTTGACCACAGTTTAATATGGGGTTTGCGTGTGCCTTATCCTGACTAGGATTGTCAAATTCTGAAAAGGAGCATACAGTTATAACTAGATTCTTTCATCAATTATACTCAAGCATGTAATTAAACCTCATTTCCTTTGCAAACTATACAAAATATTATAAGATACACCAAATCATAAAATACAGCGCAGAGTCTTGAGATTTCTTTTTTTCAATGTATTCTTTATTTGTACTCAAATGCATCAGCCCAGCCAACGCGTTTCGTCCAACATGGACTTCATCAGGGTTGGAATAGTCTTTTATAGAAGCTCACCAAGGTGCTATTTCTGTAATCAGATGTAGTATAGATATATAGGCAATCACCGTATCAATCATGATTGATTTAATTCCTTCGATCCATATTGAAATAGTTTTATTGAAAAACACCAAGTCGCTTATTCTTATTAAGAGATGCAATATCAATAAGCTGGTAATCACCATCGCATCCAGTCAGATAAAATCTTGATAGGATTATTGCCTTTGATAAGTCCGAGCATGTAGTCTCGTTGGGTATGCAAAGCCATCTATCCGATCTGATAGACAGACGGTCTTGCATGCAACGGTGATTGGCTATATATCTATCCTATATCTGATTACAAAAATTGCACCTTGGTGAGCTTCCTTGCACCTGCTTCACTAATGATTGCTGCTCCTGTGTGGGCGTAGGGTGGGCTTCAGTGAGCTCTTACCCCTAATTTTTTTTAAAACTTTATTTTGCACTTAGGTATGAGTAAAGAAGTACACTAGGACAAGTAAAATCCTTTGGCAAGTACAGGTAGACATAATACACACTGTCAAGGGCTCAATCAATGCCGCAGAGTGATCACATGTTACATAAAGCAAGTACCTCGGCTGCTAACAATCGTTCTTGACTCTGATTCACATAAACGGTGTTTACAATCATGGCATGGGAATACATCCTCTGTACCGACATCAAAATAGGAGTTTAGCATCCGGTGTAGTTGATTATTGACATGTATCTCAGGACAGTCTAACCCACCCCTGTTGGGACTATGCCCTGTTCTTTCTGGGTAGGGGAGGTCTTGTCGCTGCGCCTCTAGGTATGTTCTGAAAGTTCCCCAGATATCTCTGGGCCTAGAGGTGGGGGGGGGACCGTTATTGCGTATAGGTCGCTGTTTGTGGAACAGGACGCCATGCTCTTCAGCCATCCCTTCACCGAGGGTGCTGTTCTGCCACCACAATGAATGGATACCTCCCTTTTGGCCAGTAGTAAGCTGATGGCAACAAACCTGCAAATTGCCGGTGGGAAATGCATATCCCAACAGGGCAATCTCAGGCAAGGGGGTCATCGGTACCTTAACCAAGCCACTCACTATCTTATGTATTCCTACCCAGTATGAGTGTTTGCGTGGACAGGTCCAGGCGAGGTGGGCGAAGTCTGCATTTTGATCGTTGCATCTTGCACAATGGTGCGGTCTGGCAGGGTCTATCCTGTGGAGTCTGGAGGGGGTAATGTATATCCAACGAAGAAACGTAAAGTGTATTAGTTTGTGTCGGTCATTAAGGGAGACATTTTTTGTAACTGTGCAGCAGGCAGCCCACTGTTCGTCTGTGTTCGGATTACCCAAGTCGGTCTCCCAGGCAGTGCGTACTCTGTCTATGATTGCAGTGCATGCTTTATAGAGCTGGGATATTAGATGTACCCCTCTCTCGCTGCCTATCACTGTCGTGAGTGGGGGGAAGGAAGGAGGTTCCATAGGGTAGTCCGGTAAAATAGCTCGCAGGGCAGAACAGATTCGTAGAAGGACGTATCTGTCCATGAATGTGGCACCAGGGAACAAGGACTCGTAACCGGGATCAAAAATATGTCCATCTGGAAATAGATCGCCTATCTTAGCAATGTCAAATTTAGCGCATGTCTTCTGTATGAGCTTTTTGCTAGTTATAGGTATCCATTTAGGGGTCGGGAGTGGGAGATCTGAAGAATAAAGCAATGGTGTGTGTGTTATGCAACACAATTTCTCCCATGCCCAACTATTGGTCGATGCACGTTAGATATCTCTGGGGAAACCCTTCGGTAATATAGCCGCTAAAATGTCCTGGAGGACTAAGTCAGACTCTGGTCGGAGGTGTGGAATTCTGGCATCAGGGTGGTACCATGTCTGTGCAAAACTGCACTGTGCAGCTAAATAGTACAGTTGTAAACCAGGGACCCCAAACCCACCTCTATCGCAGGGGAGTGTCAAAACCCGCCAGTTTACCATGGCGTTTCCGCCACCCCATACTAATCTTATTAAGTGTGATCGAAGGGTCGAAAAGAATTTATTTGTGAGAGGGATCGGGATGTTTTGAAATAGATATAAAAAATGTAGGAAGCACAACCATCCTAATGAGGGAAACTCGTCCAGCCATGGATAGTGGGAGCTTTAGCCATTTCTCTGTTTGAGTCTCTAATTTGGAAATAGCTGTCCGTGATTGCAGCGGATGATCTGCTCTGTTTCTAAGTGTATATGTGTGGCCAGGTAGTTAACCAAGTCAGTATTCCATTCCAGGGGGAATTCCAAGTTCCACTTGTCTGTGCTGGCAGTGAGTGGAAAAATTACAGATTTGTTCCAATTGATTCCCAGTCGGGAATGTCTTCCAAAGCGCAGAATTTCCCTGATAAGGGGATCCAAATTAGTCTGGGGGTTGCGTACATATAAAATCGTGTCATCTGCATACAATGATACTAACAATGGGCCGGTGGTTAAGTGTAAACACCTATGAAGGTGTTTCTCTTGGAAGTGCCGTATTAGTGGGTCCATGGCTAAAATGAACAACAGAGGCAACAACGGGCAGCTCTGTCTCGTGCCGTGTGAAAGTGAGACGGGAGCGTCAATGTACCATTTAGTTGGAGTCGGGCCAGCGGTTGACTGTATAGCAGGGCAGTCTTGGCAATGAAACCAAACGGCATCCCCATGCACTCCATGTTGGATAAAATAAAAGGCCATTCAAGGGAATCAAATGCCTTTTCTGTATCAAATAGGATTGCCGCAGCAGGGATTTCCGGGTTAATTCTATGCAGAGTGTTAAATAATGTACGTAGATTGAAGGCTGTCGAGCGATGGGGTATGACACCAGACTGGGCCGGGGAAATGATAGATACTATTGAGAGAGACAGGCAACATGCCAGAGCCTTTGCCATTATTTTGTAGTCTAGGTTTAAGAGTGATAACGGTCAATAGGAACCACATAGCAGGGGGTCCTTGCCAGGTTTGGGGAGAAGGGGGGCATGGCTTGAGGCTCTGCGAAAATGGCCCCACTGTAGTGCAGCTGCGCCAGCCACCGGAAGAAATCTGCTAATATCCTTGCCCAGATATCGCACAGTAGCGACACTGCATGTGGGAGTGAACGGCTGAAGCCCTGCCGACACAGAGGAATTGTGTGGCATTGTGATCGGCACATGAAAAGACGGACACCGATCTGCCCTAAGGCCTGGGCTCCCCTGCTGGAAATGGCGGCCTGAGAAGACTGCCGGGACTCACGGAGGCAGATGGAGCCACGGAGGACTGTGCTCGCTGTTGAACAGGCGACAAGCCGAACCGTGAGTGCCCAGCGGTCGTTCGATTTTCTGGCAGGCTAGACGCTGGGAGGAGAGGCTGCGGACGGCAAGACAGCAGAGGTGACGCTCGGCGGCGCTCGGGGAGGTGAGCCGGAAACGGCGATACGCAAGGTCCCGGCGCAGCCGGAGATCCTAGGCCGCTAACGGAGGTGGAGTTCTGCACAGGCTGAGGTACAGGACAGTAACGGGCGCGCTCCTGGGACACTAACCCGCCACCTCCTGTGACACACTTGCGGCTGCACCGGGGGTGGTCGCCCCCCCTCTCTGGCTAGAGGGGGATAAGTGAAGATCCAAAGGAGCGCACACAAACCGCCTAATATCGGACCCACATGAGCCACATGGACAGCGGCCTATACCGTTTGGAACTCGCTACACGGGAGAGATAGATGAGCTGCCTCCGAACATAGTAATTGAGGAGCACTATTGGCGCTAAACACGGGCAGCCTAGACAGTTGACCCTACGTGACATAGTGCCTGAGTGGAGGGAGCACGGAAGTGCGGCAAAACGCCAATCGGACTCACGCGCAATTGCCGCCAGAAGCAGGCTGAACTGGGTGGAAGCGGATCTGTCAGGCACCTCATTTGGCAACCTACAGGGGGACACACCGGGTGGCAGAAGTGCGCAGACAGCCAGGAGCGTGTTGCGGGGGGAACTTGCAACACGCTTTGATCGAGCTCCACGAGACACCAGCAAACAGACATACCGGGTCCCCAGGGGATAGCGGACATAATCTGGGGGTGCACTGTACTGTCGTCACGCACACCGGTGGTGACCGACGGAGGGCGAAAGTAAGAGGCACTTAACAGTAAGCAAGAAGCGGACACTTATTCTGTTGCTGGAGTTCCCCCCCCCCCCCCACGGGTCTGCTCCAATGGGAAAGCCGGACAAGACACAGCCCGCGCTTACTTTTGAACTGCGTAAGGGTGGACGCCAAGGGCACACTTCAGCACCGAACGTGGATCATGAGGCGGCCGCACCACAGTCCTCCGCCCTTGAAAAAACTTTAGCTGCAATCCAAAATAGTCTGCAGTCTATCGATGGGAAAATCGAAGTCCTCACTGGAAGGATGGACCAATTCTCGTCGGAATTGGACAAGCACACGGTTCGTCAAATCGAGGCTGAACAGCGTATATCTGACACGGAGGACGGCTTGCAACAAATTGCGGACAAAACGGGCGAATTCGCCAAACTGTTAGAGGTCATGCAGGCACGGAGCGAGGACAGTGAAACGAGATCCCGCAGGAATAATATTCGCATAACAGGTCTGCCGGAATCCTCAAATGTAGGGAAACTGGAGGACTACGTCGAGACCCTACTGCAGGATTTATGCTATTCATAGGATGAGGACAAGAAGTCATGGCTCCTCTTGTGGAGTGCTCTAGCAGTGTGACATCCAAATACGCGAAGAGTGGTGTGGTGAGTGGATGATGTGCAACTTGATGCGTATGAAGTGCTCTCTGTAATAGAATCATATTGC
This sequence comes from Lissotriton vulgaris, assembly GCF_964263255.1. Classification (NCBI taxonomy): domain Eukaryota; kingdom Metazoa; phylum Chordata; class Amphibia; order Caudata; family Salamandridae; genus Lissotriton; species Lissotriton vulgaris. Next base: position 399,250 of record NW_028254346.1, on the reverse strand, counting down.
CCTCTGCCTATGTTTAGGTTACAGTTCATTGCTCTTTACACATGAACATATGGGTTGATTAATGTAGACTGGTGTTTCAGTTCACAAGCAAGAAAAAGAGGCTTCATCGCAGATGACACGCCTGCTCCGACATGCATACTGAATCTAGATCGTCTGTATTAGGAACGCATTGAGCTGCAGTTGGCATTCCTACGCAGTCTGTGGGTGATCGGGTGCACGGAAAAACACAGCCTGGTGAATATATGCAATGGGGAATATTATTTGAAGCGCGCCGGCCCGTTGGGGTTGTAGGCGACATGCTGTGTAAATATATGTTGAAGTTATAAATGTTCCGTGTACTGAACAATTTTGCTACTGAGGAGCTGCCGGCCACTGGTTGGTTGTAGGCGTGCGGCTGTGTAACCTATTTATTACTAATAAAGGTATTGAAGACTCAAAAAAAAACAAAAAAAGGTTTGGGGAGAAGAATGATGACTGCCTCACACAGGGTGGGAGGTATTATCTGCCTTTCCAGGGCTTTTGCATATACTTTAAGGAGATGGGGAATCAATAAATCTTCATAGGCCTTATAAAAATCAGCTGTGAAACCGTCGAGCCCCGGGACCGAGGAACTCTTCAGGGCAGAGATGCCTTAGAGATAGGCTCACCGAGAAAGTCCTGCATAAACTTCTTGAGATAAAATAAAGCGACCTCAGATAAATAGCTCTCGTGCTGGACCCTGTCTTGACCCAATCTAGTGGTGCATAATGTTTCAAAATAGGACATGAATTCCCCCTGGATATCCAGTGGGTCAGTGATCGGTTGTCCCGACGAAGTTCTCATCGGGGATGTATGCCTTACAATAGAGAGGTCAAATCATCTGTGCTAGGACTCGTCCCGGCCGCTCACCTTTGCCGTATTTCCTGGCATTGTAGTATTTCCCCATAAAAAGGATCTCCCTCTCAGCGGTATCTTTGAATTCTGTGAGCAGAATATACACACTCATGTATGCTTTAAAACCCTCCCATAAAATTGCCACAGTGTCTACTGAACAAGTATTAATGACAAAGTAGTCCTCTATCGCTTCTCGTAATTCCTGTCTAAAAACTTCATCATCTAATGCGTGGCTGGGAAATCGCCACTGTCGTTCAAAACCCTCGGGTCGCGGGACCTTCAATGTTAATAATACAGGGGAGTGATTTAGGAAACAACTGAAAACTTTTCTTTTTCCTAAGTAATTGTCCCATCTTCCTTGGTTGTCCCCCTGTTTGAGCATTATTCGTGATCATAGCGCTGGGATGCCTCTGGGTAACCATGCGCTCTACAAATCTGGCTAATAATAATAATAATAAGTGATCCGAATATGTGCGAGGAAGTGTCCGGATCACATGACACCAGCTGATAAGTTCTGGGGATGCCAGCCAATAGTCGAGCCTCGTCCATGTGTTATGACTGCCAGTGCAGTGAGTATAGTCAGTGCTATGTGGGTTTTGCGTACGACCTATGTCACTTAAGGAGAAGCCCTCTATCGCTTCTCGTATGTGCGTCCAGCATCAGTCACCCTGGGAGCGGCGCCACACTCCAGTGTATTTCCGCCTGGCCTCCTGTACCATGATTGTAAAGTCTGGATATAGGGACAGCTTGGAGCCCTGCCATACCATTTCGCCCCGTTCTTGTGCCAGGTGCTGGGCCGTGTCTCGATCCCTAAAGTTCATGACACGGGCAATGATGGGTCTGGGCGGGCATCCAGATTGGGCCTTGGACCTAGTGTTCTTTGAGTGCGTCCTATCACAAAGCCCATAGTGAAGACTTCTCTACAAAACAAGTCTATCAGGATTGTTTCTACCAAGGTGTCCATGCGACCAGCGGCTGTCAATTCCGGAACACCCAAAATGTGCATGTTATTTTGGCGACTGCGCGCCTCTAAGTCCTCTTTCTTGATCGCGACGTCTTTGAGGTAACGTTCCATTTGGCCGAGCCATTTCAAGGATTGAGCCGTTCCATCTCCTAGATCTGATGTATGCGAATCCACCACGTCGAGTTTTCTGTTGTGAACTTGGATCTTCGATCCTAGATCCGCCATGTGCTTATCTAGGGCATCAAAGCGCACATCTAAGGCTCTGAACCACGCTCTCATCTCTTGTAGCAGGGAACCTAATTGGTTGGTATCACCCTCTGGTGTTGTGTCTTTCTGGCCACCTTTCGCCATGTTGTCAGGGGTTCTTGGGATACTTCGGTGACCTTTTCGAAGGGGAGAAGGCGCTGTTTGGGGTCTTTGCGGCCCATACCGCAGTTCCACCCGCCAAGTATTAATTAAGCCCAATGCTAGAGTCTTCTGGTTATGGGCGCAGAGCAGGTGCAAGTAGCTGGCGAAGAGAGATTAGGCAAGCAGAACTGATCAGCAAGGAATGGGCATCTAACCCATGTTTGTATTTTCCTGACAACCGGGGAGGTTTCGGGTATTTCACTATTGTCTCCCACAATGGAGCTTGTGGTGCAGCAGTGGTCCGGGCACAGTACTTCCACAGAGCAGGTTGTTTGAAGACAAGGCAATGTGCAGTCAGCAGTTAATGTTTCAAGTTTACTGCAGCATAAATTGGTGGCTGGGGCAGAGACATGGCTGAGGTTCGGATTCCGTTTTTCGCTCCGGGAGCAGCGCAGCCACGCAAGGAAGGGTTACAACAATGGAGCCCTACGGGGAAAAGGGGGAGAACAGCACAGGCCGCGGCCGAGCGAGTGCATATGCGGGGAGGAGATTCCCAAAGGAGCTTTGGAAATTCTGTACCAGGTGTCGACGAGGGAATGATCACAGGCACCGTCCCTGTGTGCCCCTGCGATCAACGCAGACATAAAAGTGCCGCGCTCGGACCACCGGAGGTCAAACGGACCTCCCGCCAGTACCGAGCGCCGCTTTGCCTAGAATGTGGCCGCTCAACGCTCCAGCCCATGGCCCGGTGACTCACAGCACCCCAGCTGCTGGCTCAGTCCCTCCGCCGCCGCACCCGGAGTCTCCTCATATCGTCGATGCCGCCATCTTGAAAGTCGTCCTTCCATCTGGAGTCACCGATTTCTGCTGTTCCGGTTGTTTTCTCGCAGCACCGCAGGGAGACTTTTAATCAGGATCCCTTCCACTGCATTTAGGCGTCTTCTCCCTGCCCGGTAGCCACGCTGGATAGCGGGAATTCACGTTGTTGCAACGACTGCTGGCAGAGCTTCAAAGCTGAGCAACCATCTTGGTTTCCGGCTTGGCCATGGCCCCGGCTCTCACCTCTTCTTCAGCCCTGGTGCCACTGTGCCTGCTGCACTAACAATATATGTGCCTATGTTCTCTGTCCTTGGAGTATTTTGTACTTTGACCCCTAACCTTCGGTGCACTGGGAGTTGGTTGCACTGGGCTGTTTACTTTTATGTACCCTGATGTGACTCCATCTGCCCTCATATGAACCATACATTAGATAAGACCCTTTCAACTCTGCGACCCGGAAGGGCCTCTCTGAAACCTGATATACAGAGAATAGATATAAGAAAACAAAGCAAGAGAAAAAATGGGGATATAAAAAAGAGTGAATGTTGTAGAAAAACAAAGGTTATGAAGTGTGTGTGTGATTAGGGTGACCAGGTGCCCCGGATTTACTAGGACAAACCCGGTTTTTCAAATTTCAAGAAATTTGTCTTGTGTCCCTGTTTTCATAGAGGGCTAACTGAAAGAGGCACATTTTTATGTAAACCAAAGGAGGACTGGCTAGTTTCTGTTATCAGAAAGCAATTTAATTAGCAGGTATGAAACAGTGTTTAAGCTTTGCTTCTTGGAAGTGAGTGCAGATTTCCTGCTCTCGCTTCCAAGAAGCAAAGCAGAGTTTGCTATGGCATGGCGGGAGACATTGCAGCTGGCCCTAGGGGATGATAGTCCCCAGGCCATCAAGGGCTCTAGAATGGGGGCTTCGCGCCCCCCCCCTCCCAACGAGTACAAAGCCCCTTGGAGGTGGTGGTCCCTGGGGCCCAGGGTGTCACGAATTCACCCACCTGTACTCCGGTTATTCCTTCCTTGATGCTGCTATTACCCAACTCCTTCTGAACTCCACCGGAGAGGCAAGGATAAGATTCACTTGCCGCCCTGATCGAACCCCAGGGGAGGGGGGAATAGGGACGAGAGAAAAGAGATGACACACTGGATTCTTGTAGACCGACTTGACAATTCGTTTAGAATGTCTCTCGAGAAAGACAAAGTGTTACTGGGCTTCAGTTTTCAGCTCGTGTATAATCTGATAAATGTACCCGATTAATCTGAACACCCTAAATCACTTCTTTGGGTCAAACATCTGCTTTGGAACTCTTAATTGGGTATACCTGAATTACAATTGACCTTTTCTCAAAAGGATTCTTGAAACTAAAAGAAAGAATAAACAAAAAAACACTACAGATGCACTAATAATCTGTGATTGCTCAAATTATCACAAGAGTTACTGATTTCCTTTACAATATTTGCTCCGTAATTTCACATTAAATATATATAAATAATAATAACAATCGAGCTCTCTGTTCCCTTTCAGTCTTCTAATCAGACTCAAGGTATTTACAGAAATGTCCGTTTTACTTTAACATTCTTCACTTACTCAATGTCCTTAAAGTCCTTGGATTGTTTCAGGAAGAGTTTCAAAACATTCTCAGGATTTATAGAAGGTCAGGAGGTCTGCCACGGTTTTCATAAAGTTTAAATTCTTACTGGAATGTGTTCAAGCATGCTAACGCTTTACCATTCAGAGCGAGGTGTTGCTTGGCAACCCTTTGTTGATTCTCTTTTCTTTTCTCTTTTGCAGGAAATCGGAAACAGTGCCGGGAGAGGATTTGGAGCTGGAAATTCAGAAACAGGAAGGAACGTCTGAAATGTGCTCCGGGCAGCAAGAACACAGCCGAAGACACTGAGTGAAGACAGGGAAGGAAGCAGGGTGGAGCGCTGAAGAGCTTCGGATGATCTGCCACCCAGGTCCGGAGTCTGGTGAGTGTTTAGGCACGAAGCAAAGCATCGGGAACCAAGTGGGTGGGGTTTAAATAGCTTTGGGTCTCAGGTTTTCTCACTTGTGCAGGTGAAGGTGATTTGGGCCTTAGATCTTTCCCAAGTAATTCACGTGTACATGCCAAGACCGTTTACACATGCAGGAAATGCCTCCTGCCCCCACACACAAAAGGTCTTCGTATGTGACAGGGTTTTTCCGGATGCAAGGCGTGGAAAGATCTGACCAATCTTGGAGTATGTACATGTGTTTCTGTTTCCACGATCTTTCTGACGCATCATAACCCTTCCAGTCAATTAAATACTGTAATCGACCATGTATACGTTTTGCATCTATAATGCGATTTTCTCCATATGCAATATTGTCTCCAACTACAACAGGTGGAGGAGGGTTGTCTTTTCGTGTGGACGGATGTAATGACTGATATTTTCCTACTTCTCTGGTGTTTCAGCTAGTTAGCTATAAAGTAATTACTCATCACAGTCCCTTCCCAGAACGCCTAACAACAAAACACCACATTTAGATTACCTATCTGAGAAAGGAATAACATAAATAGCTAAAGATACTATAGATCATAGCTCCGAGGGTATGTAAAGCAACGTCCTCCGATGAATCAGAATCAAATATCAAATCAGGTCAGCAACGTCTTCCGACGATCAACGCGCACATACGCGAGCAACGCACCCTGGTGCAAATCAATATCAAATCAGCAACGTCTTCCGATGAATCAATATCAAATCAGCAATGTCTTCCGACTAATCAAATATCAAATCAAGTCAGCAACGTCTTCCGACGATCAATGCGCACTTACGCGAGCAACGCACCCTGGTGCGAATCAGCAACACCTTCCGGTGAAAATCAGTACATAGCTCTTACGCTATGTTGGGTTGGTCTACCAGCAATTTAGGTATTCCTGCTTAGGAGCCGATTTCCCTTCCATATCTACAATTACTCATTAGAGGGGAACTAGCACATCCCTCTGTAGGAACTTGGTAAAAAAGAGGCCGACCTTCCTCCACAGAGAATAAGGACAAATTATATATTCTCCCATGTTGTCATCCCTAATCATGAGCAGCGCACCTTCCCATCATCAGTTACCTGTAAGAAGAGAATCACCCCTCCTTCTATACGACAGCACCTGGTTAAGAAGAACACACACTCCCTCTTAGTGACAACAAACAAATGGAATTAATGCAAATTGGGGTCTTTTATTACACAATGATGAAAGGACATAGATAGAAATGACTTATTAATATACATACACACATATAGAACCGGAAAATAAAGGAATAATTAGATAAATTAGTCATACATGGAACACCTCCCCATATTATTAGACATCTGCAATCTGAAGACAGGTCCGTCTCTCTTTCCCTCTTCGGTTGGGTCAGGACTCTCTGTTCTACAAACACGACTGCACGTCTGCACCGTGATGCTTCACCAGACCACCAAAACCACCAGACAGTCATCTCACCCTCACTTGGACCCGCTTTCACTAATATAGAATGTAGCTCTCTCTCGAAGCTTCTAGAAGAACCCGCCTACCGTTCTCATGAGATTCCTGTACCTTTCCGTACCAGGCACACAACAGCAGCTGGCCAAGCGTTTGTTATGGCTCCAGCGCGAAGAGAGCACATTTCTCCGATAAGAACCAGTGCTTGCTGGTTCACTACTAGCGAACAACACATTGAAACTAAAACATTGCGTTTCACCTAAAGAGGCTTAGCAGGATGGTGTCAGAAAAGAACATGGCATCGCTCGAGCATAGGCCTTTAGGCCCGAAAAAGAGCAAAAAGCAGCATATAAGGGGACATAAAGCTGTCAAAGTCTATAGGCAAGCCCTACCAACTAGGTGAAATAAAGGTCGGGAATGGACAAAACACCATACATGTTCGAATGACAGCAGCATATACTGAGATGGTGGTGGGCAACGATCATAACCGAGCCAAAAAAGCACCAATACCTCAGTCACTACAACAAATCATGTGGTTTGAGCAAAGATACACGAAAAACTGGGTGGATGGCATATTCCGAGGGCAAAGTTAATCTCATTGAAACTGGATTCAAAATGTTATTTATGGGAAAGGGGCCAATGAACCTAGGTTTTAGTTTCTTGGGGCCTTCAATCTGGATATTTCTGGTTGATAACCGGACAAGATCCCCTACTTTATAGGGTGATGCTGGTGTTTTGTGTTTATCGACTGATAATTTGACCTTTTTGTTTATTGTTGGCTAAACTACGCTTGGCTTGTTCTTGAAATTCCCGCAATTCTGTTAATCTTTCGGTCACAGCAGGCATAAATCTGGAAGGATGGCAGGAATTAATCGTGGATGTAAGTCTGTTATAAAAAAGAAAGGGGAACAGCCTAAAGCTGCATGATAGCTATTGTTGTATGAAAACTCTGCCAATGGTAGGACCTCATCCCAATGAGCCGATATAATGAAGGTTAGGCACCGTAGACTTTGTTCAAGGTATTGATTAACTTTTTCTGTCTGGCCGTCAGTCTGTGGGTGAAAAGCGGAGGATAATGCTATTTCCATTCCTAAATGTTTGCACAACTGACTCCAGAATGTGAGAAGTTGGCCTGATATATAATGCTCACTAATTCTAGGGATCACTTTGTATCAGTCCAAACAACCCTTATGGTGATTGGTTGTAAGTCAACCTTATAGACCAGCTATCCTAGTAGCGTGGACAAGAGCAGTCTTTAGGCTAAACTCTGAATGGCATGTGAAGCCAGCTGTTTTACCACATATAACCTTTGAATACCAAATGAAAAGACACCACACAAGTTGATATGAAAATAAACTGTCTATTTATTTATAACAAAATACCTCTGAACTCTTTATGAGGTCAGAGGCCTAAGCACATGACAATTACTAAAAAGAAATACGAGTATCCACAATATTTACACAAGTGCCCTAGGGGCACGACAAACCATATATTCAATACAATGGAATGCGAGGAAAAGAAGAACAGTGAGAGGATCCAGAGGCTAGAGGATCGCTGGGACTACGCTACCAACTGAAGAAGTAAGGAGCAGGAGGCCCACGGGACCCACGTGCAGAGAGGAGACTCACAAGCGAGATGCATACCAACGTCTATGGATCTAACTGTTTAAAGAGTTACGGATTCCGGACGAACCCAACTAGTTAAGGGAAAAACAACAGTGGACCTGGGCACTAGGATAGTGGACACAGACTTCAGCACCCAGATGCCTTCGTTACCTAACCCATGGGCTGCGGGTGCATAGGGCTGAAAGTATGTTGGGTTTCTGTGTTGATCCCAATTGAGCCTGAAGTAAGAGTTGCTGGCAGGCGACCAGATGGAGGTGTCCGGAGTGATCCAAGAATGGATCGAGGAAGAAGAAGTCCTGAAAGGGAAGGGGACAGAGTCTCAGTCACTAGCCAGTGACTAGGCCGGAACAAGGAGGGAACCAGATGCTGTCGCCTCGATCAGGATGAAGAGTGGACGCTTGACTCTGCAGCTGTGCGGACCAGGAGCTGTTCTCGACGACCAGGCTGGGGGCACAAGCTGTCCCACGAAGTCTGCTGCTGTTGGCGGTGTTGGATCGTCGATCTGGTCAACAGGCCTTGGCGAATGCAAGCCACGCGGTGGAGCAAAGATGGCGTCTGGTGCGGACCAGGAGGGTCCGGGGTACTTCTCCTTTGCAGGGAAGTAAGGGCCAGTCTGGGGGACCAGACCAGTGGTGTTGATTCGTTTGGGTCGTCATCTCAGAGGTCACTAGCCAGCCGGCAAGTGACCAGCCAACCGGGTCAGCAGCAACCAGGCAAAAGGGCCCCACGCAGATCTCGTGGATGCTGGGGGGGCTGGTCTTTGGTGCAGGTGCTGCTTAGGTGTAGGGCTTCTCAAACCCTGATGCACTCACTCGAGGATCCCTCGGCGGTCGTGCTGGAAGCACAATGCAGGCTTGTGAAGATGGCCGGCTTCAGGTGTCTCGTCGCACCCACGGGTCCCAGCTGTGCTGTGGAGGCAGGTTGAGGTCAGAGAGGTCTGAAGATCCGGTTCTCGTCGAGCTGGGCAGTCTTGTTCCTGGAGGAAGGACGTTGCAGCAAACCGCAAAGATGCTTGATGGTGCCTGCGGAGCAGGATGGTCACTCCCCGACCATAGGGGAGATTCTTCCATCTTCTGAGGAGCAGAACGTCGAAGGGTCAAGAGTTTCTTCTTCTGAAGTTGTCAAGAGTAATCTAATTTCTAAGAGACCATCTCCTACCTTTATCCGGCTAAAGGGGGCTGCACTATGACTAGGTCCCTCCCCTGGGTGGGACCAGGAAGGGGGGTGGTTACACCCCCTTTCCTTTGTCAGGTTTCGCACCAGAGCTGGAGCAGGAGTGCCCCAGCGACTGGTTTGAACCAGTGTATGCACGGGACACCTTGTGTGCCCCAGGCATGTCTCATTCTATTCAGCCTGGTCCTCCCTAATACACAAAGTCCTGTCTGGGGTGGTGCTGGCACCTCCCCGGACAGGAAGCCCTTTGTCCAAGCCTCCCTCGCTGGAAGGACTCCCAGCAGCAGGAGGTCAGACTTGTGTCTGTGGTGGCAGCATCCATTTTGTGATGCTGAGGCTCTGGTTAAGTTTAACTGGGGTTCTGGTTCTGTACATGTCTTGACCCTCTAGAAGGGTGGAATGCTACCCCCGTCGCCAGAACTGCCGAGGGGGTAGTATTCCAATTCGTATGACACCTTACTCGATATGTTTTGATAATGCTATACCTAAGTTGGCAAATAACCGCGAGGATTATAATGCACTTAAGAGTATATGATATAGCGTTATCATGGAAACAGCCTAAGGACATGGTTCCGAAAGCTGCAGACAGGCTCAGCTCATGCTAGAGCACAATCTCACATATTTCCAAGCACTCTGCCTCCAGGATTGATGAGGCCTACCATAGGAGTGACTTATAGGAATCTATGTGTCCATTTTAGGTTAGATATAGGTATACTATATCTATAGCAAAGGGTGATTACACCACCTTGCCCCAGCTGTACTACCAGCCAGTTGTGTCAGTTTTGGGATGGCCAGCCAGGGGTGGCATAATACATGCTGCAGCCCCTGGTAGGCCCTGGGTATACCTATGCCCTGGGTACTTAAGGTACACTGTACAGGGGCTGATAAGGTGACCCAGTATCCAATCAGATATGTACCTAGGGTACATGGAGTCCATTTTAACAGAGAGAGCAGGAAGCCTGGGGCCCTGAATAGCAGGATCCCAGGCCAACTATGTCGAAAACCAGCTAAACACTAGGCAAAAAAGTTGGGGGCAACCATAGTCAGGTATCCACCTTCTTACACAGAATTTTGAAACGAATTGAGGGCCCCTGTCTGAAATTATTTTACTGGGAAGGCCATGTAGTTTTACAATATGGTTTAAGAACACTTCACTAAATTCTGTAGCTGTTGGTACTTTTTGTAAGGGAATAAAGTGCCCCATTTTAGACAAAATATCCACAACTACTAAAATTCCAGTGAAGTTATGGGATTTAGGCAAATCTGTGATGAAGTTCAAACTGATAGTATGCCAGGGAAGCGGAGGTATGGGCAATGGTTGTAAAAGACCTTTAGGGGATGAATGGGAGGACTTTTATCGTGCGCACACTGGGCAGGCTTTTATATATTGTTGGACGTCCAAGGGACAAGGGGGAGATGGTTGTTCACCTTCTTAATGGAGGGTGGACGACAGGTATCAATGGCATGTAAAAGTCACTTTTGGACGACACCCGAAAGAGTGATAGACATTTGTTTTGTGATAGGAGCATTGGAAGACAGAATCTTATTGAGAGCTTCAATGTCCAGTTTTCCCCAGTTCATAGTTGGTTTCCTGATGCTAGGTGCGGCTACAGGTGAGTTCACTGAGATCTCGAAACTCAAGCCGATCACAAAGTGATCAGACCAACATAAGGGAAGAGCTGGTGGGCTTTGAATGTTGGATAAACTGAAGAAAATAGGGTCCAGTAGGTGGCCGGCCACATGATAGGGACTGGAGTTGCAAAGTGCGATATTCAATGCTGCCAGATCAGAGATAAAAGAAGCGCTATTAGTACATGCAGAGTCATCCAAACGTAAGTTAAGGTCGCCCAAGATGGAGAAGTTGGCGGCATTTAAGAGAAAAGGGGTTATTAGGTCAGGAAAGGATGAAGCCCATGGACCGGACGGCCCAGGGGGATGATAAACTAGTATGCCTGAGAAGGTGAACGTAGGGGTCAGGGCAAGCTTAAATAAAGCTGCCTCACAGCTCCTAAATGGCAGGTCTTCAAATTTGCACATGTAGGACTTTTTATAAATTATAGCAATGCCACCACCTGTCTTGGAGTCCCTGTCTTTCCTGACTATAGCATAGTTAAACAGTAAAGCTGCAGCCACATCAGGGCCAGAGCTCATGTGCTGCCATGTTTCAGTAAGAAACATTGCGTAAAATAAATAGTAACTAGTAAATCCAGTATTTGTAAAGCGCACAGCTACCCGGAGGCATCCTGGCGCTGGGGGCCATTGGGAAGATTAAGCGAGCTGCACGCGTCCGATCTGGGGCCATTGAGTAGGGGTTAGGCAGGACACTTGCAGCGACTAGAGCGCTTCCCGGAGGGAGAGTGTGGCCGAACAAAATGGCCACCCGGGCAGGAACAGCTCCTCAAAGTACAAGTGCAGGAAAAAAATGAGTATAACACCCTCAGTAAAGCAGAAAAATAATGCAACAGCAAGCAACAAAACTATAAGCATCCCTAACCCTAGAAAGGTAGAAAATGGTTTTGGCAGCCACCGAACATGACTACCCCGTCTCCCTCCCGGAATTGTGGTAACAAATCTATAGCCCTTTCGCTCAGTCACTCGTGCTTTCTCTCAGAGAAATATATAAGGAATACAAAGCAGACCTTGCAGGCAAGTGAAAACAGAGCTTTAGTACTTCTTAATACTCTTAAAGACAAAAACTTGGCTGCTTCTGTTTTTATTGTATATACCATCTTTATGTTTTTTTTATAGACTGTGCTGTATCTTTTTGACATCCCGGTCTGCAGCGGGACTTCCCCGATTGAGCAGAGTAAGTCTTTCAAGCCCCACATCCAGAGCTGTAAGGGCAAATTAGCAGACTAGTTGTTTGGAACCTGTTTTTTTTATTTAGCGACTTATGTGTAGTCATCACAAACATTACTCCTGCTTGGGGATTTTAATTATCATGGAGAAGATTTTTTAGATATGGAAGTAGCAAAACTGTTATCAGACTTAAAGACTTGAGGACTGCAACAAAAGATTACAGGCCCTACTCACTCGGCACGCCACAATCTTGGACTTAATCTTCACCACCTCTACTGCACTGACTTGTGAAGCCCATGCCTTTGACGTGGACTGACCACTCATTACTCTTCACCACCTCTACTGCACTGACTTGTGAAGCCCATGCCTTTGACGTGGACGGACCTCTCATTAATCTTCACCACCTCTACTGCACTGACTTGTGAAGCTCGTGCCTTTGACGTGGACTGACCTCTCATTAATCTTCACCACCTCTACTGCACTGACTTGTGAAGCCCATGCATTGACGTGGACTGACCACTCATTACTCTTCTTTCAAATACCTAAAGCTGGGTTGCCTGAGTAACAAGACCTGAGCAAAAGAGTCTCTTGGCAATGGCAGCGCATTACTCCTATCGCTGAAAAATTGGATTTCTCTGTAACCTCAAAGGAACAAGACATAAACCACACCTTGGCGGGCTAGTGTTCGGCTTTAAATTCTGCCTTTGATAACATTGCTCCTTTTAGAACGCATTCTAATAATAAACACAGGACTCGCGCCCTTTGGTATCCTACAAAGCTGAGCCCGGAAAAGTCACTATGTAAAAATCTAGAGTGGCATTTAACTACCAACCCTTGCGACAGAGACCAGACACCTTTATTGCGCTCTTTTTTTAGGTGCTAGATTGTTGGCTACTGTGAGGCATTTCACCAATTGTTTCTTAACGCTGATCCTATAACTAATGTCAATCGACTGGGAGATGCGTCTAGTTATATGAATAAAGTCCAGAAGGCCTTGGGTCCTTTTTGTTAAAAGGTAAGGATGTTCTATGGGATACAGCCATGGATTGTGGTATGCAGGCTGTATTTTACGTACTGCATTGGTATGCAGAGTATAAAAGCTGACAATGCTAAAACTAGTGCCCATCCTGGAATAAAAGAAGACACCTAAAAATAGCTTATCCTAAAAACCCACCTTCCAAAAACAAGGTACCAAACAAAAGGAGAATCTTAGTAGCTTCAGGTGACGTCCCTAGTGTCTGATTACTGGTGTTTGTTTAGGTTTACAGGAGTCCAGAGGTTACATAGCAAACCTTGTCTATGTATGCCGTGTATTTTTCATTAATTATTGTAGTGTTTATGTAATCCACTCATCGCTTGCCAGAAGGCGATGTATTTGGCTACAGTTGTTTATATAGCGCCAGACTAGATCAGGTCTGTGTCTCCTGCTCCACAGCTTGTACCTGTAAAAGTGCATTAATGTCTCCTTCCCTTGGAAGCAAAATCCACCTGTATTCCAGTTTAAGCATATTTATTCTCATAGAATCACTTTCAAAACCCACTGTTCCGCAAGTAAATTCAAATTCAGTCTGACCCAATTCATTTAGGGGGTTCTCCCTTCATCAGGGGGCGCTCGTGAGGAATCTATGTTGTATGTTGTGTGCGCAAAATAGTGAAATAAGAATTAACCTGCACTGCAATCTAATCCTACATATTCATAAATGAATAGTTTACTACATGTCCTGGTAGAGCCGAACCGCATGTCTGTGCTTGTGTTAAACCAGGGTCTTCGCCTTTTCAATAGTGAGAGCTACTTCTGATCTACTGCCTACATCACGTGGCTTAGCTAAGGGTAGATGAATGCCAAGCAACCTAATTGCGCCCCTAGAGCGCCCAGTCTTGCTGCAGTGAGCACATAGCATTTGTAGCACTGGGCTAACAAACATTTTCCTGTAGGGCGCTTAAGCCTTTGTAGCACTGTTAGGTTTACCTGTGGGACCCCAAGAATTTATGGTACTGGTAGGAACGGTGTATCTGTGGGGTCCCCAGGGACCCGTTTTGTTCATTTTATTCTTATTAACGAATCACATCTGAGAGGTGAGTGTTTCACTCAGGGTTGTGGCCTCTTTGTCATGCAATACATGGGATGGCATTGATCTCTCTAAGTGCGTGTGAAGACAAAAGACTTCTGTTATCTGGTGAGTTGCCCTCCTGTTCATTGGCTCCTGTCCAGATCCTGGCCCTGGTTTAACAATTCAAGATTAATGTTCAGTAGTGGCAGTCACAGTATAAGGACTGTGAGCAAGACCTGCTGTAGAGTTTTCGCTGTCCTAGGAAATATACCTGCGCTGATTGCAGTGTCCGATTTATAAAAAATTGCACACAGAGTACCCCTTAGAGGGGTCCCCTAAAATCTACCAATCCTTAGTGTGGTCACCAACTGGCCTGAGCCAGCCTGCTACCACCAGAGTGTGTTCTGTCCTCATGGGGAGAGTGCCTGTGCACTTCGAGGTCGATAACGATGCCTTTCCTGGGTGGAGGTGCTCACACCTCCCCCTGGTCAGGAAGAGCCGTCTGTGGCAAGGATTTTCAAAGGCCTTGCCGCCTTTGTAATGCGACCCCAGTCACTCCTGTTAGGTGGAGCAAGCGATCTTCCTGTCCTCACCCCCTTTTAGGCGCAAGGACAGGTGGGAAACCTTAGATACAACAGGAGAAATTTCAATTCTTGGCGACCTAAGGGCACTGCAGCCTTCTCTGCTGGTGAGGATCTGTAGAGAACTATTGTCTTGGTCCCAGTCCTACTGGCCTGTCTCCATCCCTGGGTTATCCAGAACCAAAAGGCAAGTCGTCTTGCAGCCCAGCGACCTCCAGAACCTTGGTTATGTTACTCACTCTATATTTGCAGACTTTGTGTTTTTGGTCTAATCACTCTCACTAATGTGCACCGTATTTTCGGTGTCAACACCATCGATTGAGCACTTGTTCAATAACAAGAGATTTACAAAGTACATGCGCCTTGGCAAGATAAGCAGTGTGCTGGTCATTTATTCAATCGAGTCTGTTGTTGAGCTCTGAGTTCAAGCTGCCTTTAATGTAAACAGGGTCATTGATTTGGCAGTATCAGTATCTGTAGTTAAATTAGACAAAAATGAGTTCTAATTGCCAACTCCCTGACACCCTGAATGGCCTCAACCCAATCGCCATCGCCAAGCAGGCCTAGATCTCTCTCCCACACAGCTCTCCGCGTCCCCAAGGGATCCAGAGAATTGTAGATCAACTTCCTATAGATGGTTGAGATTGCTTTTTCGGTCAGGAGATCAATTAGTAGCTGGTCCTCCAGTAGGGATGCATCAGGCAACTGCCCCCCTTCCCGGATGTGACTTAGCAGAGCGTGGCCACCTGCAAATGTCAGAACTGTTTTTAGTCACCTAATTCATACTTTTGTTAGGGATCGTGAAGGACACAAGCGCCTGTCCCCCCACACATCGCCCGGCCGCTCTAAGCTAATCAATCCCCATTTTGTGAAGCCCTGCAATACTCCCACTGCACTTATGAGATCACCACCATACAGTGGAGTAATTTCAGTCAGCTTACCTTCTCGGCCTAAATACTTGGTAGCCTCTCTCCACACCCTTAACAATGTTTGGGTATGAGTAGGTAGGGTGCACTCATGCTTTCTTCGATACAGCACCGGGGTGAGGTAACCTCTCTTGCCTATGGCCAATCTATCTACCCGGTAAGCAGGATCCTCACAGTCCACAAAAACCCAGTTGTTTACTGCCCCCAGCTGCGTGGCCCAGTAATACTTGTGAATGCTCCGGACCACCAGTCCACCTTAATAAACTCCCCTCTGCAACTTACTCAGCGTGACGTGCCACCATTCCACAACAGGAGCCGAAGTTCTCAGACTACCTTTTGAAAAAAAATGTCTGGTGGGATCTTAAAGGAATTTTTTGCACAATGTACAGGAGACCCTGGAGGGTCATCACTTTAAATAGGGCCACCCAGCCCAGTAAGGAGAGGGGGAGTGCCCGCAAGTGTGGGGGATCCCAGCGAAGACTGTCTAATTTCGGGAGTGTGTTCCTGCCTGTGCTCTCTTGTAATGAACACAACCAAATATTTAAAGCCATGTAGTGCCACCCGAACTGTGCAACTAGAGTGCAGCCGCAGGGTCCCTGCAACCATCAGGAATATTAAGGACTTCTTCCAGTTGATATTATCTCCTGAATAATCTCCAAGTATGTGAAAAATGTGTAGGATTCGTTCACTCGAGAAGGCTGGCTATGTGTCATATAACAAAACGTCTTAGTAGACGGAGATTCTCACATCCCACTCCTGATCAACTGGAATACCCTATATGAGAGGTCCTAGTGAACCCAAACATGTGTGAAGAGCATAGGAGACAAGGAACATCCCTGTCAGACGGCAAAGACTCGGTAGACTCGGTAGACAGTATTATTGAGGCGCATGCTCGCTAGAGGGGCCACATACAAGAGCTTAACAGCAGCGCCACTGGTTCAGCAAAGGAATCCCCTGTTGCATATGGTACTCCATTAAGGTGTCGGAGATTTACGCGCGTTCCCTGGTGTGGCATAAAGCCCGATTGATCAGGATGAACCATTGTTGCAATTACTGTCCGCAGTCAGATCGCCAGGGCCTACGCAAGGACCTTAGTCTCAAAATTAAGCGGGGAGATAGGTCTATAAGACCCACACTCAGTTGCTGGTTTGTCCTTTTTGAGATGACCGCCACCTCAGACGTTCTTTGGTCCTCTGGGAGACGCCCTTATTTTCAGGCAGTCTGAAACCTCCTCTGAAGGCACTCCCTGATTTTATCCTTCATGCTTTTATATAATTCTAAGGGGAGCTCATCAGGCCCCGTCGCGTGCCCTGTTTGCAAGGTTCCTGTTGTCTTATTTATTCAGTCTACTGTCAGGTCTAGTGCGTCTCGGTCCTCATTCGTTAGCATTGACAGGGTCAGGTCTTTCAGGAAGTCTCTCCCAGTATTTCCGTCCCCTTGTTGTCAGTGTCCTCAAGGATCCAGTTCCGTCCTTTTGTCTTGTCTCTCTAACCATGCAAGCAACTCATTGGCTTTATCACCGACATCATAGAGACAATGCTGGGTAGCCAGCACACGAGTGCCCGCTATTTTCCATTAGTGCTCTTAATGTGTGCTACTTCAGTTGATGGTGTAATGGGAGAGAAACTGATTCCCCACTTGCCAACCCAACTTCCAGGAAAGCACATTCCTTGTCCTGAGCCTCGCACTTCAATTTAAGTTCCTTCGACATTCTCCCAATCAAGGCTTGTGTCTGGCAGCGAATCACTGCCTTAAATTCACCCTGTAGCATGCAAGCTGATTCAACAGGCCGCCCGTTCTCCTTAAAATAGAATTCTGCTCTATCTCTCATACGAGCTTTGTACGTCTTGTCTTTTAAATATCTCGGATCAACCCTTGGGGGTAGGATGAAGTCCACAACCGGACCATTGAGTTGCACCTCCACCAGAGAATGGTCTGAGAGTCCCCCTGCTATGTGCGTAGCAGCTCTAAAATCAACTTTATGGACAGTCTGGGTGAAAGGAAGATGCAGGCATGCCAGACTACCATGTGCTATGGACAGGTGTGTCCGGTTCTGATACCCTCTTCCCCTCTAGGGGCATTTAGGAGTACCATGAATATAGTTTAGGTGCAGTTCTGTCACTCCAGTCACCCCAATGCGTATATGCTCTGTCGTAAGCGTCTTGTCTTTCCACAGGATGAGTCAGTCTTGTCTGGGTCTCTTTCCTGTTTCCCGGCACTTGAATGGCACGCCTGAACGCCTGAGAGAGCAGTGACCCACCAGCAGGCTTTTGTGGAGCGCTTTTGTCCTGGATGTAAGGCTGCATTCAGTAGGGCACCCACTTTTCTTTGCCTTTGCCTGAAGATCAGCAGTCCCAAGGTAGCAGTCACACCTGGCCTGTCTGTAAGTGCAGCCTCTCTGGAGGACCGACCGTCAGCAATTGAGCCCACACTATGGCCGGCTGGACCACAGGCGTAAGCTCAGACAGGCTGTTCGACACTGGAGTAGTTGTAGTCCCTCATGGACCTCTGACACAGAGCAGTCAGAAATTCAGCAGATAAAAGCCCAAAACATGCTCTCCAGGAATCTTGTAGATTCAGACCCTGTTGTGTTAGGAATTTGGCAAATGCAACCTTGAACACGCCGTTGGCAGCACACAATCGTCCAACTGGGCCTCAACAATCACTTTGTCGTAGAGATTTATTTTCTTCCTTGAACTGTTGGGAGAGTCTTGGCGGGGCGGGAAATCCCTCAGACTAGCTGGTCCTGCTGGATGGCTTTCCGGCCCGCCCTACAGATAACGAGGATGTGTCAGACCTTGCTTCTTCCAGGACAGCCTTGTCCTCCCTTCCCTTTCTTACCAGACAGGCAGGCTTCTAGGCAGACTTCTAGGCTCTTCAGGACAGGTACACAGCTTCTCCATTAAGTAATTCAGCCTGAAGGTGATGTCCCCTCAACTTAGATAGGCTGACACCAGCCCTGGTGTCACAGCAGGCACCTGAGTACTTTGTAGAGCACTTTATTCCTTGGTATCAGAGGACTTTGAACTAGGGTATAAAAGAGGGATAGATGGTCCCACTTGCATACACAACTGGCAGGCAGGAGATGCAGTTTACTCTGTGGCACTTTCACATTGCATTTATGCTACGCACACCGACACCCTAAACACGCACTTGATGTTAGTGCAAAGTCTGGGCACAGGCATAGAAATGGAGCATGTTACAAGTCCATAGGGTGCATGTATCCTTTGTGAGCTTAATAAAATGTTGAAAATTCTATAAATCCTCACTCCTACATCCAAGTACTCTCAGGCTACCATTCTACACTCGGCTCTGTCTGAAAAACAGCTCAACATTTTCAAAATTCTGCAACTCTGCATTGATTTGGCTTGTAAATTATATTTTTGGAAATTTTCATGTATTAACTGTTTAATTTTAATACTATAGGTGATTGAAATTACTCACAAAGAAAGCAAGATTTAGCACCAGGCAACTGAAGTCAGTGCCATAAGAAGGATTATTTTGAAAAACTGAAGGACATCCAGCCTTCTACGTTTAAACAATTTCCAAAATCTAGGTGTGGCGAGGAAGTGGGAGCTGAGGAAAGTACTATACCTGTAAGTGAAGTCTCTAATTTAGTATTTCATTAACCCAGAGCAAAGCCATATCAGTGCACAGAATAACGTTCATCTAAAACATCATGTAATTCTAGAGAGGAAGCACACACATTGCATAAAAGAAAGTTATAACAAAAGGTTTCTTCTGCAGACCATCAAAGAAGAGACGCTGTGAGAAGACTCCGAAGCTGACACGTTAACAACCGAAAGATTGGAAAATCACCTTTGTTCAACAACCGTTTTTAACCAGTTATGCAAGTTTGAGACTATCTGCCTCTGGGTAGAAAACCATGACACACTCTGCTCACTCTTGCGAAAACCTTACAAATACACCACTTTATTGTGTTCATAACCATCTCAGATTGTTTCCTTTTTATTGTGTACTGTTCTGTAATTCTATGTAAATCGCCTCAACATTATCTGCTGTGCGTGAATGATATGTAAAACTGTTAAAGATAAAAATGGATTAAATGAGCACAGTTGTGCTATAGGTAATGTAAATACATCCTCGTCTTCAGAACTACAAATCTTCACCTTACACCAAACAAAGAAAGGGTAAAAGGAACTGATGTTCTGCAACTGGTGATCCACGATAGTACTGTGCATGTTCTAACACCCTCAGTTACTGCCATTACTTCAGTGCAAAAAGGTACTTATCAGTTTAATTATTAAATACCAGACTAACACCTTATCATTGCATTGTTAAGAACCTATACAAATAGATTTGAGAAAATCTTCAGTCACAAAATAAGTTGCTGCCGGATAGGCTATAACCTAAAGACTATTATCTGCTAGAAACATTTCGACAGGTGTTACAGGGCTGCTTCAAGACATAGTTTGCTCAATTCAAGTGTTAAGAAGATTACACACAATTTCTTTTAGAGATAAATGCTGAACATTATCTAAACAAACCTGACTCTAAAATCGGGTTCCCTCTTACCGTGGCATATAAGCAAGAGAAAACTAATCGCAGAGATATTAACACTAGATATACACCTTATAAAAATACGGACTGTGAGACCAAATTCAGTGTTCAAAACCACCTCAATGAAGGCAAAATAACCTAATTTGGGGGGAAAAGTTACATGTGCCAAAAAAGATACAGCCATAAATCTTATCTCACAGAATTTGACAGAATGCATACTGGGGGAATCCACTCTCAGTGCAAAGTATGCCAAAAAACTTTCAGGCGTAAATCTTATCTCACTGAGCATATGAGAATCCACACTGGGGAAAACCACTCTCCGTGCAAAGTATGCCAAAAAACTTTCAGGCGTAAATCTTATCTCACTGAGCATATGAGAATCCACACTGGGGAAAAACCTTATCAGTGCTCTGAATGCCAGAAAAGTTTTAGTTTCAAAGCGACTCTAAATGAACATGCATTAACCCACTCTGGGGAAAAACTTTACCAGTGCGCTGAATGCCAAAAAAGTTTCTGCCGTAAATCTAAACTCACTAAACATATGAGATCCCACTCTGGTGAAAAACCTTATCAGTGCGCTGAATGCCAGAAATGTTTCAGTGACAAAGGAGGACTCACTCTACATACAAGGACCCACACTGGGGAAAAACCTTATCAGTGCTCTGAATGCCAAGAAAGGTTTTGTAACAAACAAAGTCTTTCTCGACATGCATTAACCCACTCTGTGGAAAAACCTTATCAGTGCTCTGAATGCCAGAAATGTTACAGTGACCAAAGCAGTCTCACTCGGCATATAAGAACTCACATTGGGGAAAAATCTTTTCAGTGCTCTGAATGCCAGAAATGTTTCAGTGACCAAAGCAGTCTCACTCGGCATATCAGAACCCACACTGGGTATAAACCATTTCAGTGCTCTGAATGCCATAAATGTTTCAGTTACAAAATCAGACTCACTGAACATACAAGGACCCACACTGGGGAAAACCCTTATCAGTGCTCTGAATGCCCTAAACATTTCAAACTTAAATCACTTCTAACTGCACATTTGAGATTCCACACTGGGGAAAAACCTTATCAGTGCTCTGAATGCCCAAAACATTTCAACCGTAAATCAACTCTAACTGCACATATGAGAATCCACACTGGGGAAAAACCTTATCAGTGCTCTGAATGCCAGAAAAGGTTTAGTTTCAAATCGACTCTATATAAACATGCATTTACCCACTCTGTGGAAAAACCTTATCAGTGCTCTGAATGCCGGAAATGTTTCAGTACAAAAAGTAGTCTCACACTGCACATAAGAATCCACACTGGGGAAAACCGTTATCAGTGCTCTGAATGCCAGAAATGTTTCAGTGAAAAACGCTTTCTCACAGTGCATATAAAAACCCACACAGGAGAACAACCTTATCAGTGCTCTGAATGTCAGAAATGTTTCATGAACAAATTCAGTTTCACGAAGCATATAAGAACCCACACTGGGGAAAAACCTTATCAGTGCTCTGAATGCCCAAAAGATTTCAGACTTAAATCACTTCTAACTGCACATGTGAGATTCCACACTGGGGAAAAACCTTATCAGTGCTCTGAATGCCAGAGATGTTTCAGTGAAAAAAACAGTCTCACTCAACATATAAGAATCCATACTGGGGAAAAACCTTATCAGTGCTCTGAATGCCACAAATGTTTCAGTGTAAAAAGCAATCTCATTCAGCATATAAGAACCCACACTGGGGAAAAACCTTATCAGTGCTCTGAATGCCACAAATGTTTCAGTGAAAAAATCAGTCTCATTCAGCATATAAGAATCCATACTGGGGAAAAACCTTATCAGTGCTCTGAATGCCAGAAATGTTTCAGGGAAAAAGGCAGTCTCACTTACCATATAAGAATCCACACTGGAGAAAAGCCTCATCAGTGCTCCGAATGCCTAAAATGTTTCAGCCAAAAATATCATCTCACTGAACATGTGAGAATCCACACTAGAGAAAAAAAATTATCAGTGCTCTAAATGTCAGAAAAGATTCAGAGGTAGAGATGGTTACAAGCGCCATAAGAAAACACACCATCAAAATAATTCAGTGCTCCAAGTGCCAGAAAAGAATCAATTTTAAACGCAATCTCACTCTACATGAGCAGACGCACACAGGGGAAAAACATTACCAATGCGGTGAATGCCAGAAATTCCTATTGATTGGCACAGCCTCACTTACCATAAGCGACTCCATACTGATGAAAAACCTTATGAGTGCTCTGAATGCCAGAAAAGCTGCAGAGAAAAACGCTATCTCACCATGAGAATCTCCACACTGGAGAAAATCCTTATGCCATAAAAGCTTGAATCTGAAAGACAGAGTTATGCTTCATGAGAGATCCCACTCTGGGGAAAAACATTATGAGTGCTCGAAATTCTAGCAACGTTTTGGTTACAAATTACTTCTCACTTGACATGAGCGAATTCACACGGGGGAAAAATGCCTTATGTGTGTTCTGAATGTCAGTTAAGGTTTAGTCTCGAATACAATGTCACTTCACAAGAGAGAATTCCCACTGGACTAAAGCCTTATACAGGAGGGGAAAGCCAGAAACGTTTTACTCAGAAGGGAGATCTCACTAAACATGAGAAATGCATCCACACCAGGTGAAAAGTAAGGCGTATCTTGAGTTGCAGAAAAGCTTCTAACAACCTGACTTTACATGAGAGAGCACATATTGTAGTTGCAATAGGATTCATCAAGAAACTCTTGCAGGATAACTTAGGCTGCCCGCATGCACCCTCCAAAGAAATTTCAGGCCTGGAATTATTTTTTAATTGCGACCGAATCCACAATTTGAGTATCTGAAAGTTACAAAACTCTCAAGGTCTTTACTTAACACAGAGAAGTGTTAGTGCTTGCAAAAATCAACTAAATGTCAAAAAAATCACAATATTAACGTCTTAAATTTTACTTCACCCAAAAGGTTTCTACTCACCCTTGTTTCTTAACATATGACTGGTATCTATATTTTCATGGTAAGATTAAGCCTATGCGGAGTTCCTCAATGAAGAACTTCGCAAAGTGACAAAAAAACTCTGGCGGTCTGCGCAGATTTCCGCAAGCATCGTAGTGTGTAAGGGTCATGGTGTTCGTGATGATTTTGATCTCCGGGTGTTTGTCCCGCCCTGTAAAAATAATTGTGAATGGCACCATGTGCAGCACAAGAGGGTGCAGCTGCTTCTCCTCAAGTGGCCGCTTTGTCAATGCGAAGGAAGGTTTCTCAATGCGAGTGGTGTGACCGGCCACGACCACTTGCATTGAGAAATCCGACGACCCGCTTTGAGAAATCTCTCCAGGAGGTTGATTTTGCTCGCCAACTAGACCATGGCGACCGCGAGCAAGGAAAAATCTCATCAGGAGGTGGATTTTCCTCGCTCCAGCACATAGCGTTGAAGAGTGTGAGCGTTAAAAAAACTTGCTACGCTCCTCGGAGCGGAGTTTTTAGGAACTATGTGAGCTCCGCGGAGTACGGAAAACTCTGCCAGCGGAGTTCACCACCCAAAATGAGATAATACAGCAGGAAAACATAACACACCAGTTACTTGCCTTCGATAACGCTCTTTCTGGTCGATACTCCTTTACTTGCAGATTCCTCATCTTGTGAATATTTCCCACACACCAGACTGGGTTCTTCAACTTTAAAGCAGAGTAGGAGACAACATGCAGCTCAGTGTCGCCGTCATTCTGCTACAGAAGTGACAAGCGGAGACTCAAAGAAGCACTTCCCAGGCGCACTAATAATAATAATAATAATAATAATAATAAGGGAAATTTGTAGAGCGCCTGGTTACGCGCAACGGCGTGTCCCCGCGCTGTAGTGAGTGGAATCAACAGAGTCACAGCCGCCAAAGTCGGCCCGGCTTACTGCGTGTAGAGGTGAGTCTTTAACTTCTTCCTGAAGCCAAGTTCAGAGGGCTACAGGCGAAGTTCCAGTGGTAGGGCATTCCAGCTTTTCGCGGCCAGATATCTAAAGGACCTACCCCCCATGCGTGCCTTTTTTATCCTGGGGACCTTCATTAGCCCTGTACAGGAGGAATGCAGAGCGCGCACAGGCGCGTACTGGGTGACCAGGCCCTGGAGCGAAGCCGGTGCCTTACCGCACAAAATGTGGTGGCACGTACAGAGAGTCTTAAACTCAACCCTGCTCCTTACTGGGAGCCAGTGAAGGGCCTGGAGGGCTGCCTTAGACGGCGATCTTTTAGGAAGCTTCAAGACCAAGCGGGCCGCTGCATTTTGCAGCACCTGGAGGCGGTTAATGGCCTTTCCAGTGGCCCCCAGATAAAGCAGGTTGCCATAATCCAGGCGCGATGTGACGAGGGTGTGCACCAGCGTCCTTCGGGCTGCCGTTGGAAAAAGATCGATAACTTTCTGCAGGCTTTTCAGGACGCCGAAGCATACCCCCACCACACGGCCTATCTGAGGTCCAAAAGACAGATCGGCGTCAAACCACACCCCAAGATTTTTCTCTTCCTGGCAGGGTGTGGGAGCATCCCCCAGACAGGGTGGCCACCACGCCGATGACCAAACAGACGGGCCCCCCCCACCACGAGCATCTCAGTCTTGCTGCCGTTAAACTTTAGGCAATTGGCGGACATCCAGGTAGCCAGCTCTTGCATGCAGGCTCTGAATCTGTCTGCCACTAGACTGGGCGCGCGCGATAGGGAGATGACCAGCTGCGTGTCATCTGCATAGGCACTATGTGCAGGCCGTGGCTTTCGACGAGACGCCACCAGAGAGACATATAGATTGAATAAGGTTGGGCTCAGGGACGAGCCCTGAGGCACGCCCTGGCCCAAACCAATCTCCCTCGAGTAGCAGTCTCCCTGTCAAACCTGAAAGCCTCTCCCTGGCAAAAAAGACTGGATCCATTCAAGCGCAGCCCCTGATATCCCTCAATCATTCGGACACTGTAGCAAGGTGGTATGAGCTACAGTGTTGAATGCTGCACTTAGGTCCAAAAGGATGAGAGCCATAGTCTGGCCCTCATCCACTCCCTGGCGTATGGTTTCCACCGCCATCAGTAGCGCCTATGCCTTCCTAATTAACCCATGATAAGTATGCCTCCCAGTTAAATATTCCTCCTTGACATGCGTGGCAAATGCCACCCGCCACTGCCTTTCAGGGCGCTTAAGTACGGCTTTAGCCACCCGAAGCTCATCACTAAACCATGGGCGTTTTTTGAGTACGGCAACCCAATTTTGCCAGGGAGAGTCGGGCAGTACAGTCTAGCGCCCCGGTAATGCGCTTACTTAGGCTAGTGTTAGGTGTTTCCACATCATCCCCCCCTGGACTCCCCCCTCTAATAAGTGCCGCACTGAACTTAGCTTGGGAGAAAGTGGCCCATCTCCGCCTCGGGTGGTTCAAAGGAGCTGGCTCTGGTAATCTAACCCCTGGGATCCGTATGGTAAAAGGTACCAGGTGATGGTCCGACCAGGGAATAGGTATAGGTATAGGAGTCAGAGCATCTACTTCCCCCCAGTTGGCAAATATGGGGTCCAGTAAGTGGCCTCGCTGGTGGGTGGGATCTTTTACTTTCTGATCTAACTGAAGGGCACGTAATTCTTGGCAGAGGTCCATGGCGGCTTTATCTGTGGGGTCATCCAAATGCATGTTAAGATCCCCTAGCACCAGGAACTTATCCCTGCGCAGCGCAGCCTCTATAATGCCTTCTACTAGGCTGTCCCCAAACCTGGCAAGAGGGCCCGGGGGTCTATAAATCAGGAGGCCCTTCATAGTGTAGCCATCATTCACCTTAATGGTAAAAATACCCGCCTCGCTATCCATAATGGCGATGTACTCTAAGTGGCATCGTAAGCGTTGCTTGGCTACGATAGCTATCCCCCCTTCTCTGCCGGTAGGTCTATCCAGCCTAATCATAGTGTAGCCTTCCGGTAACGCCTCCATAACATCAGGGGCCGAGCAATCATCAAGCCAAGTCACCGTGAGAAACACGAGATCCCACTGCTTCTCAATGTGCAAATCGTAAACATCCAGCTTATGTTTCCAAGTTGTAGGCAAAATGACAGTGCCCACAACCCGCATTCTCCTCCACCCTCATACTGTGCAGGCAGGAGCTTGGGGTGGCATTACGGAGGGACAGCAGCTGCGACCTACTCCAATTTAAGTGCCTTACCGTTGGGGCAGGGGATATGGCCCTGGCCCGCACTCGACCGCGGACGGGCGCAGACGGGCTTGACTTAGGCTCGACTTAGGCACGCCTCCGTCGCACCCGCTGCGCGCGCCCGCTGCACCCGCCCGCTGCACCCGCCCGCTGCGCTGTCAATTCGACATCCGCCTTTTATCCCCCCCCAGCGTCCTAACAACTAGTGCGCTGCCCGTCCTCCTCTGCACACTGGAAGTGGCTGGCTCGGACCTTCCACGCCCCCTGCTCAAACGGTGCTAATCACCGGCTTCAGAACGAGGCGGGAAGGAGAGACGAGCCCAGCCCTTCTGTGTGCCGTGATTGCAACTGCCTTCAGGTAGGAGACCTCGGCCTTGCAAAATGCCCCCAATACAAGTTATTAAAATTAAAGTGCAAAGAATAGCAGCACACGGAGGGAGCCTAATCGCTCTCCTCCCAATGCCCCACACTTATTTAAAATGAGCTCAATCAGCTTAAAATACCATCACCCGTGAATCACAGAAAGCGCCAGTGCTCGCGCTGTAAAAGCAGCAGGGACACTGCCACTGTCCACTCACCACCACTGTGAACAACTACAGAGGCCTATGAGTTCATTATCTCACAGGTCTGTATCACATATGCAGGCCCTGGCCAGATATTAATTCACCGTTTTTATCATGGTTAGAATTCAGATGAGGCTTTTTCATTTCCCAAAATTCTATTTGCATTCTCAGCAGCAAGTGTATATAAAAATCGTTGAGTGATGACTGCGCAGGGCTCAGATGAAAGTGATTTGATGATAAAACCGTCCGATCCACATTTTGTTCACAGACACGGGGCTATAAATACTTTTGTACAATACAAGTTAAGCAAATGCGATTCTTAGAAGACATAATTTATATGAAATAGCCCATGTATAGTCAATGTTTCGACCAGTTAATAACCATGGTCTCATCAGGACGATAGATCGCCACCTCTCTTATATGCTTCTCAACTATATTCAATACAACCCAGTAAGGATTCTTCTGTATCTCGGGGCACCGTACCTGGGAGGAAGTCACATTCAACTAAGCAGTTCCATCGCCCGTTCATCGGACCAAACAACTGCAGCCAGTAAATCCTCGGCTCGCTGTCAAACACGTTCAAGTGTGACACTTCCTGATGAGACCATCGTTATTGATGTCTTGTCTGTGAGAAGCTGCACCAGCCCTCCTGTGATGGTGGGCCGTAAGACCTTCACCGCTGATGGTGATGAAGTAGCAGCTTAATTTCCAGAAAGGCATGTTGGCCATCAGTTGTTGGATGGCCAACAATTGCCTTAAACTTAACTCTGAAAAAACAGAGGTTATGATATTCAGCAAATTGCTGCCAAATTGGTCTTGTTCATGGTGGCCATCTTCTTTGGTGCCCCTTCCACTGCCAGTCACCAAAGTCAGAAATGTGGGCATCATATTTGACGACAGACTGTCATTTGTCCCTCATTTTTTTAAATTTTTTATTTATTTGTTATTTTCAAACACCCACAACAAATAAGAGGATGGACAATTGCCTCTACATGGAGCCCGACCATTAGGAAGAAGGAGATAGTGACATTGTTACACAATCAAGGTTAATCAACGATCCCAAATCAACCCCAGACATAGATACACCTCAATACCAGTATTGCCACAGTGTCAAAGTTCCTATAATTCTCCATGGTACTATGGTTAATGTCTTCTGCATCAAAGCCTCATCCTACTCTTCCTCAGATGCCCGCCCCAAAATCCCCCTCCCCCTCACCCCCCTGCCGGCGCTACTGTCTTAAGGCTAAGTAGGATCAAATGGTGAGTCATATTGTACGGGTTCCCCAGGTGACCTCATTTTAACAACATTATTAAGCATCCTGACTACTATGGAAGCCGGAAATCGCCTCACACTCTGCGCCTCATTATCAAGATACCTAGTCTACTGGTCCCCCTCAGCCATTAATGCTCTCGTCTCTGAGTCAGTTTCTAGATCTGTCGCTTTCAGCTCTGTCACAAGGGCCTCCCAGGCTCGCGCCGCCTCTAATGCCTTGTCATTATGGGATCTATGGGCTTGCTGTAATTGAACTGAGCTCTCGCTGATTGCCCACTTAAGGAATGCAGATTTCCACCTTGTATAGCTAGGACCCGCCGCTGGTTTCCATTGGGATGTAATTTCTCGTTTAGCAAGCACCAATCCTAAGTCTATGAATTTGCTAGTTAACTTCATTTTGCTAGTATGCGGAAACACATGTAGCAGGCAAGCCCCCCCATCCGGAGCGATCTGTCGCCCCGTTATATTACAAAGTAAAGCGGTTATCTCTTCCCAATATGTCCAATCTACAATGGGGGCAAAGAGCTGTATTAACATGGAAATATTGGTTGATTTTAGCCGGCGTAAGATATGCCCTGTGCAATATAAAAAATGGAATCAGCTGGAATCTAGCATTTCTGGTGCCCTTCCATGCCCTTTTAATTATCTGCGACCAGGCCGCTTCAGGTATCTCTTTAGCTAAATCCACCACCCACTGCTCAGGTAGCCTCTGCAGCGGTGCCAATCCCTCTCCCAGCATACGTTTATATAAACAAGTGACGCCTTATACGTGCCTGCTGCCATCACTACACATTGACACGCCTCGCTTGTTGACGGTTCCGAAAGGCCAGTGCCCCAGTGCTTCTGGATGACGGCAACCAGGGCTGCATGCAATAAGAATTGACCCTGCGGAAGTCCAAAGGTGTCCTGTAATGCGCCATAAGGTAATAGTACACCATCTCCAAATAGATCGCCCACCATCTGGAGTCCCAGTGTTTCCCACTCCGCGAGGGCAGACCAATCTCCACCATGTGGCAGGGCCGTGCACATGCCCAACGGTATTTCTGGGCCGTAAGGTCACTGTACCCCAACTCTGCTGTGGTAGCGTTTCCAGGAATGTCTCAGGACACATTCTGCAGATGACAAATCGGTAGCCCGTAACCTTTGCTGCAGTACCACAAACGATAGAACATGCCGCAGACCATCTGGCTCAGTCTCTCGCTCCGGCCCTCGAAACTCCTGCACCACCGCCTGGGTGAGGTGTTGGAACTGTGCAGCTAAATAATATAATTCAAAATCAGGGACAGCTAGGTCTCCTTCGGCTCTTGGGCGGATCAGAGTGTCCAACGCCACTCAGCGCCTCCCTATTCCCCAAATAAAGCCCCCCACCATAGAGCAGAGTTGCCATAATAGTCGACGGGTATACGTATAGGCAAGGGCCGGAAGAAATATAAAAGCCGAGGGAGCGCCACCATTCTCAACAACACTACTCGGCTTGCTACTGACAGTGACAGAGTCCCCCAGAAATGCATGCTGCCCTTAAGCCCCCCGTAACACTCTACCTATGTTACCATCAAGCAGATCTTCCTACCTATGATAAACGTGCGTCCCCAAATAGGGAAGGCACCTAGGTTCCCATACCAAATCAGGCTGTAGGTCAGGTTGGACACACGCTCCGGCTGCCGGAAACACACATGTATTCGCCCAATTACTCGCAGACCAGAGATATCCCCAAATTCGCTGAGCAAGGAACTCGCTCCCTCTAATACGCCTCCCGCATCTCTCAAAAACAGCAGCAGATCGTCTGCATATAATGAGATCTAATGTGACTGACCACCGAGCCTCAAGCCCCGAAATGCCCTCCCCATTATGGCCCTTGCCACTAACGGTTCCATCGCTAGGGCAAAGAGCAGCGGGGAGAGTGGGCACCCCTGTCTAGTACCACGCCCTACTGGGTACGAAGAGGATACAATTCTGCCAACCCTCACCCTGGCACTTGCCAACGAATATAATATTTCAGTCCAGCGT
Organism: Lissotriton vulgaris; assembly: GCF_964263255.1. Lineage (NCBI taxonomy): Eukaryota > Metazoa > Chordata > Amphibia > Caudata > Salamandridae > Lissotriton > Lissotriton vulgaris. The sequence continues at coordinate 369,128 of NW_028254346.1, read as the reverse complement.
GTATATCCCTCGCCAAGCCAGAAGGCTTTCATGACTGAGAATAGGTAGGGCCAGTCCAAGCTGTCAAATGCCTTAGCAATGTCCACCGAGAGGACAACTGTGTGCCCCTCCGCTCCATGGTCCCCATCTAGTATCCGTATTAGTCTGCGTATGTTGCCAGCAGTATTGCGAGTCGGGTTGAAGCCGGCCTGGTCCGAGTGTACCAGCCGCGTCATTAAGGGAAGGAGTCTCGTAGCTAATACACGACTCAGTATTTTATACTCAGTGGTGAACATAGATAGAGGTCGGTACGCGGACGGGTCGGTCGGGGTCTTCCCTGGTTTAAGGAGGGGAATGTTGATGGCCTCCCTGGTGGAGGTCAGCAACACACCCCTCGGCCTGGCCTCTTTATATACCGTCAACAGTCTGGGGGCCAGGAGGTCGACATATGCTAAATCGAATTCTACGGGCAACCAATCGCTGCCCGGAGTTTGTTGCGCGCCAATTGTTTAATGGCACAATGAATTTCAGTGAGTGTGATGTCCCGACCAAGGGACTCCGCCTCTTCCGCCTCAACGGTAGGCAGTTTGAGGTCCTCCAAAGATGCCTGCACATCCATCTCCCCTGTTTGTAAGCAACTGGTATATAAGTCCGCGTAGAAGGACCTAAACTGATCATTTATTTGATGTTGCGTATATTCCAGTTGTCTCGAGGATGAAGTCAATGCCAATATGGGCACACTCCTAGGGGTGGGATCGGCCAACCAACCGGCCTACCCACCTTATCCCGTTCAGCATGTGCGCGGGCTAAGTAAGCTCTGTGGTCGAAGCACCGTAAGCGCTCCACGATAAATACTGCAAAGTGTCACATCCCGCCCATAGAGGCTTCCGAGGACCACATGACAGCGGCCCTCGGGATCTACCAGGTGGTCAATCATTTGGAAGGGGACCCCAGCCCTACTCCAAATCAGCACCCCTCGCGCAAAAGCTGAGTAAGTTGTGTAATAACGTTGCCCCCGCCATCTGCGCTGCAGCGCCAGTCCTTCTGCTCTAGTCAGGTTTGTTTCTTGCAGGAAGGCTATCTGCACGTAGTAGTACTAAGCAGGAGTGTACTTTATACCTGCGCTGCATGGAGCTCAATCCCCGCACATTCCAAGTCACACCTTTCACATCACGTAACGGACCCATAGAATCAACTTAAAAAACACAGAAACCTCACATTACATCTTAACCGCGCCGGTGGGCTCCCTCCCCCATATAAATCATTCCTTTCCTCCAACAATCCCACCCCACCCTCAACACCGCCCTCCCCCCCCCCCCCCCCCCCCCCAAGAACAGGCACTAACGTAGTGAATCCCATCCAAACTAGCCCAACGTATGCCTCAACCGGTATCAAGGCCATCTAACTGGGAACCATCCGGTGGGGGCTGGAAGGAGCCTAGCACACAATCAGTAGTTAGTCAGCGCCACACCCAGCCTCCGCCCCTAGAACCCCCCACTAATCCCTCCCACTCAGCTCCCCACAAGCATTGTTCCACACACCGCATTAACCTAAGCTACAGTCCGTACTGTCCACCCTGAGTAAAGCCCGGGTTCTCCTTCAGTTCAGTGCCAGTAAGACCCCTCAGGGGTGCACCACATTTGCTATACCCCCCTCGTTTTCACTCCACACCAGACCATAGCAGGCACCCCTCCCCTCACAATACACAGTCTACTCATCCATCAGGCTGTCCGCCGTTCCCGGTGTAACCAGTGGTAAGCGAACACTCTCTGATGCTGAAGTGTCTGCCTCCAACTCATCCTTATCGTTCTCCAGGTCTGAACCTCTCGGAGAAGTCAGCAACAGTTCGCCAGAGATTGCTGATACCGCCGCCAATGCCCCTTTGCGCTCCTGCTCAGTTTGTGAGGTCGATGGTTTCCACAGACCTCGTCGCCGGCGTCTTATACGCTGTGATCTTCGGGGTAGCAAATCCTCAGTCATTGCCCTTGCCTCACGTTCCAGTCCATCCCTCCCAGCACTATAGGATTCTAGCCAAGACCACGCATCCTCCGGCGCTTCATGAAAAACTCGTTTTCCCATCCAGTATTATGCGAAGCTTGGTCCGGAATAACAGGGAATATTGTATTCCCTCTGTGCGCAGTTCTTTTTTCACGGCTTGGAAGGTCGAGCGGCGCCGTTGAGTCTCAAATGAATAATCCGGGAATATTGCCGAGCTGATAGGGTCCATCTGTGCATGACTTTTAAAGAAGCACGTCTCTGTCTCTAAAATGTAGCAGGCGTGCCACCACCGGTCTAGGAGGGCGTCCCTGCAGTGGGGCTCTAGCAGGGACGCGGGGCGCACGTTCAAGAGTGTACAAGGCAGATAAGCCCTTAGGTGCCACCTCCGTTTGCAGCCAATCCTCCAGATATCTCACCATGTCTGACCCCTCCGTTTTCTCAGGCAGACCCACCACACAAATGTTGTTGCGCCTATTTCTTCCTTCTGCATCCTCCGTGCGCTTCTCCAGCACTGCTATCCGGTCTAAGGCGCTCGTCATCGTTGCAGCATCTGTGCAGATGCTACCTCTTGGATCACATCTTCCACATGTTTCACCCGGTCTGATAGTTTCGAGTGGTCCACCCGCAGTAGGCTCAGCCCAGTCGCCACTTGTGCAATGTCCTGCTGCAGGGCAGTTCGCGAGTCAGCGATGGCGGATAGTATCTTATCCAGCTGTTGCTGCAGTCCAGGCTCCTGTGCCAGGTCGTGCGCATCTTGTTCAGCTTGAGATGGGGACTCTGCGTCAGAGGGCTGGGGATCTCCTCCCTCGGGGCTAGTTCAGAGGAAGGGCCCGTGGACCCCAAACGCACCGCACTCGTCGGGCAGGTACGGGGTCCAAGCCTCAGTCCGGCAGGTCCTCCAGGGCTCTGAGCAGATGTTCAGTTCGTCTTCCGCTGAATCGTCTCGATCAGCACTTCAATCCAGTGCCTACCGTGCGTCACGCCAACTGCGTAGGCCCAAACATGGCAGCCAGGTCAGGATTGTGTGGCCCAACACACTCGCGAGCCAGTTGGTCACCCCGCAGCTCAATGCAGGGTAGCGCCGGGCCCACGCCTGCTCCCATGCATCTCAGCGTCCCCGCAGTACTGTGCAGGTAGTGCCCTTCTCCCCAGTAGGGCCGCTCCTTCGGTGGGCCCGCCGCGACCTCAAGCCCATGCCGCTCAGTGCCAGCCAGTATCCCTGGGCAGTGGGCCTCCCGTCTATCCACTATGCGGCTCCATCCACGTGCAGGCAGCCCCCGTGGGTCCCGGGCAGAGCAACCCAATCGCTCCGCAATAGTCAGCCAGTGTTTCAAGGCACCAGGCTCAGCCTTCGCGTTTCCAGGCCACTAGCCGCACCTCAGGGCAAAATGCATGTGCCTCCGCCGTCCAGAGCTCCAGCGGCCGCCTCACCTCGCTCTCCGGTTCAGCCCCTTGAACCCCGCAGGCCTCAGCGAGCCCCGGATCACAGTCTCTGCTCCAACGGCCTCCGGTCCACGATGCAGGACAAGGGCGGGTCAAGGCCCCACCCTCCGCGAGCTCCGGATCACGGCCTCCTTTCCAATGGCCTCCGGTCCGCAGTGCAGGGCAAGGGCAGATCAGGGCCCCACTCTCCCGCCTCCCGGCCCGCTCGACGCAATCACCGGTGCTCCGGCCGCGGCTTCCAGTCAGCGCGCGTCGCCCTCCGCAGCGGCTCCACCAAAGAGAAGCCCCCACCAGTAGTACTCCTCTTCCAAGACCTCTCCGCTCCTTTGGCACTGGGCTCAGCGAGTCACTGCCCATTTAGCCTCGAGGGCCCCAGCCGATGTAGTTTCCCCTCAGTCCATCCGCCGCAAAGGGCAGCGCGCTCTGCAGTGCAGTCTCAGCGGCCGCCCACAACACTCACGGCGCTTCGCAGGTCCTCTCACACCGAGGAGCCGCCATTTTGAGTGAGCTGATCGCGGCCAGCGCCGTTCTGGAATCCCCTCACAGGTATCGGGCTGCACCGTCGGGTGAGTCCAGATCGCCCAGGGCCTGCTCTTCTCCGTCGCGTCGCCCCCCGGTGGTGCCTGGGGGGGCCCTAGGGGGTCATTTAACAGGATTACAGCAGGGTTTGCGTTTGCGTCCAAGCCATGCCCCTGTCCTTTGTCCCACATGCCAACGCTGTGGTTCATCATCATTCCATAAATTGCGAATGATAAAAAGGCTCTTACCTTTCTCTTGGGGCTTGAAAGACACCAGTAAGCACCTTAGTTATGTCCACCATTGACTATTGCAATGGGCTCCTTAATAATGCTCAGAGCAAAGTCCTCCATAAACTCCAAGTGGTTCAAAACTCAGCAGCCAGAATGCTATCAGGTACCCCCAAATACAAATCCATCTCACTTATACTTCACCAGTATCATTGGCTCCCCGTGAAAAATCGAATTAAGTTTAAAGCTCTCTGTATTGCATACAAAGCTTTTCGTCACTCATGACCTCTGTTTCTGAATGAGGCCCTTGATGCTTACATTCCAAATTGGGCCTTACGCTTTTCCACAGCAATCCTGCTAAAGGTCCCTCTTACTAAGACAGCATCATGGGGTGACAAGCGATTCACTGTTGCTACAGCAAAACTTTGGAACTCCTTCCCAATTCATATCTAAGCCAGCCAGTCCTCACTTGCTTTCAGAAAAATGACAAAAACATGGCTGTTTACTCAATTAGCTACTCTGTAGTCTGGTTCATGCTCGTTGTCCCCAGCGCCGAGACACCTTCAGGTATTTGCGCGCTTTACAAATCAAATAAATAAATAAGATAAGTAACTTGTTCGTTTTGTGTCAGCCAGGGATGGTGCATCAATTGAGAAGAAGGGCAGATAATGACCAACATTAAGAAATAAAGAAAACTGGGTGGGTGCCAGTGCAAAGCTTGGCGAACACCTTAATTGATAGGAAATCGTTCAGTCACCTGGCCCTGGGTTCTCCAGTGAGCCTGGGCATATTTACCCTCTTGTAGACGGATCAATAGGCTCAAGAGCCTCCTGGGATGGCCCATATCACCCAAAACCTGCCATAGCCTGATTTGTGGAACCAGGTCAAAAGCAGATTTAAGGTCAATGAAGGCTACATACAAGTTGCCCTGCCGACCACAACGATCTTCCAATAGAATAAAAGGAAGCGGAAAACCTGATAAAATGTGGATATCTTCTTCCGAAAGCCTGTCTGAAAGGGGGATACGATATGATGAGTTTAGCAGCAGCCCATTCCTCGATCCTGCTCAAGACCAATTGGGCAGAAATTTTCTTTGCACAGTTGATCAAGCTGATCAGCCTGTAATTGGCTGGATGGAATCTATCCCCCTTCTTATATATCAGGGCGACGTCTGCTCCCTTCCAAGAGTCTGGTACTGGGGCACCACTGATAATGGCATTAGTTAAGAAAAGGTTATACCAAGACCATTTATCTCTTTCAAGCAGAAGTATATATGCTGCAATGCTGTCTAATACTGGAGCTCGACCTCTGGTTATTGCATCCAGAGCTGAGGATGTCGGCCAGGTCAAGGAAAGGGCCAGGTACAGCTATAGAGTTGTCTGTTTACATAGTCCCCAGCACAGTGTCCACCTCATTAAAAGGAGTTACTGAATAAAGATTGTAGAAATGATCAACCCAGGTCTGGGGAGAAATGTTATTTTGCAGAGGTGAAGCAGAGACCTCTCTCTCCTCCACTTTACGAGTGCCCAAAACCTGGTGGAGTTCTTAAGAGAGCAAGCCAATTTGAGTTCCTGCCATCTTTCTTCCTCCCATTCTTTCTTAGCCGGGGCCCTTTTGTACCTCCACCCAGACTGATTTCTGAGATGTCCTTTGTGCAAAGTGCCTTACCCCGATATCTACGTGAAAGTCTGAATTCCTTATTAAACCAATTGTTTACTTTATGAAAATGCTGTTTGTGGCCGTTAATAGGGCCTATAAGGTAAGACAATATTTTCTTGAAGTTGTTGTGGAAGCAGTCATTGGCATGCCGCACTCTTAGTTCTTTCAAATCGATTTCCCGAAGGTAGTGATAGATTGATCTTCACCTCGCCAGATGACCAAAATATCGTTGATACACACATATAACTGAAATCTCAATTAGCACAGACAAACCATGGGATCAAAAGCAGTGATTGGGATCGGACGGGCCTAAACACCATTTTCCCTTGTCCATGTAAGATAGTCCCAAATCTCCAATTGTTGCAATAGGAACAAGGGAGTTGTCCCTTCCCTGACGGAGGGGGCGCCATTAGACTTGACATTTTCCACGTGAGCGATTTTTCAGGGTGTGTGGCGAAGTGCCACCGGTCACCTAACATACAAGAGAATACGTATGGCTAACCATATAGAACTATGACTCCTGATAACCAGGTGCCTAAGAATATGTGCGAGGGACACTGCCTGTTCTTTTCTATATTTTCATATATATCTTTATTTTTATTATATTCTCATAAGCTCAGAAGAAGATTACCACCACCAGATACCTGTAACAGACTGTCCATTGGACATGGTCCAAACATCCTACACTTATCCATACAAGATTGGACACTCTGATTCAGGTGCACTGACATCTTTTTACCCTTAGACATAAGGTGCTGACTGCTTGCAACAGGATACATGTGTAGTACAAGGGACATGGTTTACACACCCATCACTCATTTCTACTATGGGCAATCTGGTTTTCGGGTGTGTGCTTATTTTCCTAATGGGTCTTCTGCCCTTGGGAATACACCTCTGACCTTTTAAAAACACATGCCAGTACATTGTGGTGTTTGCATTTAAATTCGATGGAGGCCCGGCTTTAGTGATTCTATTCCACGTGAAGAAGCGGGTGTGTGTGACAGGCATGAAAGCCTTCAGCATTTAGTGCGCGTTCATTCAGATTCATGCTGCCGGCATGGGACTAAATTTCTCAAGTACTCGCGGCTCGTGACTGCATCAGAGTGATGCGATTATACAACCTGAGTGAGTAGCCACACACCAAATTCGGCTTTAGCGAGCCCCGGATTCTCTATACAAGCAACAGCAATTGCTCTGGACACCGTCCTCCATCTGCTGTGGTATAACGGATTACTGGCTCCCCATGTACAGGTATGGGTCTCTGACCCTACGTTTGTTATATCAGTAATTGTTTCGAGGCAGCGTGTTCCTTGTATTCAGGAATGGGTCCCTGAACCTACCTTTTTGTTTGACTTGAATCTTTTTTGCACAAAGCGCGTCTTTTCTTTTTTGTTTTGTTATGAAAACGTAAAGAATGTTGCATTCGTGTTAAAGATATGAAAGTTTCAAAGCACACTCTCTCATGTCGTAGGAAAGTTCTCAGTGCAAAGTGTCAGGTGTTGTGTTTTGAAAACAAAGACTCTTGTTGAATTGTACCATCCACCTTGTAGGTACTCCTATTTGTATCAGGTCCACATTGTAGGCAGACACAAACGCCAAAATTGTGCACTATTTATATTAAGCATAATGTAGGTGCACAGATGACAGTACCACTGTACAAGCTGTATTAGGTGCTTAGAAGTAGAGTGATATAGAGGGCAATAAACACTCTACTAATGCTCTCACTCGCTTAGTACAGATGAACAGCAAAGGCCCTCGTACATAATGAAGCATCCGGGTGCACCCTCTTTCTGCGTCCTATGGGCTTTTTGGCTTTTGTTCTACAGAAGAGGCTGCAGACACCTACAGAGCCCTTCATGTAGTGTGGATCACGTAGAAGAGGTTCTAAGCGGGCATGCTTTCTTTTACATTGGGCATGGCCACGTTCAAATGTGGGAAAACCTTTTGTCTTGAGACTGCACTGTACTTTTTTTTTAAAATCTTTTTATTATTAACAGTGCTCATAAGACCATACAATTCAATACCATGTACAATTAACCCATTGGGAAACAGTTCAGGCATCATCTGGGAATTACACATCCAAGAAACACAAGTGTCTTTCATGAATACAAATTGACTACTCCTCCAAGGACTGCACTGTATTATTGACACAGGCGAAAAGGCAAACAAGCAGTCAGGAGGCGCATTGATTGTATACCTCCACCTGACAGGAAGGTGACAGACCCTACCCACCTGCAGGGGAAACGTGCCGCCTCACTTAATAGCTGCCAGACGCTTTACTATGTAAGCAGACTGGTGGTTTACAACTGCGCCTACGTTGGGGCACCACATGCTTTTTCCATCATAATCTGGTGTACTCCCCCTGTGTGGGATGATAGCACCCACTGAAAACTGCAACGTTGTGTAGTCTGGGACAGTGCACCTTCCATGTAATTCCGAACTGGGCCTTTAAATACGGTACTATTTTGTATGCCTATTTCATTCAGGTATACAAAGAATGCGGTACTACTTGTATACTAGGGTAGGACAAGGAAGATTAAATTTCCATGTTGGCAGAAATGTGTTCATCAAAGTGCTTTATGCCCTAAACACTCTCCCATATCCTGAACATAATGAGATTACGTAGAATACACCTCTGTGTGCCTAATGCTGCCATTTGCATTTCAAGACCAGTGATTAATGTGGCTTTATCAAGTTCAAAGCCGTTAGGCGTTTCCGACCTGTCTGATACTTGCATATGGAAAAGATGGGTAATTTGAACCTAAAGATAGATAAACATATTCATAGGTCACGATTTATGTCTGCATCTAATATAAAACTGTAAATTAGGAGAGGTGATAAGTGAGAAGTTAAAGGCAGCCGCTAATCGAGCTGCATTTGTATATAGGCCTTCCTATATTATGATATCTATTCCTGCTTCAGTCTTTAATTGTAATGAATACTTTAATACCCAGGCATGAAGTCATCATTGAGCTGTTTAGATAATCCACCTGTCTTGCCACCTCTTCCCCACTGCATCCTTAACCAGTGGCCTAGCCAGTGTGCCCTGGGCCCCAAGGCAAGAAAGGAAATGTGACCTCTCCCGTTTATTTGGACTGTGGAAAACAGCAATAATCATTGTTCTGTGGGCCCCTCAGGCCTCTGTTTGAACTGTGACAAACAGCAGTTATCAGGGTTCAGTGGGCCTTTAAGGTATCTAGGACCTGGTGCCACTGCACCAGCTGCACCAATGGGAAGCTGAGCCCCTGCCCTTAACAGCTTCTATTCTAGCCCCACTGGAGAACTGAAACAGCCAAGTACTGATCTGGCCATATATGCAGGCATGCAGCCGCCTCTTCCACTGCAGGGATTTAAGTCGCATGAAAGCAGCATGCGGGAAACAACCATTTTCTGAGGTAAAGTCAACCAACAGCTTGTCTGTTCCAACCTGAATCCATTTAAAACCAGGGACGAAAAAACAGTTCATTGTCATCCCTTGCTTATCAGAAGGGTAAAACAGATTCATTTAACATTACAGTGTACCACATAACAAATTGTGATTCTGTTTACAAATTAAAACTAGCATGCATATAGAAAGGGGAGCCTTTGGCCAAAATAGCCATTTTCCCTACCCATACTTTTAACACATCTTATACAAAAAATGCTAATTACATTGTCATCCAGAAATAGTCATTAGCGCCTACTCATAACCAAATGCCACTTAGAATTGTCTTTCACTTCAAGCTTTCAAAGGTAAATTGATATAAAAGCAGTATTGAATTTTTTGACATTGTGTACTCTTACCAAAATTTAGAGCATCAATTTTATATGACACACCATAGAAAAAATGAGTTTTTTATATATACTAAACCTCCAGAAACGTTTGATTAACCAGTTATAAAGTCACGTCTAGCTTAGTTAGGTTATAGTCTTCTTTTTTTAATAGTATTTTTTTCACATTGTTACTGAATATGCATGGCTAAACACTTATAAGGTCCCAAAGGCGAGACCTATTGGCTATGACAATGCTTGTTATTGATTGAGTACATTGAGCGGCACAACTTTTGATTAAGTCCTGAAGAATGCCGCAAACACTTCTTAGGAGGGTTAATAGGCTGAAACGTGTTGACCTCTTATTGACTCTAACAGTGCATATATATTTCTCCTGCAGTGTCCTTGTTTTTAATCCTGGCCCAGGGGCCTACAAATAATGGAAACCACATACCCTTTAGCAAGTTTTAACTTTTAACTTTCACTCTGCTGTCCCCACTACCCTGAGCTCATTATTGTGATATTTAGTATACCTTTCTCTACAACAAAATATGCCTTAACTCCTCCCTCTCAGTGAGTGGGTTGTTTCATGGTGCAAAGAAATTCCCAATAAGGAAGCATGCCAACTATGGTGGGTGAGGGAAATCATCCTTTTAAAGGGATATTTCATCTTAGCTAGGTCTTCATTTGCAACTGTAATCGTCATAGACCCAAGGGTTTCTTGATTGTGGTAGAAATGCATTTTAACACCTTCATTGTTCGTTCAAGCACAGACAATTGCATGAAATGTTGTTATCTATGTAGGGTAAATACTCTGTGCACTGATAAAATGTGTTAAAAAGACAGAAAGTTGATAATCGCATTAAATAACTTCTCAAACCTGGATTTATCTAGAAGAGAAGTCTGTTAATTCTATCATATTTTTGATACCACAAGGTAGAAGAAATTAGTTGATCTTTATCTGATATCTTTATCAGTAAATTATTGAACATAAACTTTTCCAAGTATTATTTCTAAAGATTAAGGAATTGGTCTTTTCTAAACTAACCCCAGTGCGTATGACTACAAAACCACCTCTCTCAAATCAATATTGTGCTTGTTTTAGTGAGAAAGCTAAATGATCTAGGAGAAACCAGGAACTGGCGTCAATATTTTTCTTCGGAAGCTTCAAGTTAGAGAGTGAAAATACTTTTTAGAATGCCCCAAAAATTGTGATAAAGATATTTCAATATGTTTGACAAAAAGAATAGGTACATTGCATGACAATATTGAAAGGGGAACTAACAGGAACAAATATTTACACAACATTACAAAAATATTAGAGACTAAATTTCAGCAATATGGGAAATACTGAGGTTCATGTACTTATAATCCATTTGGTAAAAAGTGGTTGCTTGTAGAGTCAGCACACCACTTTGTCTGTGATAGCTTTTAAATAAAGGCATTTTTAATGCACCTCATTTTACTTTCATATTCACAAATGTCCCCTTGGGTTACTACCTCCTGTTACTGTTTTTCAGTCCACATATGGTTTCAAAACTCAATACATACCTTAACAAAGTATTAAATGTTCAGAAGGGACACTATTAACATTCCCCTTCCAAATTCTGAATTGTTAAATGGGCTTAGTACATTTCAAAAAGGGGTTTAGCATTTGCAAGCTCTGTGATTTTTTTAACAATAAAACGTGAGGCCATTTTTCTCAATTCCCTCCAAATTAAGTATGCTAATAATTTAGTTGGATGATAACCGGTGCATGTACCTATTTAGTGTTAGTGTTGCTTCAGATCAAATAAAAACCATCACACATAACTCTTACACAATTCTTAAAGACAGAATTTCTGACATCCAGCGTTAATGTTTTGTTAAATATAATTGCAAATGTCACTTAAACAGGAAAGCAGCTAAAGCAGTCTCTGGACATGAAATAGGATGTAATCATAATCTTTAGATACATTTTCTGAGTTTCAGGAACAATGTGTGTCTTCTGGGTTTACTCCAAACCCCTATAATAAACATATTCAATGATTTTAGATTGGATCTGTTTGTACTGGTTTCTATTGCAGACAATAATCTAGATTTAGACCAAGGATCAATTCCACCCATGGCTTTTAAAATCTATTTATCAATGATCTCTATTAGTGTTATCGCAACTAAAACTGTACTAGAACTGATCTGATCTGAGAGATGGACCTTCAAGTATTATGCTCAGTCAATTTATTGAACAAACTATGGAGTTAAAATCTGAATAGATTAGATCTATAAGCATTGCCATGACCACTGTATTTTACATCAATAGATTACTTGTCAGCACATTTTCTCTAAGTACAATTCAGTCATCTTCTATTTTTCGGTGAGCTCGTGCTGGGTCTGTTTAGAATTCTTTCAAAAATATGACATTTACATGTCCAAAAAATCAGGAATTCTAGTTTCAAGCCTTAAAGAATGCTACACCAAAAGATGCCCTTCTGTTCCTAAATTATATTGTGCACCATGATTCAGAAATGGCATGGTAAAATCCTAAACATATTTATTGTTGTTGCCAGCCTAAACATTATCACTAATTGGGAAGATAACAACAAGTGGTCTTGTGATGCTTGCTGGAATGGGAAATGTTTAATCAAAAAGTGGATGGAATTCACGTTTTAGGAGACAATTTTACAAAAGTGTATGGATGTTGTATATAATTCAAATTGTTGATCTCCAAAATTGACTAAATCAATAAATTGAATTAAATTTCAAGGTTATCATTTGAATCATATTGTTGGAAAATATGTGATTTTGAACCCCATGATGTGGTTCCTTTCCAGAAAGCATTCAGGTTGTAATCATGAGTCAAATAATGCTTAGGAGGATACAATATTCAAATTGAATTCTAATTACATATGAAATGTTCATTGTTCAATATATTTCCCTTAGTATTTTAATGTGAGGACTTTATTGCATAAGCAAAATAATTAGTATTTGTTTTTCTATATGTAGGAAGCATTACATTAATGAAATCACTGTATCCTACCTTCTTTGTTTCCTTTCCTGTTCTTTATGAACGTTTCTATTGTTGAACTTTAAAGAGTGCCCGAAATTAGGAATTGTGATCTACATAACTTTGCTGTGTTACAGTATGTTGATTTTTATGTACTACTTTTGTCTTTTATGTGTATGGCAACTGATGTTTTGTTTTGCTTTAATAATCAGCTTATGTTTATTAGGTTTTATTATTCAATAAAATGTTTCAAACACAACAAATGGTAGTTGATATGTATTTACAACTGCAGCATTTTTATTGTATGGGCAGTTTCAAAGGGGCCAAAAATATGGTCTGTGGGATGAGGGAGGACCACATTGGCATCAGCAGGGAGAGGTTTGGGCAGGTGATTGGGGTGTATGTAAGGTTGGAAGTAGGGGGAACAAAGCATGTACATTGTGTGGACTGTGACTCCTGGAGTTTTTGTGAGGGATACCATGCTACCCTGTAAATAAATCCCCTAGTGATGATTATCAACAAATTTTATTCGGTTTTATAAAAGAAAAACATCTTCCAAGTTACATATTGATAAATATAATATGTCCAAGTTAATCAGAACACAAGATAAAAATTCATGAATTACAGTAGTAGCATTTTGCTGCTGTGAGATCTCAATGAATGCCGTCATCAGAATCGGTAGCCACTGGGGACCACACAGTGCATGGGCCATTACTTGTTCAAGCAAAGTATCAACATCCGTTGGCATGACTGATGGGAGTGTGAGACATTTGTCTAACGCTCATTCTTCTCCGCATAGCAGCCAGCGTAGAACAGGTAGGATCCAATCTTGCCAAATTGGTCTGAATGACAGAAACCATGTGGTATTTAATTCTCTTAGACGAGGTAGTCCCAACATTTGGACTATGCGCTCACAACACTTCATTGCTAGTAGAGTTGTCTCCATGGAGAACTAGGTGTCGTTTGTGAAATGACTTGCCATATCGCAGCAATAGGAGCAAAAATAGTATTCCTGCAGTGAGTCCCAAAATGAGAGGTAATCCGCCAAACACAGAGTGCACAACGTTTGGAAATATTACTAGGACTGCTTCAAAAGTTGCTAGCAGTCCTGAAAATACGGTCTTAAATACATGTACAAAACCACTTGTATCAGACATGTTTAAGATACGACTTAACATTGCTGAGACATGTATAGGGCAATTTGTAGTTAAGAGGGCATGTAACTCAGCAGAAGTCCTTGCGACTTGCAGATCATAGGTTTCTTTGACCGAGGTCGGTGGCACAGTTTTTTGAAAAAGAATGGCTTTCATTCTGCTTAAAGTATCAATTTGTATAGAAGAGATGTTCAGTGAAGGCCAAAGTAGCGACTCCACGCTGTCTTGGTTTTAGGAAACAATACTTGCATACAGCAAGTGACCCTGGCTGACACAGTTACTAGATATGGTATGCCTGGCAACATGCCACAGCAGCTGCAATCATTCAACGTAAGGTAACTCCCATTTGAGAGTTGTCCAAAAATTGGATCAATCACCGCGGCTGGTGAACCTTGCAGGTGGCAGAATAAGTTTTTAGAGGAACTATTGCAGGCCCCGTGTAAGTTTATACCCTGACATAGAAGAGAACGGCTTGGTACATTTTCGCAATTTTCCCCGCTAAGAAACACTTCACTACCCCCACTCCAACATCTGTATGTGTACGGCAATTCCCAGGATGTCTTGATTTATTCTTTACCCAACCTTTTATATGTGCTTGCCGGTATATGTTGTAGGCAATATTGAAAATAGAACATTGTAACAGGCAGAGTGATTGTTCCATGTATAATCCATTCCATAACTGGCTTTTCAGCGACAGTAAAAGGCAATCTTTCTAGTTTTTCAATGCTCAGCACCATATTGTCTGCTCCCCTTTGTGCCAAGTTGATCTGTTTATCAGTGAGATTGAATTCTGAAAACAGTGACGTAGTATTGATTAAACGTCACAGCACATAGCCTGTATGAAGGTTTTGCAACGTCGAGTCTAATAGCATGATAGAACGTAATTGTGACTGACCATGTTGCAACATGACCAAGTCCTGTTCCATGATGTCTATGACAGAAGACACTATGCTACATAAAGAATATATCCTGGACCACAGAGTCGTTAACCCATTATCAACCACAGAGAGAGATTTCTCAAAATGAATACAATCAATTTCTCGTATTCGTTCTGCAGTCTCTGCGTGCGTAATTTTCCATGCTTCATTATAAGAAGCAAAGATAACGGCATATATAAAAGGTTTATGACGCGATGTTCTTGGTCCTAGCAACAATTCCCTAAGATCAGCACCATCTTTAAGTAAAGATAAGTGTTGCTTTACATCCTTCAGTTTAGATCTATGTATCCAATCAAAGCAAAGTTTCCCTATACTGTATGTTGTTACTATTCCTGGATGCTGTCTTTGAACATATCTTGGTTCTGGCCTAATGAATGTGAACCCCTTTGTTTAATTCAGGAATCTATCTTGACAGTTGTTTGTGTCTGTGGGCCAGATCAACCATTTATTCCAATCTGGATCTGCTCTATTGTGATGCAAAATAGTATGTACATCGACTCCCCCCTCTGAAGTATTATCACTAACAGGTGTAGGTGTAGGTATAGACGGATTGTTCAAGTCTTTTATCTTGGCTAACCCAAGACAAGACATCTGTTGGACAGTGTCATTCAAAAACATAATTTGCTCAGGGATGATGCAGGCTCTAAATAAAACTTCTATCCCCTGCTGTCAGAAGCAGTACCTGAATTGTCCAGATTTCCGTGGGAGCGAGTGGTCAAGTCTTCTACGATGCTAATTTCCAAATTCCCAAACACCCCTGCACCCGGATTGCTCCAAGCCCAGGAATGGAAGGGAAAGAGGAAGTGGATAACAAACAACAAAGAGAGGCTTCCACACTGGTGTCTTCGTCACTACCTCTAGGATGAGTAGCTGGGGAACACCTGCAACAGTTAACAGAACATTACTAACGTTCTAACCCTTTTTGGAAAACCACTCTCACTCACTCATTCTACTCTCTTCTCTCATACCTGGTTTGTGTGTGGAAATTGCCGCTCTCTTTCTGAGTCCAATAATGTTCATATGGAAGGTTAAGGACTCTTAGTTGCTTGTGTTGTGTGCCGGAAAGTAGTGATGTGAAGAATAGAGGTGGTAGACAACAGTATTACCATATGCATATAATATATACTCTCATTTACTTGTTGAATCACGGGAGCGGACTGAAACTCTCAAAAGTCTTTATATTAGCTCTGAATATGTCATAGACATTTACTCACTGGTTAGAGGCGGCAGACCCGAGAGCAGAGGACGGCCCGGGACCAGGGTTCGATTCCCGGCGCGGCAGGTTTCTGAACCAGGGTCAGCGGACTCGATAATTATTTTGCCTCGGTGCCCACTCTGATCAGCGTTCACACTCGGCAACTCTGGGCATTAGCTTGCCTCATCTTCACTAACGGCCCCACCAGACCGCCGGGGATGCCTGGTCTCACCCTGGAGATACCCATTAAGGGACCATCTCTCAGGGAAGCCAGGAAGGGTTTCGCAGCGGTCGAAGCGCCTTGGGACCCTACGGGTAAGTAGTGCGCTATATAAATGCCTATACATTTACATATACATTTACATACATCGGAAACCAGGCTTCGCTTCAGACAAGGAAACTCTGACGCTGAAGAAAACCAAATGGCACAGGAACAAGGATAGCGCCACCAAGGTCTTAGACAATTGAATATTCTTACCTCGTAATTCTGAGGAAATGCGGAAGAATTACTTGCCCACTGGGATGGTACTCTGGAATAGACCGCTGACAAGGACAAAGTCTGCACTGCCGAACACTGGCACGCGGCGACTCGGCTTATGCTCCGGAATGCAGGAATCCAACAGGAATGGAACGAAAACACGCTCCCAAAGTTCCGAAATAAAGTCTCTGTGGATACTGACTGGGAAAAGGGCAAAACTTGGAGAATACGCTGTGATTTGACAGGAGCCAAAATCAGGGCGTCGAACTGCTTGAATAGAACAGTTGAAGTGCGCCACATAGAACGCGCGGGATAAGGAAATGGCGGACTGATAGGAAAGACTAGAACGCTAACCTTATCAAATGGTGGCACAATCTAGAGGCGTACTAAGCCTCAATCTGACAGTGGTCATGGACTAATTTCTGAATGGAGCCCCAGAGTGGAAATGGTTGCCAAGCAGGAATTCTTCTCTTAGCCGCAGGGACGGACAGAGGTCTCTTAATGGAGACCGGCATGGTCCTGACACCTGCACTTGTCAATCTTTTGTGCCCCAGACAGTTTTTGTCTCAATGTTGTCTTTCCAAGATTCAAAACCTAGTGAAGACAGTTGAGCATAAAAGGCTGTACAATAAATGTGCTTGGTATTTGTTAACATACTTTTCATTCCTGTTTTTGTTTACATTTTTAAAGTAAAATGATTCCGGATTGGATACATTGAACCCTGAAAAGTATGGACATTTTCTAAAAAATGTTTTTGAGCTACCCTTTGGTGGCGTAGGAGAATGTACCCATTGGTTATACATTAATACATTTCTAAGATTTGCAGATTTGTGCAAGAAATGATGACCATAGTGATTATAACAATACATTTATTCATAATCTGATGAACCTTTTAAGTATTCATGATTTGTAAAGTCTGACATCATATTATTAACAGTCTCGAAGTCCTAATCATCAGAAAAGGTACTAGATGAAACAAAGTCATTCAAGGAAATCTTGAACTGGTGTGAAATCTTCAACAGCTCTGACGGTCCAAACATGTCATAATTAGGTCTGTCCCCAGCTATACTCCCTGGCATAGGAACGGCTGTGATGTTCACTGATGACAAGTCTCTTTGTTCACGATGGGATGATTTGTGTGGCTTGAGAAGTAAGTTGATGTTCTTACTTGCTGTGTCCATTGTGACATATCTTCCATTATCAGCATTCCCAAAGTTATTACCAGAGTCAACCAAAGTAGGAGAAAAAGCACACCCAACACAATCCAAAGTTCAATCCACGGTGAAACCAAATAAGTCTTTTCCAGGTGATGAAAAAGGTCTGTTGCTTGCTCTTTCAAAGATCTTTTTACGGGCACAGTTTTAGGTTCGCTTGGATCCTCGGAAAATGTATCAAAGTTCATGAAATAGCCTGAGCCAGTTCTGTCAATTGTTGGGATTGCATCGGGATTCGTTGAAATCGCTGGAACCTCAGGATTACTTGTAACATTTGTGTAGTCAGATGCTACTTCATTGTAGACAGGCGTTTCTTAACAAACTGTTATTTGGGTTTCGAGGGGTACAAGTTCCATAGCTTTGGTGCTTAGTCCTTCAATTCGCACTGCAGATTCTTCAAAGGTGATGAGTCTCTCAGTTTGAATCTCTTGGATAGTAGCCAGAGCTGGGCGTCTGCTACATTGGCGGAGTCCACTTGGCCTACTGCTTATGATCGGCCACATGAGGTGGTTTGACCAGGTTGATAGACACAAACCTGTTCTCCTTTTTTCCAGCAAGAGGCGGCAGTAATACTGTTCTTGATCCGTGGATTGCTAGGACAGGTACTGGTTGTCAGTAAGAATGCCCAAATTCCTTCTTGTCCACGATCTTTTCTCTGACCAGATCACAAAGCATTGGGATCCAGAAAGGCTTTGCTGGGACGGTCAGTTTCTCTTCAGTGGTGGTTGGCTTCAGGAACACGCTACTTTGTTTCCTTCTTATTTTATTTAAGTCCTGTAAGACAGCCAAACTATCTTTAATATCAAAGAGTTTTTGGTCTACCATTGAAGTCTGAAAATCGAGGTCCGCTACTAACATTCTGGTTCCAAAAAAGACTTCATATGGAGTGATACCCCCTAGAGAACTTCTTGGCAGATTGTTAAGACTATGTTGGACCCACCCGTCACCCGAACCTAATACCCTGGCTGTTATAGATTGCTTTATGTCCCGGTTTTTTCTCTCCACTACCGAATTTCCCTCAGGATGGAATGGACTAGAGTACCACAATGCAACACCCAGATTGGCCATGGCCTCCTTGTAAGCTCGAGGGCTAAACGCAGAATGTAGCGTGCCAACTTCGTATGTGCCGATAAAGACTCTCAAATCTTTTATAACAGTTCGAGCGTCAGCCGAGCACCGAGGCCACATCCAAATTAATCTTGAGCACGAATCCACTGCGATCATGATATATTTATAGTTGCCATCCCGCTGTAAGGGACCGCAGTGTTCCAGGTAAACGCAAGCTAATGGTTTATCTGAAATCAACAGGGGCATCTGCGCAGGACGTTTCAGAGTAGAGACATTCATCTTTTGGCATATTTCACATTCCAAAACATAGTGTTCGAGGCATATGAGCTGCAGATACTACACTGTGCATTAAATCGCCACCTGGTGTTGGGCTCGGATGATTGCATGTTGTTGCCTTCACCTCATGGAAAGGACGCCATTCAAGAAATGCCCCGTGTGTGGAGCAAAGTTTCCATGCAGTGACCACCACGAGGTCTGTAACCTGTGCTTATCGCCAGAACACGACGAATCCAGCAGTACAGTATGCACGTCCTTTCGATCCAAGAAAACTATCAGAGATCGGAGGGCCCGTCGAGACGACATGCAGAGATCAGCTCCGGAACCGGTGGATATCTTCGACGAGGAGGTTCCGCTCGTTCCTGAAGAGGATTCCGAAGATCTCCAAATCGTCGTATCGGAGGCAGACGACTCAGATGACTCCATACCATCGGGTCAGCGCGTGAGTACTACTGCCCCTGCACCACACACAGCACCCAAACCGAAGGCAAAGGTCAACACTCCGCCTCCTGGGCCCAGTCGAGACCGAAAAATCACTTCGAAAGCCCTGCCATCGAGCCCGGCTCTGAAGAAAATAAGTAAGCCTTCCGGCAGCTCCTTACCGAGCAAGCCGCACATGCCGATCCCACCAGGTTCATCGGCACCGAAACCGAAAGAAGTCTCTGCTCCGTAGACTTCTAAAGACAAAGGTGCGAAGCCAGCATCCGACGCCTCGAAGCGGACGAGACTAGCTTCCACTCCGAAGCCATCACCTCCGGTATCGAAACCAACAAGGTCTGATTCCGATGCACCCAAGCACTCGAAACAGCCTACCACACCGAAAGCAACACCTTCGGTGCCGAAAACTACGCCAAAGGACACTGTAACACCTCCTAAGGCTAAAGACAAGCAGCAACCTCGTTTGGATACGAAAAAATCGGCGCCGACAAAGGTTACACAAGGAGAAGAACTTTTCCAACCTGATCCTCTGCAAAAGAAGATCAACTGTCTTTGGGTCAATGTAGATGCATCTACTATACCACACAAGAAGAGGAAGCCAGATACAACACCCACAACTGTAGTACCCGTCAAGAAGAAGGACTCTGCCACATCTCCTATGCACCCTTCTTCTCCTATACTTCCTTCTCCTTCATCCCCCGTTCCTCTTAACAATTCACCACAGTTTTCCCCTTCATATTCTTCTCTTCTGTCTTCACACTCACCTCAAAATGATGATGAGTATAGTTTAGGAAGAGGGATAGACCCAGATGAGCCTTTCCCATACCCTATAGATGATACAGACTGGGAGTACCCGGACCCACAGGATGCACCAGATATGCCTGACCCACAGTCATACCCATCACAACCTTCTCCCTCAGAAGATAATATTAGTTTTGGACACCTGCTGAACAGAGCTGCCATTTACCAGGGAGTCACTATGCACTCTGATGAGGCAGAGGAAGATTTTCTTTTAGACAAATTTGAACAATCGTAAAGGTCTGTTCAAATTCTTCCTATGATTAAAGGGGTCATCAAACACGCTCCAGAGATATTTAAAGTCCCTGTACGTACTAGGATCCTAAACCTTAGAATTGAGAAAAAATATAGGCCTGCAGCTGCAGATCCAGCCTACATTAAAGGACAACTACCATTAGATTCACTAATTGTATCAAATGCTAGGAAAAGGGCAACTTCACAAATGTCAGGTGAGACACCTCCACCTGACAAAGAATCTAAAGTAATAGATGCTTCAGGCAAAAGAATAGCTGTGCAAGCTTCGAACATATGGCGTATAGCTAACACACAAGCCCTCCTTTCAAGATATGATAGGGCTCATTATGATCAGTTAGAGAAACTACTGGAACATCTACCTCACCAATATAAGGTGCAGGCAAACAACCTTATACAAGAAGGCAAGCTAATTCCTAATGCCTCAATCAAGTGTGCACTTGATATGCAGACAGTACATCCAGAGCTACAAACTCGAGGCCGTGACCGAGGGAGAACAAACACGCCGTGAATATTCAAGGTGATTACAGATACCACAAGAATGGGTTGCGAATAATGGCAACGTTCTGATGGCTTACCCACTTAGATGAATACCTATTGTGAGGAATTGACTAGTTTCTCTTAGAACAAGGCTACTATTGCCACGAAATACTTGAAGTTCCGCACAAAAAATGTTTTGGAACAAAATACTGGTGACATATTCCCAATATCTTTCGCCCTGAAGAAGTCCTTTGGACGAAATGCATTGGCTACGCTTTGTATGAAGATTTTGAATGAAAGCAAGAAAGAAAACCTTAAGGTTTACTGAAGTGATTCCTTCATTTTATTGATTTGATTACTATTGTTACTGTGTACTGTGTGGGGTGCTGAACCATTGTGTTTATTGCAACTACATCCAGAGTTGTCAACACTAGTGTCATACTTAGAAGACATGCATGGCTACGCATTTCAGGATTTAAACAGGAAGTGCAATCTACCATTTTAAATGAACCATTTAATCAAAAACAATTGTTCGGACCAGAGGTAGACACAGCACTTGAAAAGATGAAGAAGGATACAGATACTGCCAAATCTATGGGAGCTTTACAGTCCACACAAACTAAAAGTTCCTTTTGTCGCTCCTTCTACAGAGGAGGCTCCAAACAGTCTGGAGCAGACAATACAACATCCTTTAAATCAAACACACAAACATTCTCTAACAAAGGATATTTTAGAGGAGTATATAGAGGAATCAACAACAAAGTAAGAGGTCGGGGTAACAACAATAATCGAACCTCCTCCAACACAAAACAGTGACTTTCCTCTGCTCCCCAACAGCATTCCACTCCTGTGGGGGGCAGATTAACACAGTTCCTACCTGTCTGGAATCCCATCACAACAGACAAGTGGGTAAGACAAATTATCCAGTCTGGCTACTGCCTGGAACTTACAGCAACCCCTCCACACATACCACCCAGACAGCGTCCAATGTCGGCAGAACACCTTACTGTGCTCAAACAAGAATTCCTGTCACTTCTTCAAAAGGACGCAATAGAAATAGTTCCTTTACAACACCAAGGAACAGGGGTTTACTCGCTGTATTTTCTAATACCCAAGAAAGATGGGACTCTAAGACCAATTCTAGACATCAGGCCACTCAATAATTACATACAATCAGATCATTTTCACATGATCACTTTACAAAAAGTGCTCCCAGTGCTGCAACAAGGCGATTTCCTTACAACACTAGATCTAAACGACGCCTACTTTCACATTCCTATGCATCCTGCTCACAGGAAGTATCTAAGGTTTGTACTTGAAGGACAACATTATCAATTCAAAGTCCTTCCATTCGAAGTTACAACAGCACCAATAGTATTTACAAAGTGCCTAACAGTAGTAGCAGCACATCTTAGGAGACAACAAATACATGTCTTCCCTTATCTAGGTGATTGGCTCATTAAAGCCAAGTCATTCAATCAGAGTGTTCAACACACACATCAAACAATTCAAATATTGCACGACTTAGGGTTCACAATCAACTACACCAAGTCAAACCTGCAACCCTCTCATATACATCAGTATCTAGGGGCTACAATAAACACGTCAACAGCTCTAGCGTATCCCAGTCCAGCAACGATACAGAGCATTCAGTCCTTAGTCACAGTCTTCCAGCATCAACAATCTCTGCAAGCCAGAGTGTTCATGAGACTGATAGGCATGTTGGCATCTTGCATTTTCATAGTACCATATGCAAGACTGCAGCTGCGTCCATTACAGGAATGTCTAGCACAACAATGGAACCAGGCTCAAGGGCAACTAACAGACCTAGTGTTGGTAGACAGCCGCACATATCGCTCTCTGCAGTGGTGGAACACCAAAAACTTGACAAGGGGGCGGCCGTTCCTCGAACCAGTTCCACAAATAGTACTCACAGCAGATGCATCTCACACAGGATGGGGAGCCCATCTCCTACATCATACAACTCAAGGGCATTGGACCATTCAACAAAGATTGTTCCATATCAACCATCTAGAGCTGCTAGCAATATTCCTAGCACTCAAAACATTCCAACTTCAAGTACAAAACAAAGCTGTCTTAATCCGGACGGACAACATGACAGCCATGTATTATATACAAAAACAGGGAGGGGGGGGGGACACTCTCTAAAACTGTCCCAGCTCGCACAGAACATTCGGAGATGGGTCATCCCACAAAACATATATCTGATGGCAGAGCACCTTCCAGGAGTTCACAATCAGATAGCTGATCTGTTGAGACGGCATACACAACAAATTCACAAATAGGAACTACATCCGCAAGTTCTTCAACCATTCTTTCACAAGTGGGGCATCCAGACATAGATGTGTTCGCCACACACGAAAATGCAAAATGCCCAATCTTCGCTGCCAGGTTTCCACACCCGCTGTCCAAGGTCAATGCGATGTGGATGAAATGGTCAGGCAGATTTGCGTACGCTTTTCCGCCAATACCACTAATACCACTAGTAGCATGCAAGCTCAGACAACAGTCTCTCAAATTAATCCTGGTAGCTCCCACATGGGCATGCCAACCATTGTTCACCACACTGTTAGAACTCTCTCTAGTTCCACACCAAAAGCTACGTCTCACACCATCTCTGCTAACGCAGAACCATGGAGACATCAGACATCCAGACCTAAATCAACTGAATCTGGCGATCTGGCTCCTGAAGTCTTAGAGTTTGGTTATCTTAACCTACCACCAGACTGTATGAACATCATTAAAGAGGCCAGGAGACCTACTACTAGAACTTGCTATGCTGCTAAATGGAAAAGATTTGCCATTTATTGCAACAATAACCACATTGATCCTTTGGATGCTTCTATCCAAAATATTATTTGTTACCTTCTACATTTACAAAGATGTAACTTGGCACATTCAACTATACGCCTGCACCTATCAGCAATTGCAGCATATTTACAAAACAGACAACATCTGTCTCTTTTTAGAGTACCTGCTATTAAAGCATGTATGGAAGGATTAAAGAGAATCATTCCCCCCAGGTTACCACCTTCTCCAGTGTGGAACCTAAACGTTGTTCTTACAAGGCTCATGGGACCACCATTCATGGGGCCACCTTGTGAACAAATGTGAACTGCAATTCCTCACATGGAAAACAGCTTTCCTTATTGCTATTACCTCTCTTAGAAGAGTAAGTGAGATACAAGCTTTCACAATACAAGAACCATTTTTACAACTACATCGTAACAAAGTGGTTCTAAGAACTAATCCCAAATTCCTTCCAAAAGTCATTACTCCTTTTCATTTAAACCAATCTGTAGAGTTACCTGTGTTTTTCCAAAACCCTGACTCTTTAGCAGAAAGAGCTCTACACACACAAGATGTTAAAAGAGCTCTTCTCTACTATATAGATAGGACTAAATCTTTTTGAAAAACAAAACAATTGTTTGTATCTTTCTCTCCACCGCATAAAGGCAACCCCATCTCAAAGTGTGGAATTGCAAGGTGGATTGTAAAATGTACATAAATATGCTGTCAAAAAGCAAAACTTACATTAACAGTTCCTCCCAGAGTGCACTCCACACGCAAACTAGGAGTCTCTTTGGCTTTCTTAGGAAACATCCCCCTAGAAGACATATGCAAGGCATCAACATGGTCTACAACACACACCTTCAATAAACACTACTGTGTTGATGTGCATGCCAGGCAGCAAGCTGCAGTATGTCAAGCTGGCCTGAAAAGTCTCTTTCTAACCACTGCAACAGATACAGGTGACCACCGCTAGGGGAGACACTGCTGTACAATCGATGCAAAGTGTAGTATCTGCAGCTCATATGCCTGGAACGGAAAATGCTACTTACCAGTATGCATCTGTTCTTGGCATGTAGAGCCTCAGATTACTGCACGCCCTCCCGCCTCCCCGGGACCTGTATCTGTTCCAGTTTTATCTTATTTAGATGCACACGCATGGACATCCTTTTCTTTACTTCTGCTAACTCCATCATTTCCCATGGCGAAAAACAATCTAAGGATGGAGCCGATGCCCATGCGGACTATGCCCAAGGGAGGAGTCACCTATCTCCTGACTACAAAAGACTTCTTCCAAGACGACGACAACATGCAATCATCCGAGCCCAACACCAGGTGGCGATCTAATGCAAAGTGTAGTAATCTGCAGCTCTACATACCAAGAACAGATGCATACTGGTAAGTAGCATTTTCCTTCTCCCACATTGCCCCGATTTCAATCCTGGTCCAGGGGCGTACAAATAATGGAAACCACATACCCTTTAGCAAATTTTAACTTTCACTCTGCTGCCCCCACTACCCTGAGCTCATTATTGTGGTATTTTGTATACCTTTCTCTATAACAATACATGCCTGAACTCCTCCCTCTCAGTGAGGGGGTTGTAACACGGTGCAAGGAGATTCTGAATGAAGAAGCATGCCATCTATGGTGGGTGAGGGAAATCGTCCTTTTAAAGGGATATTTCATCTTAGCTAGGTCTTCATTTGCAACAGAAATCCTCAGAGACCTAAGAGTTTCTTGATTGTGGTAGAAATACATTTTTACCCTTCATTGTACGTTCAAGCACAGACCATTGCTTGAAATGTTGTGATCAATGTAGGAAAAATACTCTGTGCACTGATAAAATGTGTTAAAATAACAGAAAGTTGATACTCTCATTTAATACCTTCTCATACCTGGATTTATCTAGAAGAGAAGTCTGTTAATTGTAGCAGATTTTTGATACCACAAGGTATAAGAAATTAGGGGATCTTTATTTGATATCTTTATCAGTAAATTATCTGAAATTTTGAACATAAACTTTTGCAAGTATTATTTCTAAAGACTAAGCTCTCAAATAAATATTGTGCTTGTTTTAGTAAGAAAGGTAAATGAACTAGGAGAAACCAGTAACTACGCGTCTGTATTTTCCTCAGGAAGTTTCAAGTTATAGAGTAAAAACACTTTTTAGAATGTCCCAAAAATTGTGATAAAAATATTTCAATGTGTTGGACAAAAATAATAGGTACATTGCATGACAATATTGAAATGGGAAATAAAATAACAAGAACAAATATTTACGCCACATGACAAAAATATTAGAGACTAAATTTCAGCAATATAGGAAATACTGAGGTTCATGTACTAATAATCTATTTGGTAAAATCGGTTGCTTGTGGAGTCAACAAACTACTGTTTCTGTGATTTAAATATAGGCATTTTTTAATGCACCCCATTTTTTGGGGGGAAAACAGATTTTATTAGTCAAGTAGCACATATCAAGCAGCACCCTGTAACCCAGTGGCAACTGCACAATTATTACAACAAAGTCACATTTGCCCTTGACTGTTTGGTTCAAAGTCTTTCAGCCCCCCAGGAATTTCTGTCCCCAAAACAATAGCGTATAGAAAACCCCCCTCCTATACTCCCAACTCCCCCCTCCCCCAACTCCCCCCAAACACCCCCCCAAGTCACTCAAGTTCACAGTTCCATAATCACAGTTATACAGAACAACCATATACCATAAGGCACTCGCAGTCCACCCCACCACTCCTTCGGCACATTCCTTTGTATTCGCCTGCAGTCTCCCCCTAACCCGGCAGTAACTGCTTATCAGGAGGGTCCAGCCACAGTCCCCGATATTCTGCCCACCTGTTCCAGATTTTATAATGCTTGTGTGGACATCCATATTAAGGTTGCTAATAATGTTAGTTGAATGATAACCAGTGCACGTACCTGTTTTGTGTTAGTGTTGCTTCAGATCAAATAAAATCATCACACATAACTCTTATACACTACTTAAAGACAGCATTTCTGACATCCAGCTTTAATGTTTTGTTAAATATATTTGCAAATGTTGTCACTTAAACAGAAAAGCAGCTAAAGCGGTCTCTGGACATAAAATAGGATGTAATCATAATCTTTAGATACATTTTCTGAGTTTCAGGAACAATGTGTGTCTTCTGGGTTTTCTCTAAACCATTATAATAAATATATTCAATGCTTTTAGATTTGATCTGTTTGTACTGGTTTCTATTGCAGACAATAATCTGGATTTAGACCAAGGATCAATTCCACCCATGGCTTTTAAAATCTATTAATCAATGATCTCTATTAGTGTTATCAAAACTAAAACTGTAATAGAACTGATCCGAGAGATGGACCTTCAAGTATTATGCTCAGTCAATTTATTGAACAAACCATGTAGTTAAAATCTGAATAGATTAGATCCACAAGCATTGCCTGATCACTGTATTTGACATCAATAGATTACTTATCAGCACATTTTCTCTAAGTACAATTCACTCATCTTCTATTTTTCGTGGAGCTCGTGCTGGGTCTGTTTGAACTCTTTTAAAATATGACATTTAAATGTCCAAAAGTTCAGGAATTCTATTTCCAAGCCTGGTTACATCAAAAGATGCCCTTCTGTTCCTACATTTTATTGTGCACCATGATTCAGAAATGGCATGTTTTTGCTTTTGGAGGTAAAATTCTAAACATATTTATTGTTGTTGTCATCCAAAAAATTATCACTAATTGCGAAG
The DNA here is from genome assembly GCF_964263255.1 of Lissotriton vulgaris. Lineage (NCBI taxonomy): Eukaryota > Metazoa > Chordata > Amphibia > Caudata > Salamandridae > Lissotriton > Lissotriton vulgaris. The sequence continues at coordinate 341,721 of NW_028254346.1, read as the reverse complement.
ATAACAACAAGTTGTCTTGTGATGCTTGCTGTAATAGGAAGTGTTTAATCAAAAAGTGGATTGAATTCAAGTTTAGGTGACAATTTTACAAAAGTGTATGGATTTTGTATATATTTAAAATTGTTGATCTCCAAAATGGCCTAAATCAATAAATTGAATTGAAATTCAAGTTCATCATTTGAATCCTATTGTTGGAAAAGATGTTTATTTTGAACCCCATGAGGCGGTTCCTTTCCAGGAAGCATTCAGGTTGTAATCATGAGTGAAATAATGCGGAGGAGGTTAAAATATTGAAATTGAATTCTAATTACATATGAAATGTTAATTGTTCAATATATGTCTCTTAGTATCTTAATGTGAGGACTTTATTCTTATCTTAGGTGCAATTTGTAAAGCGCGCTGACGCCGAAGCTTCCTGGCTCTGATAGACAGAATGAGTGAGGAGGGAGCATGAATAACAGAATTCTAGCTAAGGAGAGGGAAAAGGTGAGTTTTTAGCAATTTTCTGAAGTTCAGAAGGGAAGAGGAGGATTTGATTGAAAGAGGAAGGAGATTCCAAAGCACGGGAGCTAGGTAGGAAAAACGGCGACCGCCAAATTTCTTGTTTTTGTTTTTAGGAGTGACCAGCAGATGACGGTGGGCTGATCGGAGGTTACGTATTGGACAGTGAGGGCGGATGAGGTATTTGAGGAACGTGGGGCCAGAGCAGCGAAGGGCTTTGAATGTGAGGCATGCCACCTTAAAAGCTGCCCTTTGGTCTATTGGGAGCCAATGAAGGCTGTGGAGCAAAGGCTTGGCCGATTGCCATCTGGGGGTTCCATGAATTAAGCGGGCCGCCTGATTCTGGACGACTTGGAGGCGATGTAACAGGAATTGTGGGAGACCGTGGTAAATGGAGTTGGAGAAGTCCAGACGGGAGTGCACAAGTGAGATGACAGTTTGGGTAAGTGCCGCAGAGGGAAGAAGATGGCGGACTTTGCGGATCCTCCGAAGTAAGGAAAATAATTAGTATTTGTTTTTCTATATGTAGGAAGTATTCCATTAATGAAACCACTGTATCCCACCTTCTTTCTTTCCTTTCCTGTTCTTTATGAACGTTTCTATTGTTGAACTTTAAAGATTGCCCGAAATTAGAAATTGTGCTCTACATAACTTTGCTGTGTTACAGTATGTTGATTTTTATGTACTACTTTTGTCTCTTATGTATATGGCAACTGATGTTTTGTTTTGCTTTAATAATCGCCTTATGTTTATTTGGTTTCATTATTCAATAAAATGTTTCAAACACAACAAATGGTAGTTAATATGTATTTACAACTGCAGCATTTTTATTGTATGGGCACTTTCAAAGGGGCCAAAAATATGGTCTGCGGGATGACGGAGGACCACATTGGCATCAGCAGGGAGAGGTTTGGGCAGGTGATTGGGATACATATAAGGTTGGAAGTAGGGGGAACAAAGCATGTTCATAGTGTGGACTGTGACTCCAGGAGTTATTGTGAGGGATACCATGCTACCCTGTAAATGAATCCCCTAGTGATTATTATCAACAAGCTTTATTCGGTTTTATAAAAGAAAAACATCTTCCAAGTTAAAGATTGACAAATATATTTATGTCCAAGTTAATCAGAATACAAGATAAAAATTCATGAATTACAGTACAGAAGTTAATCGCAGCTTGACCTGAACAGCGACCCGTGAAAAGTTAATCATAGGCAAAAAGTGTCATTAGAGAGCAGTTGTAAAAAGATAAAAGCTGGTCTATCTCTCCTAAAACCCGCTTTTTTGAGAATGGGAATAATAAATAACTTTCTAGGGACAGCATAAAAACTACAAAACATTAAAAAAGTGCATCATGTCCTGAGGAGACTCACCGTTGCAGCCACAGGGCATGAGACACGAGGCTTCTGTGGGAGCCGGAAGGGTGTGCCAAGAGGTAATGGAAGAGTTTGAGCCAAAACTGGGTGAATAGGAAAAGATCATGGATGCTTTTAAGCCCTAGAAGATAAGGTTCGTGGTTGGTACAGTTTTTAACACAATGTACTTACGCACACTAGGCTTACACAGCTCATTTCCCTCTTTTTCACAGCAGCTCATTTTTAAAAAACACTCTTTGACCAGAGAAAGGTCCCTCTTACATATGCGCTCAGGGTTAGCAAATAGTTCCTACCTACCCTGGAGAGGCCAACTCTTACATACTGGAGCCATCGGATGCTTGAGACATGGTCAAGTGAAAGCATTCCCATAGGACATCTTTGCTAAGTATATTTTCTTAATTAGCCCAAATATTAAGCCACAATGCCAGGGGACGGAAAACCAGTACATCTGAGAGGAAAGGCATTCCCAACTCTTCGTGCACGACATAAAACTGGTTGCTTTGTGGGACAGAAAGGGCCCATCTCAGGAAAGAGTTTTCAGCATTTTGCACTATCCCTACCCCAATGTGGCCCCATACCTCACTCCCATAACTAACCTTTGAAATATATTTGGCTTCATATATCTTCAAAAGAGCCGCTATTGGCTTCCCTCCTACTCTGCTGGCAAAGTTAAAAACAGCTGAAAAAGCTTTCACTATATCCCCTTTCTTCCAAGTAAGCAAAGGGCACCAACTATTGGAATTGTCAAACACAACTCCCAAATAAGAGAAACATTGGCGTTCGGTATTGACGAAAATCCGAATTTAAAAGTGAACTGCTTAGCTTTACGAGGTCCCACCTGCATAATGAATGACTTGGAATGATTAAACGAAAGGTCCAAGTCCTTCATAAAAAGGGCAAAATAATTCAGAAGAAGATGTAGGCACCTAGCTATCGCCAAGAGGACTGCGTCATCCGTGTTTAGGAGGACTGGTAGGCTACGCTTGCCTACCTGGGGACAATCCGCATTTGTGACCAAGAGGGCCTTCTCTAAGGAATTAATAAATAGGTTAAAAAGAAAGGATGCTAAAATGCACCCCTGACACACCCCTCTCTTGATGTCAAGCTGACTGGACACTTTCAGATCCTTTGAATAGCGGACAACGGTGAAGATCCCTCAAAAATAAAATGATGTTACTGTCAATGCCAATGGAGGACAGCAACTGCCACAGCTTGGACCTATTGACCCAGTGAATGCTGAGGACAGGTCCATGAAGGCTAGGTATATGGGGCTGGAACGAGCCACAGTGTATTTGTTCAGAACCATGTACAGGTTTAAACACTGTTCCACAGTGGAACGACCTGGACGAAAGCTGTATTGGATATCGGATATAAAGTTGTTTTCATCTTCCCAAGATACAAGTGTGTCAAGTACCATTTGGCCCAGCACCTTCACCACAGAGTCCAGAAGAGAAATGAGCCTATAACAATAGGTACTGTACCGATCACCCTTTTTTAAATACAGGGACTATATAAAACCCAAGAATCTGAGCGGCCAACCTCGACTGCAGCATTGATAACAGCTGTGAGGACAGGCACCCAGGTTCTACGTGGGCGATGTAGAGATCTGGCAATATCCCATCTGGCGTGGGGTCCTTGTTTTTAGACAGACCCAGAATACCGGCACTCACCTCTTGCGTGGGGAGTATGTTCCATGTGTAAGCCTGCTTGTTGTACACAGCCCATAGCTTCCACTCCTCCTTGCCTGGCGTCCCCACACATATGAGTGTTAAAATCCCCTGTTAAAAAATGTAGGGATAACTCTGACCTTTCAAGATGCTATGCTGAAGTACAGATCCCAGCTGAGTTACATTGCCCTCATCCAGGTGTGTAACTCCCGCGTTGTGAAAGTTTACCAGAAGTAGCTTGCTCTTTCCACTGGACAACACTTACTTACTTGGGGGGCTCACCTGAGTTAAAGGGAAATATTTTGGAGGCACTCTGACACCACTCACACATTTGCAAAGTCCATTGTCTGCACTGCCGCCTTGCCGATTCTCGGCGACGGTGGGCGCCATATTGAGGGAGGCAGGGAGAGCGCTCTAGTCGCGCCATACTCCCACCCCCTTTTCTCCCTATAATATGTGCAGACCGGCCAGACGGCGCAGCGGGCTGGCGCAGCGGGCGCGCTTGGCGCGCGCCAAAGCTAAGCCAAAGCCAAGCCCGTCTGCGCCCGTCCGCGACCGGATCGCGCCGGGCGCTGGGCACGCTGTCGGGGCTCACCCCGCCATCAGGTATGACAGCAACTTCTTATTGTCCCTACGCCCCTCACCTGCTCCCCACTGCTCCGACTGCCCCCATATTGACCCCCTTTCCAGCCCCCTTGCTTGTCCTCGTTGTGAGTGGACCCCTCCTCCGCTTATAAATGACATTACCGATGTGCATGCCCCCTTAAAAATTCGTTCCTCCCACTTCAAGGGTGGTCTTGTAAATGCTAGATCCCTAGCCTGCCATGCCCAAGATGTGCATGATCTAATTTTGAATCATGAACTGGATGCCCTGTTCATTACTGAAAGTTGGCTTAATGACTCCTCCAACCCTGACTTGGCAACTGCTCTCCCCCCTGACTTTACCATCTTCAGGAGGGATAGACCCTCTGGCCGAGGAGGCGGGGTAGCGCTAATCATCAAGGAAACTTTTCCCTGTCACACATTTGAATTATGCCACCTTAAAGACACTGAAAGCTTGGGTTTTTCTATTAAAATCAATGCCTCGTTTTCCCTCTCGGGAGGACTTCTATACCGCCCTCCGGGTAATCCTACCTCCTTTCTCAACTCTTTGGATGAGGCCCTCGGAGCGCTCATGCTACAATACCCCAATTTTACCCTCATTGGTGATATAAATCTACATATGGTTTCACCTGCCAACCCCCATACCTTTTCCTTCTTACAGTCTTTGAACATTTTTGGACTTTCCCAACGTATCAACACTGCCACTCACAGTGCTGGACATACTATTGATGGCATCTGCTCTAATCTTCCAAACCTCTCCATTTCCCTTCCGCTACCTCAAATTTGGACTGACCATTACTTCATCCCATTTGATATTATGATACCTCTTTCTACCCTATCCAGCTCCAGGCATACCCATGCCACCTTTACAGTCAATTGGAAGAAGGTGGCCGAACGAATAAAGCTAGAACCAAAACCACTGCTCCCATCCCCTACTCTAACTGGAGATGTCGAAATCGACTCCCGCAACTTCCATATTTGGAAGAACCAAATAGTCACGGCTAATACTGAGCCCAAAAACCATCAGGAAAAGGGCTCTAAGAAGAGAAAACCTAATGCCCCCTGGTTCACACAGACCCTAGCAGACACTCACCTTCTATGTCGTAGACTAGAAAGACACTGGAGACAAGCATATGACACGGTGTCCAGAGCATGCTGTGTCCAACAGAGGAAATTATACCTCTCCGACATAAAAATAGCAAAAAAGGCATATTGCACTAAGCTCATAACGGAAGCACACCAAAACCAAAAAACCATCTTCACCATAGTCAAGTCATTTACTCATCCGAAAGCCCTCACCACCGAAATACCTCCCTCAGAGAGCCTATGCAATCAAATTGCAAATTTTTTTGTTGACAAAATTGTCAACATCCAGAAAGACTTTTCCCCTCCTCCGACAACGCCCTTAAGGGAATCAGTCAACTACCCTCTTCTCTCCAGTTTTAAATCGGTCTCCCTGCAACAAACCAGTAAGGCAATACGGGCCTGTAAATCAGGAGCGCCTACTGATTCCTGCCCCCCCATTATTCTACATCACCTGATCGACACAGTTAACCCCTACATTAATGCCATTATTAATGAATCCCTTGAATCTGGACATGTACCTGCTGACTGGAAGAAGGCCATCGTAAAACCTCTGTTGAAAAAGCAGAATAAATCATCAACAGACTTGACCAACATGCGTCCCATCTCCTTACTTCCCGTTCTTGGCAAAGTCACGGAGCATCTAGTACAGGAGGAGCTTAAAACTTATGTAGAAGCCCATAACATCTTGCACCCTCAGCAATCGGGTTTCCGCTCCGGTCACTCCACTGAAACAGCCTTGATCGAACTTGCTGATTCCATCAAATTCCTGCAGGATGAGGGCAAGCAAGCTGTCCTCATCCTGCTGGATCTTACAGCAGCGTTCGACACCATCTCGCATGCCATCCTGATTAACCGAATGCGAGAGATTGGCGTGACAGACACAGCCCTGGCCTGGATTTCATCGTTTCTATCTAATAGGTCTCAGATCGTGTCCTTAGGGCCCCACCTATCCTGCGAAAAACTTATTACATCTGGAGTGCCCCAGGGGTCCATATTAAGCCCTTTATTTTTTAATATTTACATGGCACCCCTCTTAGCTGTGATTGAATCACATGGGATTCTTGTCACGTCTTACGCTGACGACACTCAATTGGTCGTCACCATTGACAAACAGCGAACTGACGCAGATCTCCGGTTTAAAAACTGCCTCTCTGATGTCTTCAAGTGGCTCAAAACTAACCATCTTAGATGTAACAGTGCTAAGACGGAAATCATCCCGTTGGGTAAAAATTTGACTTTTTGCCCGAAAGATTGGTGGCCTCTAGGATCAGAGGCCCCTCCAAGTGCAGTACCATCAGCCAGGAATCTAGGCGTGCAATTCGACTCTTCTCTTTCTTTCGATGACCACGTCAAGATTACCGCTGGTCGCTGTTTTGGACTAATAAAATCTTTGAAGAAGTTCTTCGACTTCCTCCCAATTGCAGCTAGAAAGTCAGTCGCGGTAGCCCTTATACTCTCCCGACTTGACTACTGCAATGGCCTTATGGCCGGAGTGAAAAAATCTACCCTTAGAAAGCTGCAGAGCATCCAACATGCTGCAGCCAGGCTGGTTTTACAACTCCCCAGAAGGTCATCAGCGTCGGCAGCATTAAATTCGCTGCACTGGATGCCGCTGCACAAAAGAATCCTGTTTAAACTGCTTCTCACAGTTTTTAAAACCATGCATAATACAGGGCCCCGCTATTTGGCAAATCGTTTCACACGCTATAACCCCCCACGCTGCTTGAGATCCTCTGGGACAAATCTGGTTCTAATTCCCAAATTCAAATACAAGACCAAGGGTGGGAAATCCTTCACTGTTCTGGCAGCCAAAGCCTGGAACAATCTACCTGTCAACCTCAGATTCATAGAAAAAGAGAACAACTTCAGAAAACTTCTCAAGACATGGGTCTATCAACAACCAGACTCCTCTGTCTTGGCTGCCATTTAGTTTCTTCCTTTTATCACACTTCATTATTCAGTTATTCTCCGCAGCTTGCCTAGCGCCATGATGCTCCCTTGGGAGCGAACGTTAGCGCTTTACAAATGCACATAAATATCAAATATCAAATATCAACAACATCACATGTAAATTGGGAGAGACATATAGTGAGCGGAAATGCCAAGGAAAGCTAGAGAAACAAAGGTGATAAGCTCTCCACTTGGCTCTCCCTGACCTGGACGGGGTAGCTGGAACGAAGAGGGTTTTATAGCCATCCAGGTGCTAATTATTGTCTCCAGCCCATGTTTCCTGGAGGCATATCACATCAAAACTCTTAACAAGGGTCAACCATTCAGTGTTCTCGATCTTGCTCTCTACCCCCGCTATATTCCAAGAAAAAAATGTACCCCCTCCATTCACCTTTTAAAAAAAATATATCTTTATTGGTCTTTTTCATATTATTCCATTCTCTTGCAATACATGGCAAAGCAAAAATGTGGAGAATACAGTGTATATCCGCATGTAACGCCGTCTTAATAACATTATAATAGAATAACTGTTCCTATTACAGCAACACGATTTATAGTTTCACATCAGCTTATCGCTAATAGAGAGTTTCACATACATTGTTGCGATTGCCTGCCCACCACATATCTCTGCAGATTTTCAGTGCCTATGCTAGAATAAAAATATAAAGAGATCAAAGGGACATGTTTCTAATTTCACATGCTAATATTTCCCACCTTATTTAAGGCCTTTGTGTCAAATGGACACAACGTTATCCGGCGCTGGAGACCTATACATGTGGCCTGTTCGATATTACAACGAAGCGGGCTCTGCGAAAGAAGAAGAGGGATGGTGCATGATTATAACAACAGACACATCAATAAAGCATATTTTATGTAAATGAAAAATAGTGAACAACAAAACTTAAGGGCTGCTATCTCGAAAAATTATGCTAACCATTGCCTTACTGAGTGTGGGACCGGTTATTGCACGAATAACTACTTGGAGACTCATCGGGACTCAACTCGGACTCATGTGGGTGTAGGGGGCTAATGTCACAGCACTAGGCGTCGGGGCAGGAAAGAACAGGGCCCCAGTACATCAGACTTCCTCCACGGGGTATCATGTAGTAGAATGCGATAGGCATCCACCGCTATCTCCCTCCCTGCCGCCCGGAAACTTCAATTAGTATATCATGGGGTCGCTGGCTCAGTGCCATTGCCCTCCCCGTTTACTCCATTTCTGAAGGCCGTGAGTCTGGTGTCCCATTGTTGCGCTATGGGGCATTTGCGGAGCCCTGCCGTTTCCTCCCTGTGTAGCGCTGTACTCTCTGCCTGTGCCCATATTTTAAGTGAGTTTATCCAGTCGTTCATTTCTGGGGGATCTGCCTGCTTTCACCGTTTTGTAATTAAGCGCTTGGCAGTTATTAAACCTAGGTCTCTGAATCGGGGTGTGACGCTATTTTTTTTAGATCTGACATATACCCCTAAAATGCAGATTTTCCCTGTGGGCGTAAAGGAGTGCGTCTGAGTTGCAGCAACCTCTCTCCAGTAGCCTTGAAGGGAGGTGCAAGACCAACTCATATGGAGCAGATCCAGATCGGGCTGCCGACAGCGTGGGCATTACACCCTCCATTCACACTCAATACCTGTTACGGGTGCGATTCATTTCTCTGGGATGTGGGTGCCACAGGGTCCGAGGGAAACACACATCGTCAATCGCAATCTTCCAATGAGCTCAGAGGAGTAAACCTATTTTCTGTGCTTACCCCTATCATCCCCTCTGCACGACCCCTATGACCCACCTCTTGGAGCCACTCGCGCTGGGACAGTATTTGGTAATAATTGGGTCTGTAGAAGTATCCCAGCAGGAGTGTCAAGATTGCTGAGTTCCAACACTTGTAGTTAGACTGGAAAACCGTGCTTAAGATTCGGTTTACCATGACTGGATTGTTAAAATTGATAATAATACAGTCCCCCAGCCAGGATTTCTTGGTGCTACCAACCCACTGTGTCTGGCACACCATGAGAGTTTGGTTTTCCACCCTAAGCCCAGGGGCAATGTTGGAATTGAGCCAGTGCACCACCTTATTGTTCAGCTGGTAAAAGTCTTTCTTGCTCCCGGGGTTGAGGCATGGTACTCCAGCTAACACCACAACAAGCGTCGTGGACTCTGGTAGGAGATGAATAGAGCCCAAACTAGGATAATAGTTATTCACGTCCACAGGGGTCATGTCTTCCAGCCCTTCCCACCTATCATCGGAACTGTACAATCCGCCCACTTTGAAACCCTGAGATTTCAGAGACTGAGGAGAAACTTGGTTCCGGGTGCCCCACTGCCCCCCTCCGGTTGACTGGACGGTGCTGAGGGTCAGTCCCGGGCATAATAGGTGCCATTGTATCTCCTACCATGTGACTAGGTGGCTTTGTGATAGACACTGCTCTGTCTCTTGCCCCCGTGCCACTACCACTGGGACTGGAAATGGTGGTTGAGATCGTAGGCCTTGTAGGAGGGATACTTGTGGATAGAAGGGCACGATCCCTTTGCAAGCAGGCTATCAGTTCAGAAAGGTTGCTTTCCAGTGCAGAAAGTCGGAGTAGGATGGAGTCCATTTTAGTTCCAAGTGCTGACTGCAAGGCTGTTTGAGCATGTCTAACGAAATAGCATCCAGATTAGGCACTACTGGGTGGACTGCTGAAGATGACTGTGATCCAATGTTCTTTCTGTGTTTACAAGGGCCCCCAACCGAGGGATGCTTCCTCTTAGTGCCTCCTGGGCCCAACCCATTGCCAGGGGTCATGTCAGGGGCTGACCTAAAAATTGGCGACTGGGCATCCTATGTATGACTTTTATGGTTTATTTCTTTTATAAAACCGAATAAAGTTTGTTGAATCCCCTAGTGTTTAGAAGAAACATAGATTAGACAGTACTGGACCTTAAAGTAAGCCTTTTCTGCCTGCTATTGCTGCATTTGGTGAGCCAAGTTTACACAGGAAGTAACTCGATTGGTATGAAATACAATCTTAGGCATCACTATCTCCTTATGCCTTTAGTCTCTTATCTGTAAACACTTTGAGTGCTTGGTAACGGGCTCTGTTAAAGTACAGAGTGCTTTAAAAAATCCTTGTGAACCCCCTCAACAAGGTGTTTAGTTCATTGAGTTGGGCAGCCACAAACCTCGCTCAATTATTCCTGGCTTGACCTCTTTGCCAAAATATTGTGGTTAAGAACTCTCTATTCAAGGTCTTGGCAGCTCGCAGTCAGTGGCATTTCCTTGATAAGAACAGTCCCGGTCTCACCATCACAGGCAGTGACATCCATGTTGTGTTTCAAACAAGATGGAATCTATAAAACCAGGAAATTTGTTTTTCTTAATTCTCAGCCTCCCCTTGTGACAAATTCTGTTCTCAAGATTAATCTCTTCATTTTTAACAGTTACAGGAATATCTTAAATCAAACTAAACATTTGAAGTAAGTTTGTAATAGAAAAACAGGACTGTAAACTTGGGTAGTCTTAGATGCATACTTCATATCATCCCACTTGTACCATACAGCAAGCGGCAGCTAAACCGCCACTCAACTGATTGGCCATCTTACACGAGGGTATATGCAGTTTTAGAAGGCATTACCAGCTTCCAGATCCACACCGACCCCAAGACCACACTCAGAGGCACTCTCCTCTACAGGCCACCAGGACCCCGTACTAAATTCAGCAAAGACATCACTGACTTCATCACCCCACACGCCCTCCCCTCAGAAGAATACATTCTACTGGGAGACCTCAATTTCCATCTGGAAAAGAGCAACGACAGTAACACTACCACCCTTCTGGACAATCTCGCCAATCTCGGACTCAAACAAATTGTTAACACCCCCACACATTACGCAGGACACACACTCGACCCTATCTTCACTTCCAGCAAGCATATCTCCTTCACTCACACCACACCCCTCCACTGGACGGACCACAGCTGCGTCCACTTCATTTACAACAAGACCACGACCCGCAACCACCCTCAACCAACTCTGCGAAGAAATTGGAACAAAATCACCTTCGACCAGATCTCCTCATCGCTTCTTCAAAAAACCCCTACCTATTCAACGAACCCTAACCAAGCCGCTATCAACCTCACACAATGGCTAACCCAAACAGCCGACAAACTAGCACCCCTGAAAAAACACCAAATCAAGCAAGGAAGGCAAGAACGCCCCCGGTTTAACGATGACCTTAAGAAATCCAAGAAACTCTGTCGCTCCCTTGAGAAGGCCTGGAAAAAAGACCTAAACACCAGCACCAAGGACGCCTTCAAAAACGCCACCCGCACACACCACCAACTGATCCGGACTGCCAAGAAAGCTGAACTTAAAGACCGACTAGACAACAACGCCCACAACAGCAAGGAATTATTCATCATCGTCAAAGAATTTACCAACCCCTCAGCCAACTCCAATGACATCACTCCCTCTCAAACCCTTTGCGACTCCCTAGCCTCGTTCTTCCACAACAAAATCGCAGACATCCACAACAGCTTCGACTACCAATCCGGAGACCAACCCACCCAACCTTCTGCCTTACCTTCACCCCCCTTGAACATCCTTAATGACTGGAACCCAATCTCCACTGAGGACACCATCCGCCTGATGAACTCCATCCACTCAGGATCCCCCACAGACCCATGCCCTCACCATATCTTCAACAAAGCTGACTCCATCATAGCACCACACCTCCGAGACGTCATCAACTGCTCCCTCAACTCCGCCACCTTCCCGGAAAGCTGGAAACACGCCGAACTCAGCGCCCTTCTGAAAAAACCCACAGCTGACCCCACCGAACTCAAAAACTACTGCCCCATCTTGCTCCTACCATTCCCGGCCAAAGTCATCGAGAAAGCTGTCAACAACCAGCTCGCCGCCTTCCTCGAAACCAACAAATCCCTCGACTCCTCACAGTCCGGCTTCCGAGCAAAACACAGCACTGAGACCGCACTCATCGCAGCAACAGACGACATTCGAACTCTACTGGACAACGGAGACACTGTCGCCCTCATCCTCCTTGACCTCTCTGCAGCCTTCGACACAGTCTGCCATAGCACCCTGATACAACGCCTCAGAAACATTGGAATTCAAGGAAAAGCATTGGACTGGATCATCTCGTTCCTCGCGGGAAGAACTCAGAGAGTCCGCCTCCCCCCTTTTAAGTCAGAGGCCTCTCCGAAGTCATCTGCGGCGTCCCGCAAGGATCATCACTCAGCCCCACCCTCTTCAACGTTTACATGAGCCCCCTCGCGGCCATCGCACGCCAACACAACCTCAACATCATCTCCTACGCTGATGACACCCAGCTGATCCTCTAACTCACCAAAGACCCAAACACCGCCAAAACCAACCTACATGAAGGGATGAAAGAAGTAGCCGAATGGATGAAGCCCAGCCGTCTGAAACTGAACTCGGACAAAACGGAAGTCCCCATCTTAGGCGCATCCCCTTCAGCTTGGGATGACTCGTGGTGGCCAACGGCCCTAGGAAAAGCCCCCATACCGACTGACCACGCACGGAACCTGGGCATCATCCTGGACTCCTCACTCTCGATGACCAGACAAGTCAGCGCCGTCTCCTCATCATGCTTCAACATCCTACGCATGCTCAAAAAAACATTTCGCTGGATCCCCACCGAAACAAGGAAAACCGTCACCCACGCACTAATTACTAGCCGTCTAGACTACGGAAACACCCTTTACGCCGGTACCACCGCAAAACTACAGAAAAAACTCCAACGCATCCAAAATGCTTCAGCCAGACTCATACTAGACATCCCTGGCAAAGACCATATCTCCGGTCACCTGAAAGACCTGCACTGGCTCCCCGTCAACAAAAGGATAACGTTCCGTCTCCTCACCCACGCACACAAAGCCCTCTACGAACTTGGACCGGATTGCCTCAACACGCTCCTTTCCTTCTACACCCCCACCCGCCAGCTACGGTCGTCCAACCAAGCCCTCGTCGCCGTCCCGCGCATCCACAAAGCCACCATGGGGGGAAGATCCTTCTCCTACTTAGCGGCCAAAACCTGGAATTCCCTTCCCATCCACCTTCGCCTCACTCAAAACCACCTAGCCTTCAGAAAACAGCTTAAAACCTAGATATTCAATAAGTAAACCTCCCCCCTCCCTCAAGCGCCTTGAGACCCTCTGGGTATGTAGTGCGCTATATAAATTTTGACTTGACTTGACTTGGCTGGTTATGTGTGGTACTGCACTTTCTAGTGCTCCATTTATGCTTCAGTAAGTTACATTTGTACATTTTGCTCCACATCTATTTAAGGGTGTGCAGATGTGCAAGTCCACACTTTTGAGTAACGTTATCGTAATAGTGAATAGATAAAAGTAGAAAAGTTACTCTACGAGCATCCTTGCATGTAGAGATTACTCACATGTGTAAGGTACCTTTGTGAATATCCTTCGAGGCATCCAATCCGGCCTGGGTGTTTCATTTTTGTGGTAACTCTAAAGTGGACGCGGGCACTTGGGCTGTTATTAGAGCGAATGGGATGATCCTGCACGAACACCAGAGCACTTGTACGATGTGTCTGTTTGGCTGGGGAGCGGCAACAAATATCTTGAAGTAATTTTCCTGAACTTGCTACTTCACTCGGCCTCCTGAGGGTCTCCTGTAGCAGCGATTTATCATTACCTTAGTAGGATCAGGTCATTTCTGCATGTTGTTAGCTATGTTATTATTGCTTTTGTTTTTCCCTTCTCCTCTTCCTTTTACCTGGTTTTGTTGGTTTTACCACAACATTAGCACAGAAATGTACTTTGCTATTAATTGGTTCTGAGGTCTTATCCTTTGTGTAAATTTTTATACGATGAACACTTTTTACCCTCGCTGTACGGCTACAATGTAAGCACCGAGAGCCCAAACCCTGAGATCCCTGCACCGTGATCTGCCTTTATTGGTATTCTACCTTTCAACTTGGATAAGTGAGACATGGGTTTGAATCACTGAACAACCTTTGAACCTGCTGCGATACACCTTGACGGTTACAAGTTTCATGTTTGAACCTCCAGCGTGAGCTCCACTACGCTGCTTGTCTCACACCACGTTCCATGCTTTGGCTCATATGATCAACCTTTGAACCTGCTGTGATACACCTTGACGGTTACAAGTTTCATGTTTGAACCTCCAGCGTGAGCTCCATACGCTGCTTGTCTCACACCGCGCTCCATGCTTTGGCTCATATGATCAACCTTTGAACCTGCTGCGATACACCTTGACGGTTACAAGTTTCATGTTTGAACCTCCAGCGTGAGCTCCAGTACGCTGCTTGTCTCACACCGCATTCCATGCTTTGGCTCATATGATCAACCTTGAACCTGCTGCGATACACCTTGACGGTTACAAGTTTCATGTTTGAACCTCCAGCGTGAGCTCCAGTACGCTGCTTGTCTCACACCGCGCTCCATGCTTTGGCTCATATGATCAACCTTTGAACCTGCTGCGATACACCTTGATGGTTACAAGTTTCATGTTTGAACCTCCAGCGTGAGCTCCAGTACGCTGCTTGTCTCACACCGCGTTCCATGCTTTGGCTCATATGATCAACCTTTGAACCTGCTGCGATACACCTTGACGGTTACAAGTTTCATGTTTGAACCTCCAGCGTGAGCTCCAGTACGCTGCTTGTCTCACACCGCGCTCCATGCTTTGGCTCATATGATCAACCTTTGAACCTGCTGCGATACACCTTGATGGTTACAAGTTTCATGTTTGAACCTCCAGCGTGAGCTCCAGTACGCTGCTTGTCTCACACCGCGTTCCATGCTTTGGCTCATATGATCAACCTTTGAACCTGCTGCGATACACCTTGACGGTTACAAGTTTCATGTTTGAACCTCCAGCGTGAGCTCCAGTACGCTGCTTGTCTCACACCGCGCTCCATGCTTTGGCTCATATGATCAACCTTTGAACCTGCCACGATACACCTTGACGGTTACAAGTTTCATGTTTGAACCTCCAGCGTGAGCTCCAGTACGCTGCTTGTCTCACACCGCGTTCCATGCTTTGGCTCATATGATCAACCTTGAACCTGCTGCGATACACCTTGACGGTTACAAGTTTCATGTTTGAACCTCCAGCATGAGCTCCAGTACGCTGCTTGTCTCACACCGCACTCCATGCTTTGGCTCATATGATCAACCTTTGAACCTGCTGCGATACACCTTGACGGTTACAAGTTTCATGTTTGAACCTCCAGCGTGAGCTCCAGTACGCTGCTTGTCTCACACCGCATTCCATGCTTTGGCTCATATGATCAACCTTGAACCTGCTGCGATACACCTTGACGGTTACAAGTTTCATGTTTGAACCTCCAGCGTGAGCTCCAGTACGCTGCTTGTCTCACACCGCGTTCCATGCTTTGGCTCATATGATCAACCTTGAACCTGCTGCGATACACCTTGACGGTTACAAGTTTCATGTTTGAACCTCCAGCGTGAGCTCCAGTACGCTGCTTGTCTCACACCGCGCTCCATGCTTTGGCTCATATGATCAACCTTTGAACCTGCTGCGATACACCTTGACGGTTACAAGTTTCATGTTTGAACCTCCAGCGTGAGCTCCAGTACGCTGCTTGTCTCACACCGTGTTCCATGCTTTGGCTCATATGATCAACCTTGAACCTGCTGCGATACACCTTGACGGTTACAAGTTTCATGTTTGAACCTCCAGCGTGAGCTCCAGTACGCTGCTTGTCTCACACCGCGTTCCATGCTTTGGCTCATATGATCAACCTTGAACCTGCTGCGATACACCTTGACGGTTACAAGTTTCATGTTTGAACCTCCAGCGTGAGCTCCAGTACGCTGCTTGTCTCACACCGCGTTCCATGCTTTGGCTCATATGATCAAACTTTGAACCTGCTGCGATACACCTTGACGGTTACAAGTTTCATGTTTGAACCTCCAGCGTGAGCTCCAGTACGCTGCTTGTCTCACACCGCGTTCCATGCTTTAGCTCATATGATCAACCTTGAACCTGCTGCGATACACCTTGATGGTTACAAGTTTCATGTTTGAACCTCCAGCGTGAGCTCCAGTACGCTGCTTGTCTCACACCGCGTTCCATGCTTTGGCTCATATGATCAACCTTTGAACCTGCTGCGATACACCTTGACGGTTACAAGTTTCATGTTTGAACCTCCAGCGTGAGCTCCAGTACGCTGCTTGTCTCACACCGCGTTCCATGCTTTGGCTCATATGATCAACCTTGAACCTGCTGCGATACACCCTGACGGTTACAAGTTTCATGTTTGAACCTCCAGCGTGAGCTCCAGTACGCTGCTTGTCTCACACCGCGTTCCATGCTTTGGCTCATATGATCAACCTTGAACCTGCTGCGATACACCTTGACGGTTACAAGTTTCATGTTTGAACCTCCAGCGTGAGCTCCAGTACGCTGCTTGTCTCACACCGCGTTCCATGCTTTGGCTCATATGATCAACCTTTGAACCTGCTGCAATACACCTTGACGGTTACAAGTTTCATGTTTGAACCTCCAGCGTGAGCTCCAGTACGCTGCTTGTCTCACACCGCGTTCCATGCTTTGGCTCATATGATCAACCTTGAACCTGCTGCGATACACCTTGACGGTTACAAGTTTCATGTTTGAACCTCCGGCGTGAGCTCCAGTACGCTGCTTGTCTCACACCGCGCTCCATGCTTTGGCTCATATGATCAACCTTGAACCTGCTGCGATACACCTTGACGGTTACAAGTTTCATGTTTGAACCTCCAGCGTGAGCTCCAGTACGCTGCTTGTCTCACACCGCGCTCCATGCTTTGGCTCATATGATCAACCTTGAACCTGCTGCGATACACCTTGACGGTTAAAAGTTTCATGTTTGAACCTCCAGCGTGAGCTCCAGTACGCTGCTTGTCTCACACCGCGCTCCATGCTTTGGCTCATATGATCAACCTTGAACCATCTCCACACTTGGAAGCTCTGAAGACTTCGCAGCTGTTGTAACTGCCTGAAGTTTCATAGATTTTGATGGCCGTGGATTCAGGTTCAATGTGATGACCCAACTCTACTCTGTGGGAATTTTGCACTTCAAGCCACATCTGTGCAGCTCGTCACCTCTGAGACTGATTCAGCCAAAAACCTCACATCAAATTCAAGTGTTGAATATCACCAGAGACTAAACTTACCTTTGACCCCTCAAGCATAGCTAGTGAAGTCAGCTACAATTTTGTAGGTGACTTTCTGATTGATTCAGTGGATCTGCTTTTTTTTATTTATGTACCTTTTTGTTTAGTTTTGACAGTTGTTTTTTGCTAATTAATAATCCTTAAATCACAGCCCTCCTTTAGAGTTTGCTTCTGAATAATTATTAAATATTGTTTTTGATCTAAACTTGGTTTGATTCTTAAAGTTCCTTGTCTATTTTTAATAAACTGTATTGAAATTTGTGACTTCCACTGTTTTGCTTAATCTTCGAGTGCACCTTAGGCCATATTGCTCAAGCTACGTTACCAAAAGCGTGCTAAGAACACTTTAGTAGAAGACACTTTTAGCTTTGCTGACCAAAGTTTGGGAAAAGCAAAGCAGGCTGACTCCAGAAAGCACACTAAGGTTACTCTCTTGGGTGGCATCTGCACCACCTGGAGATGCAAAAAGCAACGATTATGAGGGAAGCTGTTGGTATCTGTGCCCCCAGAATTTGAGACTGTCACCCTCTCTCAAACCGTTGAAAGAGCTAAAGATGCACCCGTCAGACAATAATGTCTAAGCAACTTAGACTGCCCTCTCCTGTCATACAACACTCACACTGTTACCTGAATCACACTACCTGTGTAATGTACAAACTTTTACATAAATAAGTTGGGTTGTGCTTTGTGAACAGGCTGTCACCCCCTCAAGGGCTGCATTGAGAAATAATCGTTTTCCAAGTCACACAGTAGTTTGTAGTTCTTTGTTAGTTTTTTAAATGTACATCCCCATCCCGTTACAAGGTAGAGTAAAGTTTGCGAAGCCCCACTCTTGTGGTCCGCTCCCCAGATTAAGTCCATAAGAAAAAAAAACAGAACCCATCCACTGAGTGACAGACCCCTGTGTGGGTGAAATGCCCCCTACTTCCTCAGACCCCATCTCCTGAGTGAGAGACCCCTGTGTGGGTGAAATACCCCCTCCAACCTCAGACTCCATCCACTGAGCGAGAGACCCCTGTGTGGGTGAAATAATTCCCCCTCCATCCTCAGACCCCATCCACTGAGTGAGAGACCCTTGTGTGGGTAAAATACCCCCTCCATATTCAGACCCCATCCACTGAATGAGTCCACTGTGTAGGTGAAATACCCCCTCTGTCCTCAGACCCCATCCACTGAGTGAGAGACACCTGTGTGGGTGAAATACCTCCATCCTCAGACCCCATCCACTGAGAGAGAGACCCCTGTGTGGGCGAAATACCTCCTCCATCCTCAGACCCCATCACCTGAGAGAGAGACCCCTGTGTGGGTGAAATACCCCCTACGTCCTCAGACCCCATCCACTGAGTGAGAGAACCCTGTGTCGGTGAAATACCCCCTACGTCCTCAGACCCCATCCACTGAGTGAGAGACCCCTGTGTGGGTAAAATACCCCCTCCGTCCTCAGACCCCTTCCACTGAGTGAGAGATCCCTGTGTGGGAAAAATACCCCCTCTGTCCTCAGACCCCATCCACTGAGAGAGAGACCCCTGTGTGGGCGAAATACCCCTTCCATCCTCAGACCCCATCCACTGAGAGCGAGACCCTTGTGTGGGTGAAATACTCCCTACGTCCTCAGACCCTATCCACTGAGTGAGAGACCCCTGTGTGGGTAAAATACCCCCTCCGTCTTCAGACCCGATCCATCCATTCTATATGTTCAATCAGGTTTTAATACTGGAAAAAAGAGGATTATTCAATGTACAACTACAAGGCATTATAATGCTGTGATCGTCAGCTGACCCCAGATAGCTTTAATGGTGTGTTTGCTTCTGGCTTCGGAGGATATTGAGCCTGTATTTGGGGCTCAGCAATGACCTGTAGAATAGATTCTTTATCCCCCCTTCTTGGTTTCCATACAGCCCTGGAGCCTGCTTTAAAGCTTACTCACACGCATACTTTTCCCTCAGGTTTGTAGGAGGAAAATGCTGATAATTTTACCTCCTCTTCTGAGGGCGCATCCCTTATAAAGGCTGGAGGACTGTGACCCTCTGCAAGAAGGATTTTGTCGGCAGCTGATAAATGCGGGGAGAATATTGCTTTAAATTTGTGTGTATATCGCCCTCAATTAGTATTTTTACAATCTGAACACTATCTGCGGGATATACATGTCCATCGGAGTTTCAGACTGTACATATTCTTCAGTCTGACTCACCAACAGAAGTTCTCGAACAATCTTGCGCACTATTTTCCCTTCAGCTGAGCTGTCCACCAACGCCGTCACCCAAGTCCTGTTCCGCAGAGGTATCTGTAGTTTGCAGTGCATTTTCTATAGTTAATCAAGTTCCTTTCTTTCTTTTTAAAGTTAGTAATAGAGTTCAACCTTTCTCTTCCTTCTTTACACTAGCCTCAGTGGCTTGTCCTGATTCGCCTTTCTGATTAGTACACTCACTTTTTCTGTGGTATTCGGTCCGTCCAGTCCTCTCGGCCCAAAAAGAATGAGAAGTAATGCTATTAGAATACAGATGCCAGTCTGTCTTTTATATTTTTGAACGGTCCGTCAAATTTTATCCACCTTGGCTGGACTTCTGAGTTGATGGAAATCCAGTCCTTTTATTTTTGTGTTAGTCTTTTTCGTCTTTTTATATCCTTTCTAGTCTATGGTGTATTTTTTTCTTCACCAGAACCCTCAGTCTCATTTTTTGTTATGAGGTGCAGTTTGATGGCTTGTGACCCCAAGGTGTCACGCTCACAGAAGTATATGTTTCAAAATCATTTTAGGTGGCTCCTGTTCACACTCTTGAACAGGAATTGCTGCAGCCTCCGGCGCATAGCCACAGCCGCAGCTTCTCGGCTCAACATGATTGAGGAAAACTGTTTTAAGATTTCCCATTCATTTAATTCCTAGGTCTAGGGAGGGTGCAGCCTTGTACTCATTTGTTCTTGCCTTAGTACATCGGGTAGTACTGCCAATGAAGGCGTGCCATGGGTAGTACGGTTGATACTTCTTTTTATTCCTAGATCTAGGGCTGGTGCAGCCTTGTACTCATTTGTTCTTGCCTTAGTTCATCAGGTAGTACCACCAATGAGGGTGTGCCTTGCGTAGCAGTGTAGATACTTTCCCAGGTGTTCCACGCCTCTGAAGGTGGCACCAACCCAAGGGGACGTCTCATCTTCACAATCCTGCTCCTCTGGTTGGTGTTGCAAGCGATCCAGAAGGCAGTTTTGTTGCTTTTTACGTGCACTTTGCCCATACTGGCGCCTAGAGTCCGTGGACTGATTGCTTGTATGGAACCCTGTGTCTGTGGTGACGGTCCTACTTGACATGCTCTGTGTTGGACTTGGCCCTTATGGCAGGTTCACCCCTAGACTTTTTGCTTGTAATGGTAACCTGGTGATGGTGATTTTTGGGTTCTGCGCACTTTCACTGTGTCCCAGTGGAAAGTGCGTGCGCACTCTGAGTGCATGTGATGAGATAGGCCTGCCCTCCCATAGGAATGCATGGGGAATGTATGTGTCCCTGGTAGTTCCTGATGCGTGGGGTGTACAGGTTCGAATCTGATATGTGCGAACTCGTGAGAGTGAATGCTTCGCAATGGTGTGTGTTGCATGAGTGTGTCATATGTAGAAGTGCCACTTCTAGGAGTTGGCATAATAATATAAAATATGCCTGGCGTGTGATTGGCTGGAGCAGGCTGGTGAGCCTGGCTCCAGGAAGGCTGGATGGGTCTGCCCAGTGGTGAGTGTGAGATTAGCATGAGTGATGTGTGGGAGGAGTGTACCTGTGTCCTGGATGGGCGGATGGGCTGGGTTTTCCCCACACAATGCTGGCTCCGCCCCCCTGTGGTGTGACTGATGACCCTAGCCCTGCCAGTGAAAGAAAGGGGTGGTTGGGCCATCAAGGGTACTCCCAAACCAGCTGCGACTGGTTTCTCCCCCACCCTGCACCTCCAAACAAAGGATTTAGGTGTATAAAAATGGGGCTGTGTCCCCACAGAAGTTGTTCTTTCCTGATCCTACTTGAGGGGGCTGCTGCTGCTGGGGCTAGGAGGAACCGCCACTTGGACTGCCTCCCTGCCTGGGGGGCCAGTGAGCTGACCCCTGGCCCAGCCTTGCCCCCCCTGCCTGCCCAAGGACTTGGTTGCTGGGGCTCTGTCCTTGCCCCTGGGAGCGCTTTATTCTGCTCGTAGCGCTAGGAGCGCGCTTTATGCCCTCTAGCGCTTGGAAGTGCTTTATTTTTGATTATAGCGCTTGGAGCGCTGTGATTATCTGCCTAGCGCCTGGGAGCGCTTTATTTCACTTATTGCGCTTGTGAGCGCTTTAATTACAGAGGCCGGTGCCCGCCCGGCACTGTCCGCCCCGAGCGAGTGCACACCTCGCTGACCGTGAATTGCTGCTGGGACTGGGCGCTGTTCCTTGCCAAGGATCGAGTGCCCACCTCGATTAGTTCTGTGCCGAGATCGTCCTGAATTTGCGAGTGCCACCTCGCTTCTTAATTTAATTGGAGCCGGTACCCACCCGGCATTGCCCCGTGTTGTCCTCGCTGAGGAGAAGCCGAGAAGGAGAAGCCGCCCGCGTCATCGCCCTGCCGCGCTGGGATTGGCCCAGCCGGCCGAGCCTCCCGCCGCGTCATCAGGAAGACCGGAGAAGCAGGAAGCAGCCTGCCGCGTCTTGCCTGGAGCTCCCGAGTGGAGAGGAGCCCCGCCCGCAGCCCAGCTGATCAGCCGAGGCAGCCGGTGAGTGCGGGGGCGGGTTCTTTGTTGTGCTGCGAGCGGCCCCGTTGGGAGAGGGCCGCTCCTACAAGAGGGGCCAGTTCTTTGTTCGCACCTGTGATTATTGAGAGCCTGCGAGGCTCTAGGCGGCCATTATTTCCCGAGTCCCCCGAGAGGGACTCCAACGATTGTGGCAATCAGTGTGCTCAGAGCGGCCCCGGTTGGCAGCGGGCCGCTCCCACGATCTTGGGGGCATTGTCCATTGCATCCAGAGTCCAGGAGGGACTCCAACACGCCCGCATTTGTGCTCCAGCCTAAGAGAGGCTTGAAGCACTCCCAGTGTTCCTGGGTCCCCCGTGAGGGACCCCCACAGCCCAGCGAGGCTGCACCTTTGTTGTTGGCGCCCTGAGAGGTTCCCAAGGAGGCATAGCTCTTTTCCTAAAGAGCCCTGAGAGGCTCAACAGTTGCCCAGCACTTCGTGGGCAACTGCCACGTTTAGGCCCTGACCTTGGGACACAGGGACTGCCACAGGTGGTGGCTAATGTGGATTTGGCGCAATTGTGATTGCTACACCTCTGAATGTATTGTTGATGCATCATGTGTTTTCCCTCCTTACACCTCTGAATGAATGTTATGCATTGCATCATGTGTTATGTTCTTACACCCCTACAGGTAGTGTGATATGTAGGTGGTTGTTTCCTTCTTGCTAGTACAGGTGGTGCTAGCAGAGCCCAGGTTCCCTAGTGTAATCTCCTAAGATAGTGAGGGTTGCATAGGTGGTGCTCACCTGGTACCAGTAGTGACTGGTTGTATGTTATTTTTGCGCTACAGTAATAATTCTATGATCTAAAAAGTGCTATTTCTGAAAGTGTTACTTCTGATTCCTGACAGTGGTCCAGGTGGCCCTGTCTTGTAAATATCCCCTGTAAATTCTGCCCGTGCCTCTGGCACATTGTAAAGTGTGTGTTTTATCTAATGTATGTTTATTGGAATACAAAGGCTATTTTTTATATAACCTTGTGTGGAGTTTCCTTTGTGGTGGGCCTTGGGTGTTGTTGCTGGGGTGCGTGCGCAAATACTTAACTCACATCGCCTCCAAGTTTAGCCTTGCTGCTCGCGCCACGTTACCTAGAGGGCGAGTAGGGGTTATCTTGGCGTGTAACTCCCTTGCCCTGACTTAGGAGTGGTGGTCTCTGACTGACTTTGGCGAAAGCCCTGGCCAGCCAGGGATCCCATTTCTAACACTCTGCCTGCTTTGTTCTGCAATTCATACTTTCTGGGCCACCTGGACAGGATACTGTGTGTACTGAGCCAGGCCGGTATCGGCTGCCCTCTGCTTTGGGGAACCCTGTCTGACATTCTGAGGTGTGGGGGGCTAAGTGACCCACAAACCAATCTTGTGAACTGGAAGGGTGAAAGGGTCCTCCGGGCCATGATATGCTTGGGGCTGAGTAGGAACGGCTGCATCTTTGTAGGAGTGGAAAGCCCAGTACTGGCATCTATAGGATCAAAGTTCCCTCATGAATAATACATTTACACTGCATGTGCATGTACAACAAATGTTACTGCACCCCTATGCTCAGGGTTGCCTCTGTCTTCACAATGTTGTGTAACTTCTGCCCTGTAATTAACTCCGATCAAACCAGGAGCTCCATGTTTAAAGAACCCTTTCAACTAACAAAAGATCCAATGTGCAAATACCACAGATTTGTTTGGATTAATAGTTTTGTGCTGAAAAATTCCCCTAAAGGTCCACTCTGGAAAACAAATCTACCTGAAATGTTTGTTGACAGGTCACATAAACCCCTAAAATGCTAGCCTTTCTCCTCCCCTCGCCCACATGACGAGCACTTTTTTGGATATTTAGGGTAGCTCGTTGTTGGACTTTTTGCCTTGAACTCTGGTATAATGGTAGTGATTTCTGAGCTCTGCGCACTTTGGCACTGTGGCCCAGTGTAAAGTGCGTGCGCTCTCTGAGTGTGTGTGGTGAGATTGGCCTGCCCTCCCATAGGAATGCATGTGGGATATGTGTGTCCATGGTAGTTCCTGATGTGAAAGGAGTGCAGGGGCGAGTTTGGTATGTGCGAACTTGTGAGATTAAATGCTGCGCGATGGTGTGTCTGATGTCCCTGGCCTGTCCTGTGAATAGGGAGAGGGGCTGAGCAAAACAAAGTGCTCCAGAACCAGTTGCATCTGGTTCTTCTCTTGCCTGCACCTTTGGAGACAAAGGAAAAGTGTGTATAAAAAGGGGCTGTGACCCCAAGTAAAATGTTCTTGTTCTCCTACTTGAATCTACCAGGGGCGTGCTGCTGCTGGGGCCCAGGTGAAGGCTTGCCTCCCTGGGCCTACTCTGCCCCTGGATGCCTGGAAGACTGCTGCCTGGGGCTCTTCTACCCTGGCCCTGGCCCTGGAGGGCTGTCCTGTGTGGGGAGCAGTCTACTCCATTCCTTTGCACCAGAGTCTTGAACTGAGTTCCTTGTAGTCCTAGGAGGGCTGGTTTTGCTTTGAGGATCACCTGTTTCTTTTTTTTTTATCTAAAGAGAAAACGCGCTGCCGGTATTCCCCTGGGGCGCCTGCGCTTTGCTGCCCCAGGGCTGCACTGCGCTGCTGGAGGGGGAATCCCCAGCGTGGAGACCCCCCGTGATGGCGGGCTTGCGGGTGCCTCCCCACTTATTCGCCCCTTGTTCGCAGGTGCCCACCCTGCATTATGGCCGCTAGTTGTATATTTTCCCTAGTAGGAGCCTACCCTGCTTTTTAGCCCGATTTGGAGGGAGCCTACCCCTCATTTTGCCATTTTAAACTTATTTAAACCTGAAGCAGGTGCCCACCCCGCGCTTTCACCGCCGCAGCCCTGGAGAAGCACCGGAAGGAGATGTTCGGCATGCTGCCTGATTGTGGGCGAGGCTCACGACGCTAGCCGAGCCTCGTGGGCTCCACTTCCGCGTTTCCCAGGCCGGGGATAAGCCGCCCGAGCCTCACAGGCTCCGCTCTAAGTCCCGGTCCCGAGATGGGGGACCGGGTGAACCAGGGCACTGACGTGCGGGGCTCCCATGAGTAGGAAGAGCCCCGCATGCCGCCGCTGACACAGGACTTCTGCCTCCGCCCCCCCCAGCCGGTGAGTTCAGCCAGGGAGCCTGGGTGGGGAGAGGCAGAGTGGGAGCGGTCCCGCCAGGAGAGCGGGCCGCTCCAGTATGGCACAAGTTCCTTTTTGTTTTGTATGAGCAGGCTCGCCATTGCGGGCCGCACCACCGATGCCTATCTTTTGTTTCAAAGGCCCCGGGGGCCAGTGTCCCCCCAGAGCCGTTGCGCTCCAACGATTGGGCATTGTTTTGTACTTAGAGGGCCAGAGTTCTCCACCAAAGGCACCAATATTTTATGGCTGGGCCAGGGGGGCCCATAATTTCCTTATCATTTTCAGAGCTACTGCCCTCCTTGGGGGACATGTTTTCTTTTAGAGCCAGATGGCTCAGTTTGGCGCACATTGTTCCTATAGGCTAGTGAGAGCCCATGCCCCATTTGCCTTTGCTGATTCACAGCTGCCCAGCAAGTAGTGGGCAGCTGCACCGTTTAGGCACCATTGGAGTAAGAGTACCTGAGAGGGACAGAAGTGGCACAGAGGTGCCAGGCCTTCCACAGCTCCGCAGCACTTAGTGCCAGCTGCATCGTTTAGGCCCTGTTTTTATACTCAGCTGCCCAGCAAGTAGTGGGCAGCTGCAACGTTTAGGTTTTGCGCAGTGGTGCAATCTTGACTTTCGCTGCCTAGGCAGCAGTCCTGACTCTGTGGACATAGGGCATTTGAGATGGCCAGTTGGCCAGGGGATGGTTATTGTTATAGGGCGCCCGGCCCTAATGTGATTTATGTGCTAATACTTTTATGTGCTAGGAAATGTATTGTGTATAGTATGTTTGCGCACCCTATTTGATACCTCTAGATATGGTTTATGATTATGAGGTTGTTTTACCTGTTTAGGTTTGTGTTAGGGAGATTATCCTTCCCTGTGTGATTTACGCCCTTAGTGTAATTTTTACTTAGGTGGTTAGGTCTAATGTATTTATACTTGTGGGATACTGTACATGATGTAGTTCATGTCACAGATTGTTGCACAGTACAGTGATTACCAGTGTTTACTGGTTGTATGTCCTATGACCTATTTTACTTGTATGCTTATGATCTAGTTCACTTTTACCAAGTTCACTCTGTGATGATTCTGACAGCGGTCCATGTGTCCCTGTCAGGTGTATATAATCCCTTGTAAATATTGCCCCGTGCCAGTTGGCACAGTGTACATAATATGTTTACTATTCTATTTTTGATATAACCTTGTGTGGAGTTCCTTTTGTGGGGGGCCTGGGATGTTGCTGCTGGTGGGTGCGTGCGCAAATGCTTTACACATTGCCTCCAGGATAAGCCTTACTGCTTGTGCCATGCTACCACGGGGGTGAGCAGGGGTTATCTTTGGAGTGCAACTCCATTGACCTGACTAGAGTGGGGGTCTCTGCCTGGCTTTGGCGCAAGCCTTAGTCAACCAGAGATGCCATTTCTAACAGTGGTGAGCAGCGGAGGGATTAGGACTTGTGTTTGCACAATACCACAGCAACAACCTGCTTCACTACAAAACTCTGCATTTTAGATAGTCACAAGGAAAGGGATTATTGTTTCTAAGTTGGTTCTAAATGCAATTTCTTCGGAAATGTGTTTCTTGTGCACTGTGATTTGGGTATCCTGCCAAGGACAGAAACCAGAGAATCTGGAGGAGAGACTGCCCTTGAGCCATTGCGCTGGTTCTTGGGTTGGCCTACAGTGGGGACCTATTTGGTATGGAGTCACTAGCTCGGGAGGGTAGATCATCCCCTAAGTGCAGTGTGAGGTTTCTGGATTCACCAGTAAGGGTGGGATCCAGTGGTAGCAGCAAATGTGTGTCCAGTGCATGAAGTCCCCGTCCCATTCCCAGAGTATGGTACCTGGTGCTCAGTAAGAGGGGTGCAGGTTGAGATTCAGGGGCAGTAGATACTGTCTCACCGGTCTGAGTGTGTGTGTGTGGATGAATGGTGTGTTGCACTGGACGAGTGAGTGTGAGCTCGCTGAAATAAGGAGCTGCTGAATACTTTGGTGTGAGTTCTCTGAAATAAGGAGCATGCTGAATACTTTGGTATGAGTTCTCTGAAATAAGGAACTTGCTGGTTGATTGGGTGTCAGCTCTCTGAAATAAGGATCTTGCATTGGGGAGTGATTCCAAAAGGAGTGGCTGAGGTGTCTTCCAGCCTAGAGTGGTGGAAGAGGTTCAGAGTAGCCCAGCTAGGTCCCGGTGTAGGGGCCCACGTCCTGTCTCTGAGGAGAAGGAGTGGGTAGGACTGCATGTCTCCATGTGCCTGAAACCCTGACTCAGGACCTGGATTGTTTCTTTAGGGAACATCAGATTGGGAGCCCAGGCTATAATGGTAGGCTATTTGAGGAGGATCTCCCAGTGTTTAGAGAACGTGGAGCCTCTGTAAGCAGGGCTTCAGTAGTTCTGGTGTCTGGTGGTACCGCTCCAGTTGGGAGGGTGCAGAAGTCCAGATGGAGGAGTGAGAAGGGGAAAGAGTCCCCAGTGGGAACCAGTGGGTCAGGGGCTAGCCGGAAGGGCTGTGTCGCCAATGATTTACCATGGTAGCGCCACTTCTGTCCTGGGGGATCTGCACACACTGTCAGTTGGACAGGAGGTTGTGAGATCGGCACCAGGCAGACTGTCACACAACACATTAGTTATATGTCACCCTCGTGGAGTCCTAGTTCGCCAGGCATCTAACCAAAGGGTAGCGTCCCTGCGTTGGGGAGCCAGGTTCAGGTGTTTGCCTGCCCTGGATGGAAGGGCAACTGTAATCAGTGTCCTTGACATTAGTTATGTGTCACCCATCTGACCAAAGGGTACGTCCCTCGGTTGGGAAGCCAGTAGCCGGTGTTTCCGGATCTGGACGTCAGGGCGACTGTAATCAGTGTCCTGGCCGGTTTTGCTTTCTAGGGGTACCCCTGTGAACACAGGTGGAGCTCATCTTAAGTGAAGAGACCTTGTGTTTCCCAGAAGTGGTGGTGCAGGCCTAGCAGGGTTCTTTAGGGTCCTTGGCTGAGTGCTGTAGTACTACCCTGAGAGCAGGTGGGGCCTACCTTAAGTAGAGGAACCCTGTTCTACAGTGAGAGGGAGGAGAACTCTGGAAGGGAGTACCGAGGGAGGGAGCACCTCGCCTCTGACCCCTGTGCATCCGGTGAATGTGGATCCCAAGTGGTAGACCAGTTGATGGAGAGAGGTCCTAAACTGGTAGGAGAGTTGTGTTCTGGAAGGTGCTTCTCCTGGGAGAGTACGCAACCCCAGAAGTAGAGGTAGGGTGCGGCACTCTTGCCTGTGACCTCGGGTCAGCCTGAGGGTGCGGACCCTAGGTTGAAGGATCAGTGGCAGTTAGGAACTACACTGAGAAAGGGAGTGAAGAATGGCTATTGACTGCCAGGGGTTACTACCCCCACTCTGGATTGGCAAGGACTAGTGGTTTCTGGGTGGCCTAGGGCCTGGTCCTGGCTGTGGACAACTAGAGAGTACCGGTGGAGTAGCCTAGTTGGGCCTGAGTTTTTTGGAACCACGTGGTGTAGAACCGGAGGGTGTCCCTGCAGTGGGGGCCTTCGTCCATGTTCTAACGCCCCAAGCAGGGAAGCCCATCACAGTGGTGATTGGTCTGCCCTGCGTTTTGGCTGGAAGGGGGTTGTGTTGGACTTAGCCCTTTTGGTAGGTTCAACCCTGAACTTTTTGCCTGTTAATATGACATAATGGTAGTTATTTCCGGGCTCTGCGCACTTTAGCACTGTGTCCCAGTGTAAAGTGTGTGCGCTCTCTGTGTGTGTGTGTGTGGTGAGATTGGCCTGCCCTTCCATAGGAATGCATGTGGGATATGTGTGCCCATGGTAGTTCTTGATGTAAGAGGAGTGCAGGGGTGAGTTTGGTATGTGCAAACTCGTGAGATTAAATGCTGCGCGACGTTGTGCGCGGATGTAATGTGACTAGTGTAGAAGTGCCACTTTTAGAAGTTGGCATTTCTCTGTGCAGTGAATGTGAATTGACTGTCTGGCTTGTGATTGACAGGAGCCGGCTGGTGTGATTGGCTCCAGGAGTCGGGATGGGTCTGCCCGTTGGTGAATGGGGAAGATCTGCATGTAGATGGGAGGGAGGAGTTGCACCTGGGACCTGAATAGGGCTGGGCCTTCCCTTCACAATGCTGGCTCCACCCCCTGTGGTGCGTCTGATGTCTGTGGCCTGTGAATAGAGAGGGGAGCTGAGCAAACTAAAGTGCTCCAGAACCAGTTGCATCTGGTTTTCCCCTTTGTTGTAATTTGGCAGCGATGGGGTTAGCATTAGCAGAAGCCATCCTGTATTTAGGAGTAATCTTGTCTGTTTTGTGAAATCCATTTTGTATTTCTGGCAGCCATCTTGTTTGCCATGTGCTACCGTGTGCTCACCATGCACTCTGTTCTACCTTGAAATCTGTCTAGAGACAGGTTATATTTAGCCTCTTCTGCTTCGCACATGCTCAGTTGAGATTGCAGCTGTCCTTGCAGCTGTCCCTAGTTTGTAAATGTCAGTATGTGTTCACCAGAATTAGCAACTGTTAGCTCCTCCCACTCGTTGACTGTGCATTTTCTCTATGACCTTATATGTACCTAAAACCTGCATTTTGTACTTGTACTGGCTTCTTTTGAGCCCATTTGTGGGTAAAAAAAAGGGCCAAGCTCCTTCCATTCAGGGTGCTACTTCATACATTACCGAAGGGTGTTGTGTGAATGTAGTTCCACCTCATGAGGTTTAATAAATCTTGTATTTTCTATTCCAGTTTCTGTGGCAACTTCTATACTATGGTCTGAGGACTCTGTGCAGAGAAGGGCAAACCCCTTGCACTGGTAGGCCTTACTGAGGCTCACTACTACAAATTGGCGCTCCAACGCGGGGCTTATCGGTGACTCGGATGCCCGAAGGAGTGGCCAAAACAAAGGATTGGAATCTCGCTTTGGACGCGATCACTGCCCGAGGAGACCCGAGTCTTGGCAACCACAGCGTTTTTCCTTACATTCTGATCTGACCATCCAGGTGGTGCCGGTCCTCAACTGAGATCTCTTCTGTTGATTCGCCGTGCAGTGACCAGTTGGTCGATTTGAGAACTTGGCAGTTGGAATCTGGACACCAATTGATTGGTAAGAGTTGTTGGATGCAACACTTTCTGTTGGTTTTTGATGCCTTGGATTGGTAAGGTAGCTTAGTAACGCTTACTGTGGCTATTGATTTGTAGCATTGGCCAATATTTGTATTTGAAATTCGTAATATATAAATTGTAATTTATATAGGCAGGTAGTGATGAGATGTTTCTCTTTGAATTGATTTGAACGGCGCAACGTACGAAGTGTACCTTAAGCGCTACTTTGATTATAATACTGCATATTTCGCACTATTTTTGGCATGCCTGTTTTTAGCACACTTCATAGGATGTGTTGCTTTTGTAGTGGTACCAGTTTGAGACTTGATGAAGCACAATCAGCTCCCCCGGAGGGGAAGCCTAATAGGGACATGTATATTAAGTATGGTATTTCTTCTATATTGTACAGCACGTTATGGAATAAATATACTAGGAAGGACCCTGAGTTGCGTTGGCCTATGCATGGGTCATTTGATTTATGAAAGATTCAGTATGTGGAACAATGTATGTTTAGGCGAAAGGCTAGGCACAATATGTTTGACTGTGTACGAATGTGGGAGAAAGAAGTGCGTGAACGAATGAAGAGTGAGAAAGCCTTGATTGAAAAAGAACAGCGAAAGAACATTTATGCTAAGGCATTAGATTTGAAAAATACTGAACTGAAAGAACTGAAAGAACTAAAAAAAAAGGGAAGATAGGGAGCACCATTTACAGGTAACTGGCCAATACGCTGTTAGGCAACCCCTTTATCCTATCCTTAATAAACCGCAAGATGATTCCCTTTTTATTAGATCCTTCTCCACCTCCATATACTCTTTCTTTTGCGCCTCATGAGGCGGATGAGGATTCCCCTACAGATCAGGACAAAACACGGGAAACTCGCTCTAGGTTACCAGTAGCACGTTCCGCAGAGCTTAGATCGGATGCTCGTAAAGCCACCTGTAACACTGATTCTGCTTCTGATATATTAGATCACATAAAGGATTGGCAGGAAAGGGAGCAAATGGGGGGCGGAGCTAGCCGGCGTCGATGGCGGACGCGTGAGCTCTCGGCTCCTCGCCTTAGCCCCGGAATAATCCTGTTAATTCATCCTAAAACGTGTCCAATCTACCATAGCGGGCTCTCCTGCACCCTCCGACACCCCTAGATTCTGTTGGGTGCCTTTTGGACATTGGCTGGCGAGTCTCTCCAAGTGGTTTGGAGAGCGGCTCCTTGCGACTCGGTGGAGAAGAACTGGGCCTGAAGCCGCGTGCTGTCCTGGAGAGAAGGCCGGGCGACGTCACCTGACGTGCGGCCCCAGAGTCGGGCGTGGGCGGACTGGTCTCCGGCCGGACTAACACTTGGATTTTTCCTACACCGGAGCGCCCCCCTTTTGTCTGCGATCGCCCCACATCAGAACGACCTGTCCTCCCAAGCGGGGGGCCACCAGCAGAGCGGACACTGAGCACCCGAACCACGAGGCAGAGCAGACGCCATTTCGGGACGGTCACGAGATAGGATTCTCCCTGCGGCGCCCTGCTGTCCCCGTGTCCCCACGCCACGGATGCACGACAATGCCCGGTGCTGACATTGTTGAACTAATGATACCCAGTGTCTAGTGAATGTGGGTATTGCCGGAGTGATTGGAGACTGTTCGTCCGCCATAACGGACGCCATCTTGGCCGCATCGGGCCTCTGGCACAGACCCAGTGTCTAGTGGCTGTGGATCGCTGACTGGTGTGTCTCCCGTACTACCCTTGCGGCCTGCAGACAGCGAGGCGCCTCATGGTCCTGGGTCCCACTGCGGCAGGAGCAGAGAATGGGGAAAAACAACGCCACCCAGGCGAAGCTCTCCTTTGAACGGCGCAGAACGAAGGGACCTGATGCGAAGGCCCCGGAGACATCCCCGAAGGGGGCCACTGCGACTGCCCCGGCGCCCACAGAGCTCCGGGACATGCTGGCAGCCATGGAAAAGGGCATCCAGGACAGCATTGCGTCTGTGGGCTCTAAAATAGACGCTCTGTCATACCGCATGGACCGCATGGCGGAGCGAGTGGATAAACATGCGGAGCGCCTGGACATGGCGGAACGTCGACTCACCGAAGCTGAGGAAGCCCAGACCGAGTGGGACACAAATAGGAAGCAGTTTGGTAGACTTTTGCAGGTTATCCGTGATAAAACAGAGGATTTAGAGGCGCGCTCACGCAGGTCCAACATCCGTATAACAGGTGTGGCGGAAACGACGTAAACTGGAAAGATGGAGCTCTACGTTGAAAAACTGCTGAAATTACTACTCGGGAGGAGGCTTTTTCCCCCATGTTCATCGTAGAACGGGCTCACCGTACATTGGGCTTACAACCGCAGCCAGGCGCGCCGCCTCGCCCCATCATCGCGAAGCTCCTTAATTACCGCGACAGGGACATTGCTTTGCGCTTGGCGAGGGAGAAGGGTAAGCTCCAACATGAGGGTATGGACATCTCCCTCTACCTGGACTTTACGGCCAAAGTGCAGGAGGAGAGACGACAGTTCGCGCCGTATAAAAAACAACTGCGTACTCTGGGCCTTGACTACGCGATGCTGTACCCTGCCAAGCTTCGCATTAACACAGGAGGGTGATCATATTTCTTCACGGATCCCAAAGAACTCCAAAAAACCCTGAAGGTATGGTCACGGGAGCGGAAGGAGGCTAGGCAGAGTCAGGAAGACGACGCTGGCTCAGCATCAAACCTGGAAGAACAAGACTAGAGGGGCTCTGCCGGAACATTTGGCTCTTCCTACCGAGGATGGACACGTTCCTGCTATTTGGTAACGCTGCACCACCCCACATGGGGCGGTAAGTCTGGCTTACATGAGTGCTGCCGGTACTATTTGAAGGGGCAGCGGCCACTATGTTCGGACATGTGCTTTAGGGATTACTGGTGGGGAGATCGTTGAGCACTGATAGGGGGGGGGGGATCTGGACACTGTTGCATTGTTGGGGGGTTGGTAGGGTTGGGGGGGGCTGTTATACTTGCTTCCCGATGGGCACTGGACCACAAGTGGGGCAGGGACAGGGTGCCGATCTGAACAATATCATTGGGACAGTTTGAGGTGTTGTATTATTTTGGCGCGCTTTGCCCCGGTGCCTTTGGTTGTGCGACTCTCCTGGGAGTTGAGTATCGAACTGACGAACACTCTGCTATTTTGGGTTTGATGGGGGGAAGTTTTGGGACCTGTCTGACCTGGTTGGGGGTGGTCGGCTGTGGGTGGGCAGGGGAATGGGGGGTGGGGTCTGGGGACTGGGCTGTTGGAGGGGGGTTTTGCCTTGGGATGTTTGAGGGGTTTGTGTGTATTGAGTGTGGACTGCCTTGTGGAACTGTACCTGTTAGGGAATGCCGGCTGGTAATATGGGGTCCAGTGTACTGCTGTGTTCTGTTTTGCCCATCCCTGATGCTACAATGGTTCATAGGCTCATGCAATGTCTAATGATGCACTGAATGTTCCCACATGTACCCCGCATAAGATTAAATTGTTGACCTGGAATGTTCGGGGCCTTAACGACTTTCGTAAGTTGAGGAAGGTCCTCGGCTACCTCCATAGACATCATGTCGATCTGGCCTTGTTGCAGGAAACACACTTGCCACTCAACAGCAGGATGTTGCAATCTAGGGGGTTGGCGGGGAATATAGTGGCAGCAGGCTTCACGACACACGCCCGGGGGGTGTTAACCTGGGTCAATCCTACATCACAACTGAAATTGATCCCGGTACATACAGACACGGAGGGCAGATACATCCTAGCTAGATGTGTGGGTAAGGGACTTGACCTGCTGGTAGTGAATGTTTATGGCCCTAATTATGATCACCCTGAATTCTATGCGACTCTGTCTGCCCATTGCAGGTCACACGCTCAGCCTGGGATGTTGTGGGGAGGGGACTTTCATTTTGTGTTTGACCCCTCCAGGGACCGCTCCGCGGGCCCTGCTCGGCGCCCGGTGGCTTCAGCCACATATATGAAAGCCGAGTTGACTAAATTAGACTTAGTGGATGTCTGGAGAGACAAGCACCCCACGAAAGGCGGCTTCACGCACTACTCGGCCTTTCATAACGTGCACACTAGGATAGATTATTGGTTAGCATCTCCTCCGGTCCTTGGTGGTATCAGCGCGTGCGAGGTTCTCCCACGCACACTCTCGGACCACTCCCACATTCTATTACACCTCTCCACCGCCAGGAAAGGGATACCAGCCTTCACCTGGAGGTTCCCTCCTTTCGCTCTGCTAGATGATGCCTCCCGAGGGGAGCTTGCGGAAGACATGGAACTATATTTCGCTACTAACCTAGGCTCAGTTGAAGACTTTTTTACGGTCTGGGAGGCTTTCAAAGTGTTCATCAGAGGAATGGCTATGTCTAAGCACTCCAGTGTGCTACGCTCCATCAGGCGGGAACTCACTGCTCTTGAGACCAGGATAGCGGAACTGGAGAATCGACAGTTATTGACTCTTAGTACTGCAGATTGCCCTGCGCTCACCCAACTCCTGTCGGAGTATCAGACTCTGGCGGATAGAGAGATTCTCTATATGGGCAAATATGCCACTGCCCGAGTGTATTGTGAGGGGGATAGGCCAGGTGCCTTGTTGGCTCGCATGGTCCGGGGCTCTCGGAGGCCTCTGGTTGTTGAGGAGCTAAGGACCCCGGAGGGTGATACAGTCATGGAAGAGGAGCAGATTCTAGGGACCTTTAGACGCTATTATTCCGAACTGTATCAGTCCAAGACGCAGGGTGTGGAGAGCGAAATGGACAATTATTTGGATCACATTGCCATGCCATTCCTCAAGAACTCGGATAGGGAGTTTTTGATGGCCCCCTTCCATGAGGACGAAATCCTAGAGGCTCTTGCGAGCATGAAATCGGAGAGTGCGCCGGGTTCCGACGGACTCACGGTTGGCTTTTATAAAGCCTTCAAAGATATTCTGCTCCCGCACTTGGTCGCCCTCTTTGATGCTATCTGCGAAGATGGTGAGATGCCACTCACTATGCGTGAGGCGTTGCTGATCACTATACCTAAGCCAGGGAAACCTCCGGACCTTTGCGGCTCGTACAGGCCACTAAGTCTGCTGAACGTAGATGCAAAGATCTATGCCAAAGTCCTAGCCAACCGGCTGGCTTTATTGGTACCAGAGCTTGTCGCCCCAGAGCAGTCCGGATTTGTCCCATGCAGGAATTTAACCTACAATATACGCACGGTGCTGGGCACGATGCAGCATGTCAAGCAGGAGAACAGTGCGCTGGCTATATTCCTTGACATGGAAAAGGCGTTCGACTCAGAGAATTGGGGCGCTGTACCATCGGCCGTCTGCCAGACTGAGGTTGGGAGACAGAGTGTCGGAGCCGATATACATTGGCAGGGGCACTCAGCAGGGTTGCCCTCTGTCGCCGTTGCTCTATGCACTGGTCACGGAACCCCTCGCTTGTGCTATACGGGAGTACCACAGTCTGGAGGGTATAAGCTTTCCCACCTATAAAATAGGGATATCGACGTATGCTGACGACACCTTACTGTACGTCCGGAACCCGGAAGCTAACCTGTCGGCTGTTCTTCGGGAGGTGGTCCACTTTGGATCGCTCTCGGGCTTGAAGGTGAACTGGGACAAGTCCATTGCTTTTCCTCTCACCCCGGTGACACAACCATTTGATATGGAGTACCCACTACAGTGGTCCACCGACTCAGTCCGGTACTTGGGTATCCGCCTGCATACTGATCCTGAGGTCCTGGTTACAGATAACTACGGAGTTGCATACAATTATTGGTTGACGATGTCGATGCCTGGGTCAGACTCCCACTCTCCCTTCTGGGCAGGATCGCTATTATGAAAATGATAGTGCTTCCCCACTTCCTGTTCCTTTTCCTTAACTTACCAGTGGTTCTGTCGAGATCATTTTTTAGACAACTTACACAAGTCATGATCCGATTGGCCTGGGGCGACAAGCAACTTAGAGTACGATGGGCGACTCTGACTCTCCCCTGTGAGATGGGGGGCTTGGGGGCTCCGGATCTAGAGCGCTACTACCGAGTTGCGCAGGCTTCACACCTGCACTCGTGGATTCACGGTGATGCACGTACGCCGCACCTCATTCTGGAACGGTTGTTTGCAGACCCGCTCCCTCTGCCTGCCACTATCTGCCTTCCAACAGATCGATCGATCGGCCGGATGGACTCTCTTAAAGCGACCAATCATGCCTGGCACTCTCTGATGCGTTCTCGCGGCTGCGCCCTTTTGTACTCCCCATTGATGCCTGTATAATGGGCCCTCTGGCTGGACCCATTGGGCGAGAGAGGAGTGGTCGAGGCCTTGCGTGCTCTCGGCATAGTGAAGATAGAGGATTTGTTCTCCGACGGCACTCTGAAAACCTGGGATCAGCTTACTCCCACAGCATCGGGCCCTTCCTTGCTGCAGAAATTCCAATTTCACAGACTCCGCTCTGCATTCCGGGAGGTCCTGGGCTCTTCCATGGAGGAGCCTGAGGAGATCCCGGAACTGACCCATATCATTAAATCCAAATCACCTGCAAAGCTGATTTCACAGGTCAACAGGTTGGGAGTGGCGCATCAGCGCCCACAACCCTCTAAAGCGAGAGCGGCCTGGCAGGACGATTTGCAAACCCCCATAGACGACGTCATGTGGCGATACTGCTGCTCCAGCACGCGCAAGATCTCCCTGAATGGCAGGCACAGGCTGGTGCATTTCAAATTTCTCCAGCGGGTGTACTATACCCCCGAACGACTGCACCGCTATGGCCTCCGCCCCTCTGCAGAGTGTGAACGCTGCCAAACATTCGTTTCTGACTTCTTCCATTTGGCGTGGCTTTGCCCCGGTGTACAAGCTTTCTGGGGGGAGGTGTTTGCGGAACTTGACCGGATTTTGGGGGAGACCCTGCCGCTCACTCCTGCGCTGGCGCTCCTTGGTTACTCTAAGCCGTTGGCCCCTTCTCTGCGCCGGCTGGTCGATATGGCCCTACTGTTGGCCAGGAGAGTGGTTGCGGCCTGTTGGATGCGTGGACCCCTACCTGCCAAAACAAGATGGCTGAGGGACCTACAATATTGTTGCACTCAAACAGAACTGTACAGCGACTTGTTACCGCCCAGGAGCAGGCCAAAGAATTTCTGGGACCTTTACAAGGAACACCTGCAAAAGGGGGAGGATGGTGACTCTGACACCTCCGAAGTAGTTGATCTCCATGACCGGGTGTTGGAATAGTGATTTGAGTGCATGTAACTCTTTCCCCGAGGGGAGTGGGATGGGGCGAGGGACGGGACGGGAGGGGGCCACACTGAGGTTCTTGACTCTTGGGTTCGGTTGGGGGTAGTTCTGGGGGGGGCAATTCAGTTACGATGGGATGACACGGGACACATGGCAGGCACACCTTGAGGTACTCTTGACTGGATGGGGTTAGTAGGTCCACAGCCACACTCAGGGGGGAGGGAGTTGGGATGTAGTTGGGGTAGTTCCGTTGACCTAATTTCCTCACAAGACCTTCTAGCCGCGATCACTGTTGGGGATTGCCAGTTGACACACTGTTCTAATAAGCTGCACATGAAGGAGCATAGCACTTGGTTATACTGGAATAACGGCATTTCACATCGCCGCCGGGCCTCCGGGATGCCGGCAACAAGGCTGTGTACAGTTCTACTTGATTATTGCTCACATGTTCCTTGCGTTTTGTGGTACAGTGCGAAGTGAAACTGTTGAGACTTGGTGATGTCAATGGCTTTGCTTTCAATAAAGGTCCTTTAATAAAAAAAAAAAAGGAAAGGGAGCAAATATATTTCACAGAGGTGTTTGCCGCGGAAGATGTTGAACGGTTTAGGAAACATTCTGAGGAATTGGAGCCTGTTGATGTAGCAAATGATTGTAAGCAAATGCGTGATGGTCTTTTTGTCTTTTCTCAGGTGGCTGACTCTATCAGGCGTTTGGTTAAATTACGTGTTGAGGCCGTCCATTTGCGAGAGGAGAAAAAGGCAGCAGACGCAGCTGCACAAACGTCTCAGACCAGTGTGACACAAGCTTCTATCTTTGGCTCCGATAAGACCATTATAGTTCATGCGAAACCTATGCAGGAAGCCGCACCTTTGTATGTTCCTCCTAAAGGAGTACGAGTGATGATAAGACTTCTGCGGATGCAAAAGTTTATTTTATTTATAATTGGGTTTACACTCCTTGGAATAGAGCGGATGTTATGGCTCTTAAAACTGCATTACCTGATCCGCGGAAAAAATACAGAAGCTTTTTATGAGGAAGTTGAGGGTGCCATTAGTTCCTGTACTATGACTCTGCTTGATATTGATTTGTTTTTCGGATTGATATTACCCCCTGACATGTGGAGAACTGTTTGTAAAGTTGATGATAATGCGACTTTTGGGGCATTATGGAATTAATCAATCAATCAAGAAATGTATAGAGCGCGCTACTCACCAGTGGGGGTCTCAAGGCACTGAGGGGAGGGTGGGTGGTACTCCTACTGCTCGAACAGCCAGGTCTCGAGGTGTCTCCTGAAGGTGATGTGGTCCCGGGTCAGAAGTAGGTGGGCGGGGAGAGAGTTCCATGTCTTGGCGGCCAGGTAGGAGAACAATCTTCCTCCGGTGGTGGTTCTGTGGATCCATGGGATGGCGGCGAAGGTGGGGGAGCGGAGCTGGATGAGCGGAGCTGGCGGATTGGAGTGTAGAACGTGAGGCGTCTGTTGAGGTATTCGGGTCCGGCGATGTGGAGTGCTTTGTGTGTGTGGGTGAGGAGCCTGAACATTATTCTTTTGTGCAGGTCTCTCAGGTGGGC
Source organism: Lissotriton vulgaris (assembly GCF_964263255.1). Taxonomy (NCBI): domain Eukaryota; kingdom Metazoa; phylum Chordata; class Amphibia; order Caudata; family Salamandridae; genus Lissotriton; species Lissotriton vulgaris. The sequence goes on along the minus strand of NW_028254346.1, from coordinate 302,672 downwards.
GGTTATCTGGCTGTGTGGGGGGATGTCCAGGATGAGGCATGCAGATGCGTTCTGTATGCGCTGGAGTCTGTTCTGAAGTTTTGCTGTGGTTCCTGCTTATAGGGCGTTTCCATCGTCCAGCCGGCTGGTGACAAGGGCCTGGGTGACGTCCTTCTCGTTTCGGTGGGGATCCACCTGAAGATCTTTCGAAGCATGAGCAGGGTGTTGAAGCCTGAGGACGACATGGCGTTGACTTGTTTGGACATGGTGAGCGAGGAGTCCAAGATGAATCCTAGGTTGCGTGCGTGGTCCGTGGGTGTTGGTAGGGAGCCCAGCATGGTCGGCCACAAGGAGTCGTTCCATGCAGATTGTGATTTTCCCAGGATGAGGACCTCCGGTTTGTCTGAGTTTAGCTTTAGGCGGCTGTATTTCATCCATTCCGTGACGTCTTTCATTCCTTCCTGGAGGTTGATTCTGACGGTGGCTGGGTCTTTCGTGAGCGAGAGGATCAGCTGGGTGTCATCGGCGTAGGTGATGATGTTGAGGTTGTGTTTGCGTGCGATGGCGGCGAGGGGGCTCATGTAGACATTGAAGAGGGTCGGGCTGAGTGAGGAGCCTTGGAGTACGCCGCAGATGATTTTGGTTGCCGTGGACTGGAAGGAAGGGAGGGAGGCGGACTCTCTGGGTTCTGTCAGAGAGAAATGAGGTGATCCATTCCAGGGCCTTTCCTTGGATCCCTGCGTTGTGGCGGCAGGATCTTAGAGTTCGTGGCAGACAGTATCGAAGGTGACAGAGAGGTCTAGAAGGATGAGGGCGGCGGTTTCCCCGTTGTCGAGCATGGTCCTGATGTTGTTGGTGGCTGCAATGAGGGTGGTCTCGGTGCTGTGGTTGGCTCGGAAGCCGGACTGGGAAGGGTCGAGGAAGTCATTATCCTCGAGGAAGTGGTCAGCTGTTAGTTGACGGTTTTCTCAATGATCTTCACTGGAAAGGGAAGAAGGGAGATGGGCCAGAAGTTCTCGAGATTCTTTGGGTCTGCTGTGGGTTTCTTCAGTAGGGCGTTGATCTCAGCATGCTTCCAGCTCTCTGGGAATGTGGCGGACAGGAAGGAGTTGTTCATGACGTTCCGTAAGTGGGGTGCGATGATGGTGTCTGCTTTGTTGAATATGTGGCGAGGGCAGGGGTCTGATGGTGAGCCAGAGTGGATGGTGTTCATGACGTGGGTGGTGTCCTTGATGCTGACGTGGGTCCAGGTGCTAAGGGTGTTGGTGGGGGGGCGTTGGCTCGGTGGCTGGTAGCAGGGTCTGAGCATTGAAGCTGTCGTGTATGTCGGCGATCTTGCGGTGGAAGTAGATGGCGAGGGAGTCGCACAGATCCTGTGAGGATGGGATGTCATTGGAGTTGGCGCTGGGGTTGGAGAGTTCTTTCACGATGCTGAAGAGCTCCTTGCTGTTGTGCGTGTTGTTGTCTAGGCGGTCCTTTTTGTGGTGCAGATCAGTTGGTGGTGTTTGCGGGTGGCGTGCTTGAGAGCTGTGAGGTTCTCTGTTGTTTGGTCGTGGCGCCATGATTTCTTTGTGTTCTTGAGGTCGTCGGTGAATCAGCTGGCTTTCTTGTTGCTGGGCTTGATGGAGGGGTTTTTTAGTGGTGTGAGGGCGTCGGCGCAGTCACTGATCAACTGTGTGAGGTTGCGTGCGGTGGCGTTGGCGTCTGTTGTGTCGTTTGGTGTGTTCTGGCTCAGTGATGTGGTCAGCTGGTCTGTAGTGACCTTGCTCCAGCATCTGTAGGGGATCTGTTGTGGGCGGGGGTGGGATGTGGTCTTCTGGAAGGTGAAGTGGACGCAACTGTGGTCTGTCCAGTGGAGGCCGGTGGTGTGCCTGAAGGAGACGTTGTTGCTGGCAGAGAAAATGGGGTCCAGTGTGTGACCGGTGGGGTGGGTGGGGGTGGTCACCAGTTGCTTGAGTCCGAGGTTGGTGAGGTTTTCCACTAGGGAGGTGGTGTTCTTGTCGTTGTTGGTCTCCAGGTGGAAGTTCAGGTCGCCCAAGAGAATGTAGTCTGCGGAGGTGAGGGCATTCGCACTGATCAAATCGGTGATGGCTTCGCTGAATTGTGTGCGTGGTCCTGGGGGTCTCTAGACGAGGGTTCCTCTGAGGGTAGTCTTGGGGTCGGTGTGGATCTGGAAGTGTGGATGTTCGGCAGAGGGGAGGGCGTCCTCGGTGTTGGTCGTGATTCTGATCGAGTTCCTGCAGATGATGGCGATTCCTCCTCCGGTTTGGTTGATGCGGTCCTTCTGGGTGATCTTGTAGCCATCCGGGATGGCTACTGCGATGTCGTGGGCTGAGGAGGCGTTCATCCAGGTTTCTGTGAGGAAGGCGAGGTCCGGTGAAGTTGTGTCGAGGAGGTCCCGGAATTCGATGGAGTGTTTGTGGATGGAGCGGGTGTTGAGAAGGATGTACTTGAGGTGGTTGTTGTTGCGTGGTCTAGGGAGGTGGGGTGGTGGTGCGGAGGCAGGTGAAGTTGCAAGTTTGGCAGGAGAAGGGTCCGATGGGTGCGCTTCGGGGTGGCTCAGTAGTAGGTGGATGATCGGGCGGTGTTGAGTGCGTGGAGGGAGGCGGTGTCATAGCTCAGCCTGGTTGTATGGCTCTTCCGGGGGCCAGGGGTTATTGCGCTGGGCGCAGTCCAGGGGCGGACGGGGGCATACGGGCTACACCTTCTAAATGGAAGGATTTAGAACGACTGGATGTAGAAAGGGTACCTGCACAAAAACCGTGTCAGTTAATTCTAGATCTCCCCGCAGCTATATTAGTTAAATTAAAGACGATTATCCCCCCTAAAAAGATAGATTGGACTATATTGGCGTCATGTAAGCAAAAGGCAGACGAATCGGTTTCTGACTTCTTTACACGCTTTGAGGAGGCATTGTAAGAAAGCAATCCAAGGATTTTAAGTAGTTTATTGAAGGAATCAGCACAGCATAAATCCAGTCTGGATGGTAGCAGGATACAACTGACCAACCAGTACAGAATGCTACATTAACAAAGCTCTGTTTGGAATATAGAATGAATTGCAGAAGAAAACAAGTCACATGCCTTAAAGTGATATGACTGAATACATGTACATAATACATTTAAACTATAATACAGAATGTAACACATCTCCCCCTTTAAATAAAAGACCTTTACAAAAGAATGAGCATAAAGACTTATACAAAATCATGTAAAGAAATGGGCCTGTTCCTGACCCTAACATTACTCTTGATTCTAGAAGCCACATAATCACAAATTGGTACATCAACACTCTTGTTTTCAACAATGGAATCTTTTTGGTACCATTTGATATTTTGAACAGGACACTTAGCCACCCTTCTTGAATTCCAAACCTTACCATCTTGGGTGATGACAGTATTTCTAAAAACTTTTTTTATTTGAATAGGTCTACCATATTTACTCATTCCTTTACTCACAAGAAAAGGTTTGAGGATCCTCACCCAATCACCTACTGCAAAGTCATGTTCTTTGGTCTTCCATTTATTATTGTACCATGACGTGGCTTTGTCCTGTTTGCAAACAACTTTATCAGCAACCTCCTGAAGATCAACTTTGTTTTCCATTACTTCAGTAAACTTCTCTTTAAACCACCAAGGGCAAATAGCCGAAGCTGGTTCTCGACCCTTAAGTAGTCTAAAGGGGCTAACCTCTGTGGTGGTATGTGGAGTGATGCGGTAAGTCCATAATTTTTCTCTAACCACATTCAACCAATCACCCTTTTCCTTAACTGCATCTGCTACAAACCCTTTTAAAACTCGGTTAAAGCGCTCAACCTGTCCATTCTCATGGGGTTCATACAAAGAAGTGCGCACATGTTTAATCTGACAACCATTCAGAAAACTTTCCATCTCTGTAGAGACTAATTGCACACCATTATCCGAGACCAAAGTAGAAGGACAACCCTCCCGTGAAAAGACTTCTCTAAAAAAATTAATGACCGTACTAGTAGTAGCCTTGGCCACAAATTTTACCTCAGGCCACTTCGAGTGGTAGTCAATCATGACCAGAGCAAAGCGTGATGTTTCTGGTAGGATAAAAAAAGGACCAGAGATGTCGAAAGCAATCTTACTCCAAGGAACTAGCGGCCATTGGACAGGTTTAAGTGGTGGCACATGAACCTTTAACATTTTGTCCTTATCACAACATTCACAACAATCCCTGACCGTGCGATCTATGAATCTGTCCATGCCTGGCCACCAAAAGTGCAATCTAATCAGATGCTTCGTTGCAGAAATGCCAGGATGTGTTCTGTGTGCCAACTTTAAAATCAACTCTCGTAGACCATGTGGTGGGATACATTTTCCAGATTTAAATAGAAAATCTCCTTCTAAGAATAATTCATCAGCAATATGGAAAAATGGTAACACATCTGAACTAATACAATTTTTGCTGGGCCAGCCCTCCATCATATATTTTTTTAGAAGAACAAAAACTTCATCTCTATCTTGTGAATCTTTCCACTTACTCTCAGTAATTTCCTGATAATGGGATGGAATAACATCCGTCACACTCAATACAAAATCCACATCATTAACAACATTCACTTTGTCTGAACAAATACTACAAGGTAGGCGTGAAAGAAAATCCGCAGTTACATTTTTCTTCCCAGGAATGTACTCTACAGTAAAATTATACTCTTGCAACTTAGATGCCAAACGTGCAATCCTTGCCGTAGAATTCCATCCTCCACCAACTGATAGTATGTGCATAAGTGGTTTATGATCTGTCCTAAGTACAAAATTGCTGCCCCAAACATAAATTCTAAAGTGTTCTACTGCCCACACACATGCAAGTAATTCTTTCTCTATGACAGCATATTTTCGTTCAGTTTCGCTTAGAGTTCTGGATGAAAAAGCAACATTCCATTCAGTATTTCCATTGCGTTGAGATAGAAAACAACCAAGCCCATACAAACTAGCATCTGTAGTTATGATGCACTTATGACCCATCCTAAATGGTTTCAAAGTAGGGGCACTAACAATATCATTTTTAATATCCTGAAAAGCCTTGTCCTGTTCATCTTTCCACTCAAAAATTACCTTCTGCCTCAACAACTTTCTTAGTGGTTCCATTTTGGTTGCAAAGTTTTCTACAAATTTACTGTAGTACTCACACATGCCTGAAAAGGACAGTAATTGTTCTCTATTGATTGGAGCTGGTGCCTTGAGAATAGCTTCAACATTGGATTTCTTGGGAACTAAACCTTCTCCCGATAACGTATGTCCTAGATATTCAACTGATTTGCAAAACAGCTTACATTTGTGTGCCTTCAAAGTGAGGCCACTATCTTCAAGTCTTTTACAAACTTGATCCAAATGTGACACATGTTCTAGTTCATTTTTTGAAAATACTAAAATGTCATCTTGGAAACATTTTACAAAAGAATCCAAATCCCTGAAAATTTGAAACATTACTCTCTAAAATACAGAGGCCGCTGAGGCTAATCCAAAAGGCATTCTCTTATATTGAAATAACCCCATCGGTGTGATAAATGCAGTGTTCTTTTTGGATTCCTCAGTTAACTCTATTTGATGGTACGCTGATCTGAGATCAAGCGTGGTAAAGATCTGCGCACCATCAAATAGAGAAACAAGCTCGTTGATGTTGGGTAAGGGATGACAATCAATTATGATATTAGAATTTAATGCTCTTAAATCAATGCATACGCGCAATTTTTGATCAGGTTTTCGCACTAGGACGATGGGAGAAACCCATTCTGAGGATTCAATGGGTTCTATTATATCTTCTTTCAGAAGATCATTTAGCATATCTTTCAACTCATCTCTCACATTGAGAGGAACACCTCTCAGCTTTTGTTTAACAGGAACTGCATCTTTTTTTAACACAATTTTGTGGGCAAAATGTTTTAACTTCCCCAACTCATCAGAAAACACTTTGCTAAATTTGAGACTCCAACATTTCATGTCTTCTCTAATATCTTCTTTTCCAACTTTTCCAATTACATCATGACTTGTAGAGTTTAACATGTCTTTTTCACTACATAGAGATACTGGATCTTTTGAACGAGGGTTAAGAGTAATACCTAACTCATATTGGTCCTGCCAACCTAAAACATTGACCCCTTTGACCGCAATATACAACTTAATCATAGCATTTCTGTTCCTGAACGTAAGTGGTACCTTTAAGAAACCCTCAATGTCAATAATAGATCCATTGAAACTTTCGGCAATGATGTCAGATGGTAGTAAATCCCTAATATCACATACATTTACCAGTCTCTCACTAAAGTGTTCTTTAGTGATAATCGTCCATGGCGATCCTGAATCAACCATGAGATTTATTTCCTTACTATACACATGAAAAGAACAACTGGGAGACTTCATGCTACCTATAATAACACAGCTTCTTTGTACAATAGAAACAACAAAACCTTTGTCAAGTTCTTGAATTTGATTATTTTCTGTACTTTCACTTATGTAAGACACTTTTGAGGGATCTAATTTATTGGCAGACAAGCGTGTCTGGTTAAAACGTCTGTCTCTACAAACATTGCTAAAATGTCCTAACCTTCCACAAATTTTACACTCCTTGTTTATGGCTGGACATCCCTGAAAAGAAGCTATATGTGATTTACTACCACATCTATAACAAGAAAAAGAAGTATTAAAATTATCTTGTTTTCTATAAAAAGGATTGTTAGAAATCCCTTTATTCTTTCCTTGCGCCAAGAAAGAACCTCTGTAATCAGATTTAGGTTTAACAACACAAACTTCTTCTTCAGAAATGGATTTGTTAGAGTTAGAGTTTTGCTTAACAACATCCATCTATTTCTCAGACATTTCAGTGGATTTAGCTACAGAAATGGTTTCTTCTAGATTTGGATCTCCTATGCACCAGAGTTTCTCTTGTATCTTTTTGTTTTTAACATGGACAATGATTTGATCCCGTAACATTTCATCACACATTGTTCCAAAATTACAATGTAGACTAAGTGATCTTAAAGCCGTGAGAAAGTCATCAAAAGATTCATCATTTTTTTGTGCTCTGGTGTAGAATTTAAATCTATTTAAAGCAATGCTAGCAGTTGGCTTAAATCTTTTCTCAAGTCTAGACAATGCTTCAACATATACATTCAAAGCATCCCCTTCCCCCATATGTGAAACAGACTGAGGCAAAGTTCTGAAAATTTCTTGGCCTTCTGAACCAAGGCAATGAAGTAAAATGCTTTTTTTTCTTTCAGCACCCATACGTTCCCCATCAATAGCCTTCATATAGTTAAAGAATTCCTCCTTCCATCTGGACAATGGCATAGGAGGGTCACCTTTATTCTGTAAAAATTTGGCTGGGGGATCATATTGCAATTAAAAAAAATAATAATAATAATAAATAAATCGAAAATAAAATGACAAGGGATGAATAGATAATGAATTACCTAATTCATTAAAGTTAAATGTTACCGTGGGAGGGATTCAGCAGATCACAGCAAAGTCGATAAAGTATTTCAAGATAACACTTGGCTAAGTTTAAAACAATGTTATTGTGTTATTAATTTGCTGAAATAGAAATTGTAATAAACAGAACAGCTTCCGTGTTGTTTGTTTGCCAAGCACACGAAGAAACGATGGAAAAACGGAAGCTTCCGTAGCAATTGCTTCCGTGTTGTTGTTGCCAGGTAACAGAGAGAAACAATGGGTCACCGCCGCCGCTTCCGTATTGTTTATGGCGTTGCCAGGAAACCAAGGAAAAGAAGACGTTCAATTGTAACACGCGCGTGTTACGTAGGCTGCAGATGAGCATCTTGTTGCTAAGCAGGACGGCGAGAACGTTGCTGGAAGAGACGCGCAAACCTGTATCTAGGCAGCAGCGCGAAGAAACACGGAGGCCTCAAAGCTTCACGAGTCCAATTCAAATGATGCAGGCTTCGTGGCGCTGGGTCTAAGCGCTTGTTATTGAAATCAATCTTCCAAGTTGCAGGTACAATTAAAGATTATTCCAAAGGTAAAAGAAAATGAGAATAAAATCGGTGTGGAGAAAAAAAAATGAGAAGTCCACACGCTGGCAGCTTAGTAAACGAAATCTAATTAAATTAGATAAATTGTAAGGAACGGTAATCTCAGTCTCAAAGTAGAAATAGCCAGGGAAAGAATGTAGAAACACAGTACCTTGAATAAGGATGCACCTTAGTAAAAATCCATGAAAGTGAAAAATAGTTTATACTCCGCTCCTGTGCTGAGAAAGGCAGGAGTAATAGGTCCTCGTCGCGAAAATTTGTAAGAAAGCAATCCAAGGATTTTAAGTAGTTTATTGAAGGAATCAGCACAGCATAAATCCAGTCTGGATGGTAGCAGGATACAACTGACCAACCAGTACAGAATGCTACATTAACAAAGCTCTGTTTGGAATATAGAATGAATTGCAGAAGAAAACAAGTCACATGCCTTAAAGTGAAATGACTGAATACATGTACATAATACATTTAAACTATAATACAGAATGTAACAGGCATCTGTTCATAGATAAATATGTTGCCAACTTGTTGCCTGGAATAGCTAGTCCCCTAAAGGCCAGTGAAAGCTCATGGACTACCTCTTCTCCGGTTTCTCTTTTGACTATGGCTCAGTATTATGAACGCCAGGAGGTAGAGGCGAAGGGCTGTGAGGATAAAAAGACGAAAGACTTAAAAACGAAGGTTATGATGACTCAGGCTTATGGTCCGCAATCCAGAGGTAATGATAGAGGTAGACGTGGATCTTATGGTTCGTCTTTTTTTTCGTTTGAATTTGTCCATTAACCAGTGTGCGTACTGCAGGCAGTTTGGACATTGGATTTCTGATTGTCCAGTGCTGCGTGCTCAGCAGTGTCCACGTGGTCGGGGATAAATGAGAAATCGCTCAGGATATTCAGGGCCTAGAGAAAGCACAGGTGATTGTGCTAGGTTTGATGCTAATACACATGGGCAGGATGGGTTTAACACATTTGATAGGCAAAATCAATATCAAATGTCCGACTATGTGCCGTCTGATTTTCAAGATTCTGCTTATGCATAGGATTGTCTAGGAGGATGGGGTAAGGAATCACTTGACGTTCCAGTAGATCAGAAGGGTCCCTATGTTACAGCACATTTTTAGAACTGGGGGTCTCTGATTGGCACAGGTAAGTACTTGTGACAAGCAGGGACCCTCTCCTCTAGTCAGGGTAAGGGATTACCCTCTAAAATAACCCTTGCTCACCCTCTAGGCAGTGTGGCGTGAGCAGACAAGGCTTTGGAGCGTTATGGGTTAAGCATTTGTGAACACATACAGTAACTCAGTGACAACACCACACATGGACACCACACCAGGTTTTGTATAAAAATAAGTATCTTTTATATAAAGGCTTAGCACAAGACCAAATAGCATAAAAATAGGCCACAATACTGTTAGGAATGCAGTTCTTTGTTAAAAATGCGTAGTTTTTCAGTTCAGTGCGCTTCGCCCTGTCTGTGCGGCTCTCACCGGAATGAAACGTAACTAGGCAGAGTCAAATAGGCGCCGCGGACTCTCGGGTACGGTGCGCACACAACCGCAGTGCGAGCCGTAAAGTTACCTTGGATCGATGCGGACGAGGCACTGTGAAAGTGGAGGCAAACCAGGAGCATTGTCGGCCCTGCTGCGGTGCTGACCTCAGCTCTCTGTAGGCGTCCCATGTGAGGCGTAGAGCGGGGGCCACGGGGAGCGAGGCGGACGGTCCTGACTTTTCGGCATTCACGTCCAGTGCTTTGTGCGCATCGTGCCTTCAGAGCGGGGATGCCGTTTAGTTCCGAGCAGCGCAGTGTGGGGTGAACTGTACGTTGCAAGAGTGCAAGCCGTACTCTGCCCGGCGGTGCGCTGCATACTTCAGAAGGCCAGTGGCTGGGATACGGTGAGTGGTGCGGTTCGAAGGGGGGAGGGTGATGCGGTGTGCGGTGCGGCCCAGGTAGCTTACTGTGTGAGCTACGGCTCTTAAAGAGAGCGGAGTCACACGGTTCGGGGAGGCAGCGGCACATTTTCCATGGCAGTCAGGGCTTCGAGGCGCCATTTAGATCGCGGGTCCAGCAGTCCAGCAGTCCAGGGAAAATGGCAAATTCCAGCAGCTCTTTGTGAAGGCGTTGGGAGTCCAAAAGTCCTGGGACTCCGTTCAGGGGGCAAGCTCACTCACAAGCCCTTGGAGATCTTAAAAGCACAAGTTGAAATAAAGTATTTTCCTCTCCTCTCGCAGCAAGGCAACCATTGCAAGCCAATCCCCCTGGTCAGGGACAGCACTCCTCCTGCCAGTTTTCCCAGTTCCTTCTCGTCAGGCAGAGGTTCTTCTTGTTTCAGCAGGATCTAATTTCTTGGGAGCAGGGTCCCAATATTTATACCACAATTCTTTTGTTCTTTGAGGCCAGGGGGTCTTTGCCTAGTTCAGTCCAGTTTTTGAGCACTTTGTTGACATGATTCTGCTTTCTTCTTTCAGTGTGCTGGGCAGAGACAGCAGACGCTCCACAGGAGGTGGGGCCAGCATTGTGGTGGCAGAGAGCAGCCCTATTCAGAGTCTAGGTGCACTCCTCCCACCCATCTGGATGTAATCTTCCTATTTACCACCTGACTGCCCAGCCTGTCTCCTGGAATCCCCCAGCCCTGTCACTCACAGAAACTAGACGGCAGATACACATCATAGCAGAGGCGGGCTGAAATGGTTAGGCAAGCAAATACCAACTTTCTAAAAGTGGTATTTGCAAACACAGAACATTAAAATAAACTTTCCTAAAATATGTATTTTATTATTCAGGCATACTAAACTCGAATTTCTACCATGTTCCCCGAGTCTGTTAGGATCATAGGATGTAAAAATTCCAACAGCCCATTCTGGCCTATGAGAACAGGTAGCCTTCCAATAGTGAGAAACTAAAATGACTGTAATTCACTATGAGGACATGCCACACAAATCAGGGCTTGTCCTACCTTATGCTTACAATGCACCCTGCCCTTGGGCCTACCATAGGGGTGACTCACATGAAGTAAAGGGAAGGTTTAGGGACTGGCAAGTGGGTGCAGTTGCCCAGTCAGCATAACAGTACCAGACTGCAAGCAGGTTCTGCAATGGCAGACCTTAGACACATTTTACAAGGCTGCTTCTGTGGGTGGCACAACCAGTGCTGCAAGCCCACTAGCAGCATTTGGATTTACATGCCCTGGGCACTCCTGGTGCACTTTACTGGGGTCTGACAGTAAACCAAATAAGCCAATCATGGAATCCAATTAACTTATACATTTTATACAGGGAGCACTTGCACTGTGGCACTGATTGGCAGTGGCACAGTGCTCTGAGCAGCTAACACCAGCAAAACACATGAGACACAGGAACAAAAAGTGGAAGGGAGACCCGCGCCACGGCGCCAGGTCTAACACACATGTTTTGGGTTCTACTGATCAGTTTCTGGTTGATACAGGAGCTACTCGTAGTGCTTTATCAAAACACTTGGTTCCGAGGGCTCCCCTGTCTGGCGACTCTATGTTGACAAATTTACTGCTCCATGTCTGTTATTGCTCTCTGCGAACACACCAGACAATGTTGTGGGTCTTGATATGCTCAAATATTTCAGGGCTACTATACGATCTTCTCCTGAAGGAGTACGTGTTATTTGGAATGTCAATTACCCCGTGATTGAGAGATCTTGTCTTGTTAAAGAGGATACTGCATTAGCTTCACTCCCTAGTACTTTGTGGGCTACTTCAGACACAGATGTAGGACAGATGGTTATCCCACCAGTGCATATTGGTGTTGAGGAGGGTGCTTCATTGCCACGATTGCCTCAATATAAAATCTCTCAAGAAGGCGAAGAAACACTTACACGCATTGTCCAAGATTTGATTAAAGTTGGGGTTGTGGAGGAAGTCCTTTACAATGTTTGCAACAGTCCTATTTTGAAAAAAGATAGTGACACTAGGATTTACAGATTCATTGTTGATTTGCGAGAAGTTAACAAGATTGTAGTACCGCAATATCCTTTGGTTTCTGACATAATGACACTACTTACTTTGGTTCCTCCGACAGCAACTACATTCTCTGTGATAGACTTGAAGAACGCTTTCTTTTCGATCCTGATAGCTGATATTTGTTTAGTTTCACTTTAAATAATCGATCGTTTGGATTTTGTAGAGTTCCTCAAGGCTATACTGAGAGTCCTTGTATTTACAGTCAAGCATTGAAGAGACAGCTTGATTCTTTCGTTTTGCCTAAAGGAGTGTCTCTCATACAATATGTCGATGATATCTTGTTGGCAGCCAATACGCCTGAACTGTGTGAAGAGTGCACTTTGTCTTTGCTTTCTTTTCTTGCTACACAACGTCATGGAGTGTCACGAAAGAAATTGCAATATTGTAGACCGAAGGTAACCTACTTAGGTCACCTTCTGTCTAAGGAGCGCCGTGCACTGACACCAGATCGCATTCAAGCAATTTTAGACACACCCGTACCTTCTACTCAGGAAGATGTTTGTGCCTTTATTGGTTTGACTTCATTTTGTAGGCAATGGATATTATGATTTTCACACATTGTAAAACCTCTGCTAGCGCTTTTGACTAAAGACACTCCAATGTCCCTTCCATGGACGACTGAATGCCAGAATGCTTTTCATCAGTTACGTCAAGCTCTTTGTTCTGCACCAGTTTTAGGTACTCCAGATTACACGAAGGCCTTTACACTCTATGTACACGAGAAAGATGGGTGTGCATTGTCAGTTTTAGTACAGACACGCGGTGATAAGCAGCGTCCCTGTGCATACTTTTTAGCGGTTCTTGATCCTGTTGCTCAAGCATTACACGGGTGCTTCCGTTCAGTTGCAGCAACAGCTGCGTCCATGCGTCAGAGTGAAGGGATAGTTTTATCACATAAACTGTTGGTGCGAGTACCCCATGCAGTAGATGCCCTTTTGAATCAGACTAAGACACAACACTTAACTAGTGCTCGCCTGACAGGATATGAATTGACATTGTTAGCACCTCATATTACCTTGAAGAGATGTGCAACACTAAACCCAGCCACTTTGTTGCCACATCCTGCGACTCAGTCTCAGTCAAAGGAGTCTCACTACTGTATATTTCTTACTGAGGAACAGACAAAGGGTTGCGTCGACTTGCAAGATACGCCCCTTTCAGATGTAGATGGGGAACTGTGGGTTGATGGGTCCTGTTTGAAGTTACCAGATGGCACGACCTCAGCTGCATATGCAATTACGACACTTGAGACAGTAATGGAGACAGCTCGCATACCACAGAAGTTGGCTCAAGCAAGCTCTGAAGACCTAGCTTTTTCTCTCTGTGTTAAATAAGTGTAATTTAGGCACTATGCCCTTGTTCACTTTCTACTGTGAACCACCCTAGTGAACAGTTACCTGCAACAATCTTAAACTGTGCAGTGTGCCCCCGCATGCTCCTTGATGTTGTCCCTTATGCATTTTAGTGAATTGTGATCCTCTCAATATCTGCACGGCTCCCTCACACCCTTCTGTCTGTGGAACTCATGAGTGCCAGTAAATGGTGCCCTGCGCCCTTACAATGGAAACAAGCATTGGCATAGCCAATAGGTCTCGGCTTTCAGACCTCATAAGTGTTTAGCAATTGAACAGTTGATGTTATTGCACCAAAGATATTGTGCTGCATAACTAAATACTTATAAGGTCCCAAAGGCAAGACCTTTTGGCTATGCCAATGCTTGTTTGTTTTTGACAGCCGCTTATTTATTTGTATATACATAAAATACCAAGTAAAGGAATTTAGATGTTTTGACAGAAATTGTTTCTTCTCTTGGTGTGTTACTTCATAATATGACTAAAAGCATATTATATTCAGAGGATTAAGTACTGATCACACATCAGTTGATATCCCCGACAGAACCACTGTTTTTCTCTAGCATACATACTCAGGTTCTGAGGGTTACTGGGTTACCCCATTATCTTTAATGGCCTCCCTTCTTTTTGACATCTCCAGGAGTTCATCCTCTCTTGTGGCTGAAGTGGAAGAAGGTTTTCACACATTATGCTCCTGTCTGTGGCACCTCCTTAAGCGCAGAGAGGAAAGCCTCATTGTTAATGCTGTGTTTGGGCTCTGTTAGTCAGAAAAATCCCTTAGCTGTGTTATCCTTGCACTGTGCTACATTAGATTAGCATTATATACTTAAGTTAGTAGCTGTTGCCACGTTTCTATGCAACCCGCTGAGTTATCCCCATAATGTGCAGGCCTCAGTTAGCAAGTGTGACTCCATTTTGTATTTAGTAATTCTTATTAGACTGCCTAGGCTGCACCCACATTAGTCCCATGTATCCAGAATTGCTTGCCTCAGAAGAACACTGCATTTCACTGTTATTTTCTTTTCTGCCGAAGGTTGTTTCTCGACTTGCTAATGAATAAGTTGTTCTCCTTTCAAATACCAATCTGAGCGTGTAGCTCTGCTCCCACGTTTAGAGACGCTGAGGCCCAGCACGGTAACCTTGAGTTGCTGATAAGTGTAGAGAAGTGTAGTCCATGCAAGGAGTTCCACCAAGTAGTTTTAATATAGAAGGAAAACAACTTAACATCCAACAAAGTAAGATATATAAAGGGCCAACATGTTTCTGCCTTAATGTGAAAGGTCACTGGCATTCGTCAGGGCCATGTTAATATCTGCTACTGCAAGGGCACTATGATATGTGCTGAACTTAAAGAAATTAGAATAAATAACGAAGTGAACATTACAGAACCATCCTACCACATCTTCTCAATATTGTTCTGGTGACCTATTGCATCACCAGAACAATATTGAGAAGATGTGGTAGGATGGTTCTGAAACATGTTGGCCCTTTATATATCTTACTTAGTTTTCTACCAAGCAAGTTAAACAGTGATTCTTTCACACTGTTATTCCACTATCTTTAATCTGACGTCCAGGCAAACGCTAATAAAGGTCTTTGTTTGCTTTGACAGCCATTTTAACACACTTCACTTCATTTTATTTTCTTGCACTGCACATATCAGCCTCACCCTTGGTCTAACAACTGTGGTACCATACCCTGGTTTAGTGTTGCGTTGCTAAACTACAACCGGGCGACTGCACACTTACCTTGGTACTGGAGTCCTACATGATGAGGCTCCGCCATCTGGTGGGCTGATAGGACTTAATCAGCTACAGTTGATAGTCTTTTGTTGGTTTCACTTTTGTGCAAAATGACCGGTGTCAACTATTATACCTCAGCACCATCTGACTTACAGGCTTTGTTGTTATTTAAATGATTCTACAGGTGACATCAGGTGACATCATGTAGGAATACAACAATAAGGTGTACCCATCTAGCAAGTAGTAGCACATCTCTCTGTGCCCCCAATCTTTAGGTCCAGCTCTTTTCCACGGTGGGTGGGGTTAGAGATGGATGGAAAGGTTCTTTACCTACTGTAACCCGTTGTGAAGGCAGTCCCCTCAGCGTCCATCTTACGGTGCAGGTCTGACTGGGGATCTCTATGCAGAGAACTGATAATAAAGCCTGTTTATATTCTCTACTGTCTGACTGACTCTTCAATCCTGGGAAGGCATAGCAGGAGGTTCTTAGTAACCCAGGTCACCCCTAAGGGCCACCTCCTTCAGTTAGTGCCCAAACAGGGACCCCACAAAGAGTGGCCCCCTCACCCGTAACCAGGTCACAGGGGCCAGGGAGGTGTCTAGTCGGTCGGGCGGATCGGGCCACATACATAAGACCAAGCTTAGTTCTCACAGCTGCCCGCCCTCCCGATTGGGTGGATCCTCTGCTAGTGGGCACCGGCTTGGGTACTGAGAAGGCAAAACCTTTGGAGACTGACTGTTTTGTCCGAAGAGTCGGCAGTGGAGAATAATTTGAATCAACCTGAGTGGACCAGGCGAGTGATTTGATTCTTGGTACAATGTGGCGCCACTCCTGAACGACACTAGCCAGTGCGGATGTGTCCTGATTCTTTCTGAACGACACTAGCCAGTGGGGCTGTGTCGTGATCCTGTCTGAACAACACTAGCCAGTGGGGCTGTTTCCTGGTATTATCTGAAGGACACTAGCCAAGGGTGGGGCTGTGGCCTGGTATTGTCTGAACGACACTAGCTAGTGAGGCTGTGTCCTAGTATTGTCTGAACAACACTAGATGGTGGGGCTTAGTGCTGGTATAGTCTTTGGACTGTCTTGCTTGAACCTGGTGTATTTGCGGACCCTTAAACGACACAGGGTGTTTGCAAAAACACTGCCAGACCAATCGGAAATTTGTCTGACTCTTTGAAAAGGTCTGGGGCTAGTGAGGTCTGTCTTTCTGAATCTGGTGCAGTCTCTGGACTGTGGAATAAGGTTTTCGGACAGCTTTGGTTTGGTTCACAGACCATTTTGTTGGTCAGGGTTTTATCTGTCCATTGGGGACAGTGCATGTGTCTTATATTAAGATGCCTTGTTTGAGTAAGTTTGGGTGTTTTGGGTGTCAATGTTGTTCCACTGATGCTCGATTGGAAGAGAGACAACCTGCACCTCCGGAGGGATTTCCAAATGTTGACGCACACTTCAAACATGGTATTGGCCCTATTATGTTTAGCACATTGTGGCATAAATATACGAGGGACAATGCCGAGCTGCAATGGCCACTTACTGTTTCGTTTGATGAACAAAATTGAATTTCTTGCAAAACAAATTGTTCGCTAAGAAGAGCAGGCAGTCGATATTTGTTTCTCTGAGAGTGTGGCAGAAGGAAGCGAAGCAGCGACGTATGAAAACAGAGAATGAGGCCTGGAGGGGGCAGAAACAGACGATAACACAGAAATCAGTGGCCTACGAGCGGGAGAGAGTAGAGAAAGGCATAGAATGTGCAGACAGAAAGTTCCGCTTACAGACTGATAAATGCTATGTTGCGAGATGGGAAGGTGATGATTTTGTTGAGGAGTTATTGGATGCTCGCCCTCCACCCCCTATGCTCTTCAGCGGATATACCCCACAGTCCCTTCGTCCCAGTCTACGGCCCCTAGTGCCACCCCCTCTGATGCCTCAGTGTCCGGCTCCACTGCCACGGCCCGACCCCCCTTAACTATCCTATGCATCTGCAAGTGACGGGGTTGGGAGCCGTTCGCTCTCCTGTCCTGCCTATCATCTCCAGCGTTCCTGCACTCCCTTTTACCCCTACAGCACTGTCCCCCTCGCTGTCCCCCTCCATGATGATGGCCGTTTCTGCTTCTGCTCCCTCCCCTTTGGGTACGATGCCCCCCAACTCTGCTGCATGTGGAAACGCCTGTGCGGGGATGCTTGCAGGGAATGGGGCAGCAGCCCGAGACCGCATGGAGAGAGTGTTTGTGGGTTCTGTGTTGGGTGATGAGGAAAAGATATTCGTGGCGAATCAAGCCACCCAGCGGGCTCAGAATGTGATTTATACCATGGAAGATGTGTGGAGTGTGATGAAAGATTATGAGCCGTTTGTACAGCAGCTAGCACTGAAGCACATGTCGGCAAAACTGATAGGGTTGTGGGAGCAGTGATTTCAGGGTGTTGCTCCTCAGAATATTTATGACATAAGAGACAGGGTGTATGCGACAGGTATGGCTCAGAATGAAGTCTATAGCAATTTGATGACATTAGTGGGATACCGAAGCAGACTGCTCCAGAAGGTTCCGCTGATAGGGCGCAGCACCTTATGAGGGAAATCCATCCCATTTACCATCCTGAAATTCCAGAACTGCACGACTCCATGGACACCATAATGTGGCCACTGGTGGATACTCGGTTCCAGAAACAGTGGATCTATACTCCTTGGAAGAGGAGTGAGGTCCTATCTTTAAAAAGCCAGTTGCCGGATCCCCGAAAAACCCCACCGCAGATTATAAAAAGTTGACGGAGGCGGCCTCCTCCATTATGATGACGTTGGCTGACATAGAGTTTTTTTCTGCCTTCTGGTGCTGGTAGATATATGGCGGCTGGTCCATACGCAGGATCATACTCTGGTGTTGGGGGGAACATGGGATGAGACCAGGACAAGGGATAAGGAACACAAGCCCGGCGACAAGCCGAAGGTGCAGGTACTGGCGTTACCGGGTCGTATTATAACTTACATGCACTCCCTTATCCCATCGAAGAAGGTGGATTGGGATAAGTTGACTGCGTGCTGCCAGTAAAAGGATGAGAGTGTGTCAGATTTCTTTACTGGATTCAAAGGGGTGTTTCTAGATTTTAGTGGTCAGGACTTGTCTCAGAAGGGTGGCGTTCGTTTGTTTGTTAACAGATTTGTCACTAATTTGCTTCCCGAGATCGCAACACGGTTGTGGGCGTTGGAAAGTACCTGGACGACATCATCCCCGTCCGTGATTTTAAGTTTGGCTCAGTATTATGAGCATAGAGAAAATGAGGAGAAAGAGAAGGTGAAGAAAAAGAGAAAGGACCTGAAGACGAGGGTGTTGTTGCAGCAGGTTGTGAGGGGCAGAGGAAGAGGGTCGGGTCAGACCAGCAGCTACCCCAGTCCCATAGGGGTGGCTCTTCCAGTACGCCCCTTGGGATTAACCAATATGTATATTGTAAAAAGGACAGACAATGGCGGGATGAGTGTCCTGAGAAAAACGGAGAGGCGCCGAGAGGCCGAGGGTATAGAGGACGTGGTAGAGGAGGAAGAGGCCGAGGGGAGATGAAGTTAGGGGATGCATAACCCCATAGACAGAGCGGGAATTATTTTGATGACCCGCGAAGCCGACAGTACTATCACGGACTATGACATGGATGAGGTGACTGGATTGTCTCACAGCTAGGATAGCCAGGGACAGGGTGAGGGACCAGTCATGGTTCATATAGATCAGCGTGGACCCTGTGTCACCGCTGATTTACAGGGCACCACAGAAACATTTATTATTGACACAGGAGCTACGAATAGCTCTGTTTCCAGTTAACTGGTCCCAGGGGCAGCTCTGTCTGGCCAATCTAATGTATTGGAGGGTTTCTCAGGCATACCGGTTGTTAGCCCCATTTCAAAGCATCTGGCCTTGACCATTGGCCCCTTCATGGTTGATTCACCTTTTTTATTGACATTTAATTGTCTGTAAAACTTGCTAGGGTTGGATTTGTTAAAAAGATTACCTGCCACAATACCTTATTCTCCTGATGTTGTCTACATGACTGTAGGACCTCGGGTGGCCTGTGTAAAGCAATGTCTCGCCAAGGATGCCCAGCTCCCAGCTGAATTTAAAGATGTGCCACATACTTTGTGTGACACATGTGACAAGGATGTGGGAATACTCCAAATTCCGCCGGTCTCCATTCAGATTAAAGAAAATGTCAAATTGTTACAGATTTCCCAGTACAAAATTTCACAAGCAGGAGAAAGGGCTTTACTGCACATAATACAGGATTTGATTAAGTCAGGGGTGGTTGAAGAGACAGTGGCTAATGTATGCAAAAGTCCCATTCTTTCTATTGTCGAGAAGGCACCCTCAGATTCATCTGATACTCACCCTGATGTTTACCGCTTTGTGATTGACCTGAGAGAGGTTCCCACAGTTCCCCAGGAGCCTGTGGTCCCAGACATTACCTTGATTCTGACAATGATCTCCCCCTGAGCCAGGTTATTTTCTGTTATAGACTTAAAGTACGCTTTGTTTAGTATACCAATACATGCAGAGAGTAGGTTTCTTTTCGGTTTTGCAATAGCCAGTCGAAGCTTTAGGTTCTGTCGTGCTCCACAAGGCTATATAGAAAGCCCTAGTATTTACAGTCAAGCTCTGAAAGCCCAATTGGATTCTCTAGAAATCCCCTTTGGTAATGTGCTGCTGCAGTATGTACACAACCTCCTCGTGGCATCAGACACTGAGCATGGTTGCAAAGCTGCCACAGTTAAATTAGTGTTACATTTGGCAAGACACAGACACAAGGTGTCCCATTCGAAATTTCAGTATTGTCTACAGGAGGTTACCTACTGTTGAAGTATGGTCGCAGACTAACACCTGAGCGCATTACTGCTATTGTTAACAAAGCTGCCCCTAATACGCAACGCGAGGTATGCTTGTTTATTGGGATAACATCGTATTGCCGGCAATGGATCCCTAAGTACTCCCTACTAACAAAACCCCTACTTTACCTAACCACCAAAGATGTGCATGAACCTTTGCCTTGGACACCTGCATGCCAGCAAGCTTTTGAGCAATTGAAAGTTGAGCTTTGCTCTGCGCCTGTGCCTGGTACTCCTGATTACCAGTAGACTTTTGTGCTTTACGTGCAAGAGGCGGACAGTTGCATGCTTTTTGTTCTAACAAAGGGTTTTGGTGGTAAGCCAAGACCCTGCACCTACTTTTCAGCAATGCTTGATAACGTCACCAGAGCCCTCCCAGAGCTGCCGCTTCGGTGGCAATTTCTATCAGACAAATGGCAGGGCTCATTCTTGACACTGACCTCACAGTAATGGTACTGCATGCTGTGGATTCGCTTTTGAATAAGACAAAAAAGCAGCACCTCACCAGTGCACGTTTCACTGGATATGAGCTCACCTTATTTTCTCCGCACATTGCCATCAAAAGATGCGTTTCCTTGAACCCAGCCACATTACTACCCCTCCCTTCAGAAGAAAAGGATGGTGACATCCATGATTGTTTGTTTTGGTCGGAGGAGGAAACAAAGGGATGGGTAGACCTGACTAATGTTCCCCTATCTGACCCTCAAGGGGAACTATACATCGATGGCTCTTGTTTCAAGTTACCAGATGGCACCA
Source organism: Lissotriton vulgaris (assembly GCF_964263255.1). Lineage (NCBI taxonomy): Eukaryota > Metazoa > Chordata > Amphibia > Caudata > Salamandridae > Lissotriton > Lissotriton vulgaris. Next base: position 281,980 of record NW_028254346.1, on the reverse strand, counting down.
CCACTACAGCATATGCGATAACAACGTTACACACTGTAGTTGAGACATCCCGTATCTCATATCAATCAGCTCAAGCAGCAGAGCTGGTCGCCCTTCTTTGGGCCTGTGAGTTAGGTGAGGGACTGCCCGTAAATATCTATACCGACAGCCTTTGGGGTGGCCCACAATTTTGGACGCTTCTGGGCGGAGCGAAGGTTTTTGATTTCACATGGACTGTGAATACAGAACAGCCCATTGATACACAGATTGTTGTCTGCATTGACACTTCTCGATAAATTAGCAATAATAAAATGCAGTGCTCACAAAGCCATAACAGATAATGTCAGAAGAGGCAATGGGTTTGCAAACCAAACAGCTAAGGAGGCAGCTAGATCAAAGATGACAAAAATGTTGGTGGCACGTCCCGCTAGGTAGGTCTCAGACAATGGTATGTTTGAAGATACACTGGAGAGTGTCAGGGAAATACAGAGTGAGGCAACCCCAGATGAATTGGCAGAGTGGGAGGAAAGGACAGGGTGCTTGAACGAGGAAGGGTGTTGGACTGACTTGTCAGGGAAACAGAGATGGTTGTTGCCCAACTCGTTATTGCTTCCCGTTGTCACTATGGCCCATGGCCCTGCGCACATTAGTGCCAAGCAGATATGTAAGTTACTGGACCCGGTATGGCAGAATGATAGCATTACTAAGGTAGCTGTAGGAAGATAGGATCTGACTGCTTGGTTACCGCCACTTTTTTCCTGGTGTTTTGCTGTTTTTTGACTAGTCTGACTGGGATCCTGCCATTCAGGAACCCAGTCTATCAGCTGTCTCCCTTTAATTGGTAAGTCTGTACTTTAGGTACACTCCAGATTGGATTCTGGGGTATCTTTGTCAGTCCCTAGTATATGATACAATGGTACCAAGGGCATAGGTACCCCGGGGGCCTCTCATGGGCTGCAGCTGTATTATGTCACCCATGAGAAACCATTCAAACTGAGACCAACAGTTTGCTACTGCAAACTGTGTAAGCTGGTGCTTGTACCACTTAATCAGATATAGTATCCCTATATCTGCACATATATCACTACACTTATAACCGATCAGTCACCCCTATGGCAGGTCTTATCAATCCTGAAGGCAGGGTGCTGGGTTTTACATCAGAGGGCATGAGCAGGGTTCCTCTGCAGGATTCGGAGTCCATTCTCCGGGGCTGTCTGTGATGCAGCCATACATATATGTTTAAGTGCATTATAACCTCGCAGTAAATGCTAACTTTGGAACGGCTGCTCAGAAACAGGTTGTGTTTGGTGTCAAACACTTTGGAATCATACCTCCACACCAGTAACTGGTGTGGGAGGTATGATTCCTCCCTTCCACAAAGACATGCGTGGGTCACCGGTCTACCCAGTACCAGCTTTCTTGGCCCGGGCAGCACAAAATGGACGCTGCCTGCCACAGACACATTTCTGCCCTCCTGCTGCTGAGCCAAGCTCAAGCAGAGGAAGGTATAACAATATGTATCCTGACAAAGGGAGGTGTGACCACCCCCCAGACAGGGTTTAGTGTATTGGGGCAAGGTGGGTGCACTCTGAGAGTGCCAGAAATTCTGACTGGGGGCACATTTGGTGACCCAGTGCATAGTCCACTTCAAATCAGTTCTGGGCTCCATGCTCTGGCGTGAAACTGGACAAAAGACAAGGGTGTAGCCCCCCCTCTGTCCTGCCCCTCCCATAGGAGAGGAGGGAGCCCCGAATCTGTCCTACTCAAACCCGTGGGTATAAAATAGGTTACCTGGCTACAGGACTTTGGATTTACCTGGGCAAGATTCTGCTACAGAAGATACCAAGTACTTCGACTATCTGCATTACGCTGGACAACTGATGAATCTCCCTTGGAGTAAAGGAGTTACTACCCTGCTGAAGCAGGCACCTTAAGCGCAGCTGACTGGCTTGCATCTACCTAGCTCCTGAGGACTCTGAGGATTTCTGCAACGCCGGAGGTGGGTCCCGGAAGGTCTATAAGGTCGATCTGCCCTTCCAGCAAAGCTGAAGCCAGTATCCCTGCTGGGGGCCGTGTGACCCGTATCCCTGAGCACCGCGTTCTGTTGCTCCTGCATGTAGTTGTGCATTGGACTCTGTGTAGTCCTGACCCGAGCAGTATTCCCACTGAAGATCTCCGGCCTCCTCGCACCATGTGCTCCATGGGCTGGTACTTCGTAATCCTGCTTGTGCCTGTATTAAGTTAGAGTGAACAGCATTGGTGCACCACCCTGGACACTAGACAGGATTAGTTGTGAATGTTCTCCGTGATCAAAAATGTAATGGGCAACCCAAACAACCCTTGAGGGCGTGGGCAAGATAAATGGTAAGGTAAAGGCGCCGTCAAGGGATTTATTTACGTTTTATAATTCAAGTTATTAATGCATTAAATTGATACGGTCAGATAAATGATAACCTTAGGTGGTCTTATTGATCCTGCTATTTGATACCTTAGTTTGGTGATGACAAGGAATTTGAAAATCTTCATTGTGTTATATTCGATTTACCACATCAATGTGAAATTAAGCAAAACAAATATCAATAAAAAATAAATAAACAATGAAAAGGTGTATATAGAAAAATATTTTATTTTATCTTTTAATCATATTCTGTCTATGTCAAAAACTAAAAGTTGTGGCAGATCCTCGTCAATTTTGATAAGATATCAATTGATCTAGTTATTTATATACACCATATATTCACTTTGAAAAGTTACATTTATTTCATGATCAAATACTCTTTTAAACCTGTGTTATTCTATAGTGGATCAAAAGAGGTCAAACAAACAGCTGATTCAAAATTCTATACATACAGTTGTCTCATATTGACACAATATTGCGATCAATTCATACCATGAAAACACATCATTGATATAGAGAATAAGCCATATTAGATTAGCGTACCTCACCGAATGTTAATCTGCCATTTTTGGGATTTTCGACTTAATTATGGTACATTGATAGCTCTTATTAATTTTTTAGACCATCTATCGTTACTGGTGGCATCATTTTTATTCAAAAAAGTTATTTCATTTTACCTGAGTATACTGATCGACAGGCAATAGATTTATAGTCTTCTCAATCTGAAAATTGTCCGCATCCTGATCAGCTATTCCGTCATTGACCCACTGGTCATACGGAAGCGTCAGGGGCATCCATTTGACATGGGTTCCGTGGCTCCAGTTATTTTATGCCTTCAACCTTGATTGCAGTGTGGGTGGACAGCAGGACGATGTAGGGCCCCTTCCATCTCGGCTTCAAACTATTCTTCCGCTAAAAGGTTTGGATCAAAACAAAATCTCCGGGCTGTATGCAATGCCCGGGTCCCTCAGGTACTGGCTGCAAGGCAGATTGAATCTGTTGGTGAAGAGAACGAAGATCTTTAGACAACTCATACAGATAGTCTACAAGCAAAGGGTTCTCTATTTCAGAGCCTCCACCTTCACGTCTGGACATCGAGAGGGGCAACACCCGTACCTCAACCTCCAGAGCCTCCACCTTCATGTCTGGCAATTGAGAAGGGCATGACCCTGGCCTCCCCCTGCAGGCCTCCACTTTCATGTCTGGAGATCGAGAGGGCTAGGACACGGGTTCACCCTGCAGAGCCACCACCTTCATGTCTGGAGATTGAGGGGGGTAGGACCCCTGCTCGCCATGCAGAGCATCCACCTTCATGTCTGCAGATTGAGGGGGCAGGACACATGCCTTCCTTACAGAAACTTGGATGAACGCTTCCTCCGCCCCAGACATCACCATTGCCATCCCTGAAGACTATAAGATCACACGCAAGGACCGCACCGACCACACAGGAGGAGGAATCGCTATCGTCCATAAGAAATCAATCCGCATCTCAACCAGCTCTGACACCAACCTCGCTAACTCCGAACACCTTCACTTCCAGATCCACATCGACCCCAAGACCACACTCAGAGGCACCCTCCTCTACAGACCACCAGGACCCCGCGCAAAATTCAGTGAAGACATCACGGACTTCATCACCCCACACGCGCTCCCCTCCAAAGACTACATCCTTCTGGGAGACCTCAACTTTCACCTTGAAAAGATCAACGACCGCAACACCGCCACCCTCTTAGACAACCTCGCCAACCTCGGACTTAAACAACTAGTCACTTCCCCCACCCACATCGCAGGTCACACACTCGACCCCATCTTCACCTCCAGCAATCATGTCTCCTTCAGCCACATTACGGATCTCCTCTGGACTGACCACAGCTGCGTTCACTTCACCTACAACAAACCAAAACCCACCAACCACATCCAACCAACTCTGCAAAGAAACTGGAACAAAATCACCACGGACCAGATCTCTGCATCGCTCCTTCTAAACACCCCAGCCCACTCTTCTAACGCAAACGAAGCCGCCGCCAACCTCACCCTATGGTTATCCAACACCGCCGACACCTTGGCACCACTGAAAAAATGCCAAAGCAAACCTGGCAGCAAAAAGGCCTCATGGTTCAACGATGATCTTAAGAAGTCCAAGAAACTCTGCCGCTCCCTTGAAAAGGCCTGGAAAAAAGACCCAAACACCAGCACCAGGGACGCCTTCAAAAACGCCACCCGCACTCACCACCAACTAATCCGAAAGGCCAAGAAAACAGCATTCAAGGATCGACTTGACAACAACGCCCACAACAGCAAGGAACTTTTCAACATCGTCAAGGAATTTTCCAATCCCTCGGCCAACTCCAACGACATCACCCCCTCTCAATCCCTCTGCGACTCCCTAGCCTCATTCTTCCACAACAAGATTGCAGACATCCACAACAGCTTCGACAACCAACCCGGAAACCAACCCACCCTACCATCTGCTGAACACTCTCCCCCCTTGAACACCCTCAACGACTGGAACCCAATCTCCACTGAGGACACAATCCGCCTGATGAATTCCATCCACTCAGGATCCCCCACTGACCCATGCCCTCACCACATCTTCAACAAAGCAGACTCCGTCATAGCACCGCACCTCCGAGACGTCATCAACTGCTCCTTCAACTCTGCCACCTTCCCGGAAGACTGGAAACACGCTGAACTCACCGCCCTTCTGAAAAAACCCACAGCGGACCCCACCGAACTCAAAAATTACCGCCCCATCTCGCTCCTTCCATTCCCGGCCAAAGTCATCGAGAAAGCTGTCAACAACCAGCTCGCCGCCTTCCTCGAAGCCAACAAATCCCTCGACTCCTCACAATCTGGCTTCCGAGCAAAACACAGCACTGAGACCGCCCTCATCGCAGCAACAGACGACATTCGAACTCTACTGGACAATGGAGACACAGTCGCCCTCATCCTCCTCGACCTCTCTGCAGCATTCAACACAGTCTGCCACAGCACCCTTTTACAACGCCTCAATAACATCGGAATCCAAGGAAAAGCACTTGAATGGATCACCTCGTTCCTCACCGGAAGAACCCAGAGAGTCCGCCTCCCACCATTCAAGTCCGAGGCCACTGAAGTCATCTGTGGCGTACCACAAGGATCCTCACTCAGCCCCACCCTCTTCAACGTATACATGAGCCCCCTCGCGGCCATCGCCCGCCAACACAACCTCAACATCATCTCTTACGCTGATGACACTCAACTAATCCTTTCTCTCACCAATGACCCCAGCACCGCCAAAACTAACCTACACGAAGGAATGAAAGAAGTTGCCGAATGGATGAAACAAAGCCGTCTGAAACTGAACTCAGACAAAACTGAAGTCCTCATCTTATGTACATCCCCCTCTGCATGGGACGACTCCTGGTGGCCGGAAGCCCTCGGAAAAGCACCCATCCCGACAGACCACGCACGGAACCTAGGCGTCATCCTGGATTCCTCACTCTCAATGAACAGACAAGTCAGCGCCGTATCCTCTTCCTGCTTCAACATTCTTCGCATGCTCAGAAAAACATTTCGCTGGATCCCCACCGAAACAAGGAAAACAGTCACCCATGCTCTGGTCACAAGCCGACTGGACTACGGAAACACCCTCTACGCAGGCACTACCGCCAAACTCCAGAAAAAACTCCAACGAATCCAAAACGCCTCAGCCAGGATCATATTAGACATCCCACGCAATGAACACATCTCCGGTCACCTTAAAGACCTCCACTGGCTGCCCGTCAATAAGAGGATCACTTTCCGACTGCTAACCCACGCACACAATTCACTCCACGACATCGGACCAGAATGCCTCAACTCACGACTGTCCTTCTACACCCCCTCCCGCCATCTACGTTCTTCCAGCCAAGCCCTCGCCACTGTACCTCGCATCAACAAGACCACCATGGGAGGCAGATCCTTCTCATACCTGGCTGCTAAAACATGGAACTCACTCCCCGCTTACCTTCGCCTTACCCAGAACCACCTTGCATTCAGAAAGCAACTTAAAGCGTGGATATTTGACAAGTAATCCCCCTCCCCTTTCTAAGCACCTTGAAACCCTCTGGGTATGTAGTGCGCTATACAAATTCTCTGACTTGACTTGACTTGACATGCCTCACCCTCCATAACCTCCACCTTTATGTCCGGTGATTGAGAGGGGCGGGACTCACACCTCACCCTCCAAAGCCTCAGCCTTCATGTCTGGAGATCGAGAGAGGCAGGATGTGTACCTCCATCTCCAGAGCCTCCACCTTCATGTCTGGAGATCGAGACTGGTGGCACCTGCGCCAGCTCTGCAGAACCTCCACCTTCATGTCTGTAGATTGAGAGGGCAGGACCAGCACCTCACCCTGTAGAGCCTCCACCTTCATGCCTGATCATCGAGAGAGGCAATACCCGTACCTCAACCTCCAGAGACTCCACCTTCATGTCTGGTAATTGTGAAGGGCATGACCCGGGCCTCCCCCTGCAGAGCCCCTACCTTCATATCTGGAGACCGAGAGGGGCAGGACCTGCGGTTGCCGTACAGAGCTTCCACCTTCATGTCTGGAGATTAAGAGTGGCAGGACCCACCCTTGCCCTGCAGTGCCTCCGCCTTCCTGTCCGGACATTGAGGGGGCGGGACACGTGCCTCACCCTCCAGACCCTCCATGTTTATGTCCGTTGATTGAGAGAGGAGGGACTCGCGCCTCACCCTCCAGAGCCTCAGCCATCTTGCCTGGAGATCGAGAGAGGCAGGACCAGCAGCTCACCCTCCAGAGCCTCCACCTTCATATCCAGAGAATGGAGGGACAGGACCTGCACCCCACCCTGCAGAGCCTCCACCTTCATGTCTTTAGATCGAGAGGGGCAGGACCGTGCTCGCCCTGCAGAGCCTCAACATTTATGTCTGCAGATTGAGGGGGTGGGACCCACTCTCGCCCCACAGAGCCTCCTCCTTCATGTCTGGAGATCGAGAGGGCGGGACCCGCACTCCTCCTGCAGAGCCTCAACCTTCATGTCTGTAGATTGAGAAGGCAGGACACGTGCCTCCTCCTGCAGAGCCTCCAGCTTCATGTCTGGGGATTCAGAGGAGCTGGACCCACACCTCATCCTGCAGAGCCTCCATCCACCTATATGTCTGGACATTGAGAGGGGCAGGACCCACACCTCAACCTCCAGAGCCTCCACCTTCATGTCTGACAATTAAGAATGGCATGACCCGGGCCTTCCCCTGCAGAGCCTCCAGCTTCATGTCTGCAGATTGAGGGGGCAGGACCCGCACCCCCCCTCCAAATCCTCCATCTTCATGACCGTGTTAGAAATGGGTTCTTCCTGGTTGGCTAAGGCTTGGGCCAAAGGCAGGCAGAGACCACCACTGTAGTCAGGGTTTAGGAGTTACACGCCAAAGATAACCCCTGCTCACCCCCTTGGTAGCTTGGCACAGGCAGTCAGGTTTATCCCGGAGGCAATGTGTAAAGTGTTTGCGCAACACACACACACAACAGCAACACACTAGGTGCACCACAAAAGGAACTCCTCACAAGGTTATATATAAAAATAGTCTTTATATTACCATAAACACATTAAATCATAATCGCATGTACACTGTGCCAACTGGCACTGGGCAGTATCTCCGGGGGATTATATACACATGACAGGGCCAATTGGGCCACTGTCAGAACAATCACAGAGGGAAATTAGCAAATGTAGAACATATACTAACTGTAGCACACAATAATAAATGTAGAGCACAACCAGTAATTACTGGCGCAATAATGACCTCAGCATCATCACAGTAGCATTAGGTATAAAACATATCCTGCATAAACCTCAGGGGCATAAATACATTATGCATGAGAACCGTAGCATCACATTAGGCCTTGCCAGTGTAAACACCTTAGGCAACAGATTAGCATAAAAACTGTTTGCCCCAATCGGGGGCACAGCACATGAAAACTGGCACCAGGCCAACGCCCTATGTCCAACAGTGTCAGGGCTGCTGCTAAGCAGCAAAAGCAAAGTACGCAAAACTGGCCTAACTGTGGCAGCTGCCCACTAATTGCTGGGCAGCTGTGAAAATGAGGCCTGGCACAAGCATGCCTCCTGAGCCCCTTTCTAGGACTTAGTCACTAGTTTGCGCAGTGTAGCAGATGCCCTCTGCCAGGTGGGGCAGCTGGTGAAAAATGGCACTGGCCCAATGAATACTGGCACTCTTCGTGCCTGGTGAGCCCCTTTGCACTGGGCTCCTCCTGGTGCCTCTTTAGTAAAGTAATGTTAGGGGTAAGGGGATCGATTCTGTTAAGGACACAAGAGGCTGGAATCTGTATGACAGTGTACGTGAAAAAATACCCCTGTGACCATGAATTATATATAAGTATTTCAAGGCCTCGGCTTACATTTATTACATACGCTGATTTTCTATAAATAAGCATAGGGAGAACAGGCACAACTGTGCCTGTGAGCCCCACTCGGCGGACTCAAGTTTAAGCCACAAAAAATGTCTCCCAACGTTGGAGCGGTCCGCTATCCTGCAGGACTGCTCAAGGAGAACAGGAACCGGACATGGAGAGGACGTCCAACTCATCTGGGACTCCCTCGCGGTCTCCTCTCTTCCTAGTGTCGGCATTTGCGCAGGGCTGACATGCGGCAGGGGCAGGCACCAAAAGTGCCTCATGCCCCCTCCGTGTTACTTCCAGATGGCTGAGGCTTCTCCATGGAGCTGGAGGCTCCATACCTTCCCTGCAGCACGTCCCAGTGTGGGGTAGGCTCCCACCTGGGTCTTCTGGTTTCCAGGAACACTGGCACAGCTCTGCAGGTGTTCTGACCGGCTCTTCTCTTCCGGGCTGCTCCCAAGCCCTGCCCACAGTCAAGGCTTGCAGAGTTCAGCTTCCGGGTCACCGCGGGCAGCGCGGCGTCCCTCAGGTTTCAGTGGCTCCTTCTGGCCACAGTACAGGGTAGGCTCCCATTATTTCCACATAAAGTCCCAGGTGGGGTGGGCACCCGCTATGGGTATTCAAAACAGCAAATATGCGGGGTAGGCACCCGCTTCCAAGGTACTGATGCGGGGTAGGCTCCCACTCAGATTTCACAGTGCACAGATGCAGGGTGGGCACCTACTGAATAAACAGCACTTGCGGGGGAATCATACATCGGGATTCCCTCGGTAGAGGAGGCAGCTCAGGGCTGCAGAGACCACATGCTCCTGGGACACGAAAAGAGCTCTGTACCAAAAATGAAGCGCTTTCAAGGTGCTAGGATTGACAGTCCTCCAAAGTCCAGGGAAAAGTTCTTTAAGAGGGAGGGGGCAAGGGCTGGGCCCAGGCAAGCCAGCTCACAGGGCCCTCCAGCAGGGAGGCAGTCCCTAGTTGGGGTTCCTCCTGTAGCCAAGCAGCAGCCCCCCCTCAAATTAGAACAGCATAATCACTTTTCATGGGGTCACAGACCCTTCATTTATACCACTTTTCCCTTTGCCAGACAGCACAGGGCTGGGGGAAAACCAGATGCAACTGGTTTGGGGGGAGCTTTGGAGTACTTTGTCATGCTCACGTGTTTGCACATACCAAACTCACCCCTGCACTGTTCTCATACCAGGAATTACCATGGACACACATATCCCCCATGCATTCCTATGGAAGGGCAGGCCAAGCTCACCACACGCACTCAGAGTACGCACACACTTTACACTGGGCCACAGTGCTAAAGTGCGAAGAGGCCAAAAACTACTAATATTAGGTCACATACAAGGCAAAAGGTTTAGGGGTGAACTTGCCAAAAGGGCCAAGTCCAACATCTGGTGATTGAGGGGGCGGGACCCACTCCTCCCCCTGCAGAGCCTCCACCCTTCTGTCCGGTGATTGACAGGGGTGAGACTCGCGCCTCACCCTCCTGAGCCTCTACCTTAATTTCTGGAGCTCTGAAGAGGTAGGACGTGTTTCTCAATTTCATATTTGGAGATTGAGAGGGGCAGGACCCGCACCTCTCCCTGCAGAGCCTCCACCTTCATGTCTGGAGTTTGAGAGGAGCGGCACCCACAACTCACCCTGCAGAGCCTTCACCTTCATGTCTGGAGATTGAGAGGAGCGGCACCCACAACTCCCCCTGCAGAGCCTTCACCTTCATGTCTGGAGATTGAGAGGAGAGGCACCCACAACTCACCCTGCAGAGCCTCCACCTTCATGTCTGTAGGTGGAGAGGGCCAGGATCCGCACCTCGCCTTGCAGAGCCTCCACCTTAATTTCTAGAGATTGAGAGGGTCATCAGAGCTCCTTCCAGCTGCCAATGGAGGTGATCGATGTAATTTTGTCAGATTGTTGCCCCTCCACCTAGTCAGCCTATTCTGGAAGATAAAAAAAATACATTGTCTGGTGTATTGATCATACCATACTTCGAAGGCTCTCCTTACAAAAGGTTTCCATTGTGCTCTGTCGCTGCTCCTGCTGAGTTCAGCATTAGTTGAAAGATACATTGCTGCCCTGTCCAGCATGCCTCATACAATCTCCATTCATATCCTGATTTTTGAAGGGACTGCCACATATATTTGCACCTATTCCCTTTCTCATGTGTCAATGGTCTTTATTGGACTTGGCCCTTTTTGCAGGGTCATCCCTTAACTTTTTGCCTTTCTCCTAGCCTTTTTCTGACATGGTGTTGGTGGTTTTAGGACTCTGGGCACTTTAGCACTGCTGTCCAGTGTAAAGTGTGTGTGCTCTCTGTGTTAAATATGGTAAGATTGGTCTACACCTATTTGGCCTATTTAATTTACCTGTCAGTCCCTTGTGAAGTGGTATCTCATATACCCAGGGCTGGTAAATTAAATGCTACTGGTGGGCTTGCAGAGCTGATTGCGCCACCAACCAAAGTAGCCTTTCAAACCTATCTCAGGCCTTTGCCATTGCAGGGCCTGTGCACGCAGTGTTACTGCCGCTGTGACGTGGCACCTAAAGTGTGTGCCATGGTTGTGACCCCCCTTTTACTACATGTCAGTCACCCCAAAGGTAGGCCCTAGCTAGCCCTATGGGCAGGGTGCATTATAGGTTAAAGGTAGGACATGTACGTTAAGTGTGTGACATGTCCTGGTAGTGACAAACAGCCCTTTTGGTTTCTCACTACTGTGAGGTTGCCCTCCCATAGGAATGCTTTGGGGATTCCCTGATAAGGGTTTCAGTGGTAATTCCTGATATGAGAGGAGCAGCATGGTCAAGTTTGGTATATTTGGAATAGGGATAACAAATGCTACGCAATGGTGTGGCCAGATTTATTATAACTATTTTAGAAATGCCACTTTTAGAAGTTGCCATTTCTAGGTGCTATGTGTCTGCCTGCCTGATATGAATTGCATGTCTGGCTTTTGAGTGACAGGGGCTTGGAGGTGTGTGTGGATCCAGGAGGGGCAGGGTGAGTCAGTGTTGGGCTCAATAGGACATCAGCATTTGGAGTAGTGGGAGGAGTAGTCCCCTGACCATGAATAGGATTGTGCCTGCCCTAGTGAATGCTGGCTCGGCCCCCCGTCGGTGTGTCTGATGGCCGATCCCCCATCTCCCAAAGAAGGTTGTGAGCACTGTAAACAGAATGCTCCAGAACCAGTTCTGGCTGGTCCCCACTAGCCCTGCTTTGCAGACAAAGAGATGTGTAGTATAATTATAGGGGCTGTGACCCCAGGAAAAGTTGTACTTTTTGTGCTTCTTTGGGACCTGTTGCTGCTGGGTCCCAGGTGGAACTGCCACAAGGGACTGCCTCCCTGCTGGAGGGCCCTGTGTCCTGGCCTGCGTGAGCACAGCTTTGTCCCTTGAGGAAATCTTTGTGGGGGCTTAAGCGCCTTGTGAGCGCTGTGACGATCTCCTTCATTCTCCCAGGATAGGAGAAACTTTTGTTGCAGGCAGAGCTGGGCTGCCTGCAGGAAGAGAGTAGGAGCCCACCCCGCATTTGTGCGTGTCTTGAGGCGGGATCCCACCCCGCCTTTATGCTGTTTACCGGAGCCTACCCCCGGGAGATTAAGTGATTTTCCCAGAATCACAAGATGTTTAGCATCATTATCGAGACTCAACCCCAGATCCCGAGGTCCCAGGTTGAGCGCCCTAGCTGTTAGGCCAACTCCTCTACCCTAACTGCTCTCCCCCTCTCTTTTACTGTTGCCTTGTGTTTTTGCTGGTGTTAGATGCTTTGGGCACTGTGCCACTGCTGTCCAGTGCCACAATGCCAGTGCTCCCTACTGTAAATTGATGTATTGATTAGTGGTTCCATGATTGGATATTTGGTTTACTTGTCAGACCCTAGTACAGTGCACTGAGTGTGCCCAGGGTGTGTAAATCCAAATGCCGCTAGTGGGCTTGCAGCACTGGTTGTGCCACCTACAGAAGCGGCCTTGTGAAACGTGTCTAAGGTCTGCCATTGCAGAGCCTGCGTGCAGTCTGGTACTGTCATGCTGACTGGGCAAGTGCACACCACTTGCCAGTCCGTAAACCTTCCCTTTTCTTCATATCAATCACCCCTATGGTAGGCCCAAGGGCAGGTGGCATTGTAAGTATAAGGTAGGACAAGCCCTGAAGAACCGGGTTTTAGAACCCAGCGGTGCCAGGGGAAACGCCCAATGTCTTCGGATTCACCTGTCTTGGCAAACAGGGAAACGGGATACTTCTTGGTGACGTCAAAGATCAAATTTATTGGCTGCAGCCAGTAACAGAGGTCCTAGAAGTACAACACAGTGTATATTCTCAGGAGACTGCTCAATTTTACAAAGCAGGTTGTCCCTTTTTATGCCAAAAATTGTGCTTCAGGCAAACATTCCTTATTTACAGTTGACCAATCACATGTATACACGACAAAAGCATTGCATGATGACAAACCCACATTTCAGTTGTCCAGCCCATAATAAATTACACGGGAAGGCCCAACATTCTTGCTCAAACAGGCCGGACGAACCCATAATAAAAAGACCTCAACCCAAACCATAAATAGACCATAAAAGAAGGAACAGAAACAGATGAGAAGCAAGATAGAAGGGTGTGTGCGTGTACCATAAACTCAGCAATGTCCTGCTCTTTGATCTCTATCTTGACCAGCTGCCGAACAAGGAACTGGCTCAACAGGTTTAGCTTCGGGCAATGGAGTCAGCTTGCTCAGGTCACACAGAAGTCAGTAAAACTCAAGCTAAGGTGCATGTGTCCTAGAGACTTGTTCAGCCACAGTCATAGGCCTATGTGAGGGCAATCCACAAAATGGCTGCCATGCACAAAATGGAACCCAAGGGTTTCAGAACGAAATCGTCGAATACACAGTGAATCCATCGGTGTAACATGACGAAAACACTCATGCTTGCTAGGCTCACTGTTTACGGTTCGCTGTTACCAAAATCGTAACGGAACCATAACCTTTATGACCCAGGTTCAGAATTCAAGGAACCTCAGATCCTCTTTTTGCCCTTACATAGGCAATAACCTAAACTCACATCAATCTGAATCCAGGTCTATATTCATCAGATCATCAAGATGTTGCTGTAGCATCATCCTAGTATTTAGTAACTCTCTCTGGACAGGTCTCCTCAAACACGAAGTAGCACAAAGGCCACATATAGCAGGAGCACACTGTACGCAAAGACAGAACAGGAAAAGAATCGCTAGAACCATCCCAATGGTCATCAGAATCTTCCATCCCCAAGTGGATAACTATTCCCAAAACCATCCCATCAACGACCAATCTCCTTCGTCCATATGCACAGACTAGGAGATCTTATGTAGCTTGGAAATGTCTTGGTACACTGGTGGAGCGTTGTCTGGAATGAAAACGCAGCAGCTCGATTGACTCAATTTACATGCCCCTCCTCTATCAGCGAGTATGACATGTAACGCAACTCTGTTCTGAAGAGTCATAAGGCGATCCGAGCAGTCAACTTACTAAGGGCACCGGCAGTTTCAACTATGGTGGACTCAACCACTCTTGTCAATTGCCGTATGTTCCTGCTGTTAACCATAGGTCCCCAAAACGGCAGAAAACCCTTCAGAAAATCTCCCAATTCTTGTCCTGCAGTATCTTCCTTACTGAAGACACCTCTAACAACTCTCGTCTTGTGGTAATCTGCCGTAGCTGTATACGTAGGAGGCAACATGAACGAGACAAAACATGTGCCCGAGAAATCAGGGGGCAACCATGTATACGCTCTATCGTAACAGACAAAATAGGTACCCTTAGCTGCTAGAAACAATGGGGAAGTCTGGGACATAAAAACATACGTCTCAGTGCAAACACTCTTCCCTAACTGAGCTCTCGGATTCTTGCCATTACCTTGCGGACAGTAATGACCCTACTGGGGTACAATCCAGATTGGAGAGGATCTTTTCGCTTGCTGGTTCTCACTCAGACTAACTCCATATCCAGTAACGCTCCATCCAATATATGCTAGCGTCTCATCTCTTGGGATAGTCTCATAAGAATCTATTCCTCTAATCATATCTACTATTCCCTTAACTAGAGCACTATTCTTTGGACTATCCTTCACAGAACGTAGGGGGTAAACTTCACGAGCATAGAAGAACATCGTTCTGTATGCCCACACAGAACCATTGAAGCTGAATGGCAGGACCAGGTAAGGAATACCTTTATCGGTAGTATGGGGCATAAGGCCACACACCCAACAATCAGTCGTGTTCATTACTAGCTGGTGTTGGTGCAGAAGCTGAACAAAGGAGTTATTATTAACAAATTCCAATCTCCTAATGGACTCATGTTCAGGCAGAGGGTGAAAAGAATGCGAAGAAACAGTAGGAGGAGGCATAGGTTGTGCAGTGGGTGCAAACGTCACTTTGAAAGAGAATATAATATATCCTATCAGAAACATCATTAAGCTAAGTAACATAAAAAGACATAATATTAAAAAACACTTTCTGCTCATTACTTTACACATTTTGCTCTTAAAGCTCATTCCTTCAACAGGTCTCTCCATCTCGAAAAACTCCATCCTCTAATCGTGCTGTTCGTGGCGCTAGGGTGTTCCGTGCTAAGGAGTGCGTCTGTCAGTCCAGGGAACGCCCTTAGACCAACCAGAACCGTCGACCTAACATCTTCGGCTTGCACTCCAAAGTCTTTGTACCGCGACCTTACAGCTGAACCCGGATGGCGGTTCGAAAAACAAAAATCAAAATAGTTCCTCGGAGGAGAGCTAAACCTTAAAAATCAGAAGAAAAAGAATGTATTTGTTTATTAGTCCAACGACTCTTGGTCGCAAATTATAACGCTCTTTGCCAGGCAATGTCTGTTCTCGGAACAAAAGTTCAGGTTCAGAAGTATCCAGACGAACTGACGGAGGCATAGCTTCTTGCAGAAGATCGTCGCTTTCTCGTTCAGAGTTTGTTCCAATCAAACGTGCATCGCTAAAAGGCAGAAGACGAGGCACGGTTTCAGTCTCAGAGTCAGGAAGTCCGTTCTGGACCCATCGGTCGTACGGCAGAGGCAAACGGGCCCTCTTAAATGTAGGCCGTGGATCCAGTTCTTTTTACCGCGCATTCGCACTGCTGAACGTGTGGACAAAAGCACCAAGTAGGGTCCGTTCCAGCGGGGCTGATCGTTCTTGGTCCGCTGGAAATTTCTCACGAAGACCTAAGATCCAGGTTCGATAGCATGTCCTGGATCTTCAGATGCTTGTGGCAGTGTATCATGAACCTGTTGGTGCAAAACACGCAATTTAGCTGTCAATTCGTAAAGGTAATCAAGCAGTACAGGACACTCTATTTCACTGAATTTGGTCGGCCACGGCACTCCCTAAATATTTGCCGGGCGAGCAAACACAACCTCATACGGACTAAGTCCCATTCGCGAATGCACAGTCATTCTTGTGGACAGAAAGGCTAACGGCAAGACATCAGGCCATTGAAGACCAGAGCTCGCCTGAATCTTGGCTAGTTTTAGCTTAAGGGTGCCTTTATAGCATTCGACTCGGCCAGCTGATAGGGGATGATTTGCAGCGTGGAATTTCTGCCTTATTCCTAAACCATCACACACTCTCTTCATAACTTGACCCACAAATTCACTCCCATTGTCACTCCAGACCATTCTCGGCAATCCATACCTAGGGAAGAATTCCCTGACAAGGGCTTTAGCTGTATATAAGGCAGTGTTATCTTTCAGGGGGTATGCTTCTACCCATCACGAAAAGGCACAAACAACAACGAGCACATACTTTAAGTTGTTGCACCTCTCCATGTGGATGAAATCTAGCTGCAGAGCCTTCAACGGATACGTCAGAGGCGCAAAATGACCAGCTGGAGTTGGAGTTCGCTTACCAGGATTGTACATCAAACAAACCATACAGTTCTTGACCAAATTCTCTGCACACTTAGGAATTCCAGCATTTTGCCATACTGGAGCCAACAACTTACAAATCCCTTTCACACTGATATGAGCCATTCCATGCGCCATCGTAACCACTGGAATCACATACGCGCATCGGGTAACAACCATCGCTGATGCTCTGACAACTCAACCCAACAACCATTCGAATCCAATTTACCCTTACTTTCTCTCCATTCATTCAACTCTTTCTCTGTAGCTTCAGCTTGAATAGACTTCACGCTCTCTATCGTATCTTCACACATACTTCTATCCAGAACCCGTCTCGCCGGACCCGCAACATACATTCGACTCATCACATCTCTCGCTGTTTCTTTCGCAACTTCATCTGCAAACGCATTACCACGACCAACATCATCAGTAACTTTCTTATGCGCACTGCATTTCACAATCGCAACTTGCAACGGCAAAGTAAGTGACTAAAGGAGCTCATTCACCAACTGACCATGCTGAATCTTAGTCCCATGCGAAGTCAGAAACCCACGCTCTTTCCACAATCGTCCAAAACTATGAGCCACACCAAACGCATACTGGCTATCAGTATACACAGTCACTTGTTTCCCTTTTGACAACACACACGCTCTTGTCAATGCAATCAACTCTGCTGCTTGCACTGAATTATGTGGGATACGTGCAGCTTCAACCATCGTATGCAAAGTCGTAACAGCATATGTCGCAGTCGTATCACCATTCGGAAGCTTGAAGCACGAACCATCCACCCATAAAGTACCATCACATTCTGCAAGAGGAGTATCCCTAAGGTCTATCCTCCCTTTCGTTTCTTCCTCTGTCCTAAGGAAGCAATCATGCTGTTCACAAACATCTGTCTCAACTGAAATCGGCAATAACGTAGCTGGATTCAACGTGTTGCATCTCTTTATATGCACATGACTCGCTCAAAGTGTCAATTTGTAACCTGACAACCGAGCACTAGTTAAGTGCTGTGTCTTGGTTCGATTCAATAAGGTATCCACTGCATGTGGAACCATCACAATCAACATATTGTCCATCACCAAACCAGCAGACTGTCGAATAGAGACAGCTGCTGCTGCTGTAGCTCTCAAACAACTCGGCACGCCCTAGCTACCGGATCCAAAGTCGATGAAAAATACGCACGTGGACGTTGCTTATCGCCAAACTGTTGAGTCAAAACTGACAATGCACATCCCTCTCTCTCGTGGACATAGAGTGTAAAAGGCTTACTGTAGTCAGGAGTACCCAACACAGGAGCCGAACACAACGCATCGCGCAGTTCAAAAAAACTCTTCTAACATTCGTCAGTCCAAGGAATAGGATTTGGAGTATCCTTAACAGTAAGAGCTATCAAAGGTTTCGCAAGAAGTGAAAAATTCGGAATCCACTGTCTACAGTACGACGTAATACCCAAGAAAGCACGCACTTCTCTCTGTGTAGTTGACACACTCATGTTCGCAATGGCTTGAATTCTTTCTGGGGTCAACCTTCTTCCCTCCTTTGATAAGAGGTGACCTAAGTAGGTTACTTCTTGTCGACAATATTGTAACTTCGAAAGAGACACCTTATGATGGAAATCAGACAAATGACGCAACAACGACAAAGTAGCCTCTTTACAAATCTCTTCATTGTCAGCAGCAACTAACAAATCGCCGACATACTGAATAAGAGCAGCACCATCAGGTAAAACAATCGTATCAAGTTGTGTTTTCAAAGCCTGACTATAGATGGATGGACTCTCACAATAACCTTGAGGAGCGTGCTTTAACCGGAAACTTCGGCCTCCTAAAGAGAAGCCAAAAATATCCCTACTCTCCTCGGCAATCGGGATGCTGAAGAAAGCATTCTTCAAATCAATCACCGAAAACCAGGTGGCTGAAGCTGGAATCAGAGTCAATAAATCAGTGATATCTGGCACAACTGGAAATTGCGGAACTACAATCTTATTCACCTCGCGAAGATCGATCACAAACCTATACACAGGCGGCTGTGAAGAATCAGTTCGTTTCAGAAGAGGCAAAACCGGACTATTGCACACATTACCTCTCGTTTCTTCAATCACACCTTTCTCAATCAGATCATAGATGATCGCCAAAAGTGCTCTTTCACCATCACTGGAAATCCGATATTGGGGAATACGTGGCAATCTAGCATTCGCTTTCAGCGTCACAACATATGGCGGCGGAATCTCCAAAAGACCCACATCATTAGGACCAGTAGCCCAAAGAGAATCAGAAAGAGAAGACAATTCAGCTGGAAAATGATCTTTAGACAAGTACATCGGAGAGATCACTCTCTTACCCAATGTAAGCTGTACTCCTGAAGGAGAACAATAAAGCGTTGCATACAATCTTTTCAACAAGTCCAATCCCAACAAGTTCTCACCACAACCTGTCGTCAGAATAAGGGGTGCTTCAAAATCACAAGGTCCAACAGAAATAGACAAGGGACTAGAAATCGGATTACTAACTGGGGCGCCAGAAAAAGCTACTGAAACATTCGTTAAGCCAGACAAAGGTGCGCCAGGGAGTTTAGAGTGCATAATAGAACACTTCACAGCGCCAGTATCCAACAGAAAAGGCTCTGACACACCTGATGTAATCACTTCAACATAAAGTTCACTCTGATCTACTGGAACTGAAACAACTTCCTCTCTTTGTCTATGGCTGTCCTAGCAATCATTACCATCCATATTCTCGCCTTCAACATAGTAATCGTCCGCGTAGTACTGAGTCTTCCTACCAGACACACCATTCTGCTGATCAAAACAATTCATCGAATTTTGTGGAGGCAAGGAACGCGCATTCTGGGGTAACACACCACGTCCCCTACCTCTAGGAGCTTACTGAACACCTCAACCTCTCACACCAGAAGCACCATTCGTGCGCTGCAACAAAACAGGACAACTATTCTTGAAATGACCTAATAGTATGAATGTTGGTACGATAGCTGGCACAGGAATTTCCTTCAAAATGCAAGCTAAATTTGGAGCCTCCACATTACATGTGCCGTGCAATTGAACATTCTTGCATACAAGTGAATGATCAGGTGTGGAAGTGCACTCCTCCCCTTTTAAGTAAAGCTCTTAGCCATCCCTCAGACATCTGCATGAGAAGGGCAGAGACCAAACTTCATGGAGAAAAGCGGTACCAAGTGGTTCATATCTACCCAGGGCATAGTGTTTCATACATGAACTAAACTTAAACAGAGGAAAAGGCAATGTTATTAAACCATGGATGAACCAACAGCTGAATTAGATTCGACTACAGAAAATGGTAATGGTTCTAATTTTTTTATATGCCATAGAGAATATGACGCATCCTTCTTAGACATGAACTGTTGTTTTTCTGTTAAATTAAACGGTAAAAACACAGACAAAATATTAATGTAGTCCCAAGGCACTTTCCCAGATTTTAAAGTTTGCAAGGTCCATGCAAACTGTGTGATGGACCGCAATTGATTTTGACCATGGAACAAAACAGAAACATCATCTTGCACAATATCCACAACAGACGAAACAATATTATCCAAGGTGTAAATCCTGGAAGAGAGTGTGTTAATGCTATTATCAATAAGAGCAAGCACTTTTTCCAAATTAGCTTGGTCTATTTCTCTTAAACGGGAAGCAGCCTCAACCTGCGACAATTTCCAAACTTCATAGTAAATAGCACATGTATATATCTTTTAGATCTTCCACTCACAGGACCCTTAACAAAATCAGTTAAATCAACATTGTCAGTGAACAAAGATAAATAATGTTTAACAGACGAAAGAGTGGAATGTTTTAGCCAATTTTGACATCATTTCCCCACTGACTAGGTGGTAACTGAATGGGAAGTTTCAAAAAGGGATCAGTTCTGTCCTGTGTAAGGCCAGGGGCTAAACCCAGCAAGCCATGTTGACAAGAATCAGAACTTGGTGGCCACAACAGCCAACCCTCAGGATCCAGGGACGAAATGTTAAAGGAGGAATTTGAAATGAAAGATTGTAATTCATCAAGGGATCTATCAGTATGATTGTTCCAATTAGAGTAAGCATGCAGATTAGGAATTTTAGGGGTATTCATGTGTTTTGAAGTGGCCAAACTAAGACAAGTTGTTTGTGAGATCGTACTATTTAAAAACAACATGTGGCCGAGAATAAGACATGCTCGGTGTAAAGCTTCAGTGCCCTGCACTTGCCAGGGTCTAGAACCCCAAACAGATTTAAGATCTATGGTATCTTTCCATAGCTTGTAGCCATCCACTGCTAACTGATCCATAAAGGATTTGGAATACAACGATTTTGAGTGAGTAAGTCTCACTTTCGAATTAGATTTGTAATTTAATTTAAAATAAAATGAGCTCGGGTTAGAGCGATCAAAGTCAGTAAAATATGTGAATTTATTCAAAAGGGTATTTGAGCTGCCTTCTAAGGGAGTAGGACAATGTTCCCATTGGGTGTAATTAACCACATTTCTAAATGTATTAGCCTTATGCAGAAAGTGATGGCCATAGTGTTGGTAACAGAACAAGTCGGCGTAGTTTGTGGAGTCTAAATATAAATCCTCAGCATCAAAGGCAGCATAATATTTCAAATCAGAAAAGAGAGTTTCAATGGCTTGGACATCCCAATCATCAGAACGTATGTTTTGTTTCACAACATCCCCCATTGAAACACGAAGTACATTAGGAACATTAACCACCTCTGTGGGTCCATGAATTTGAAATTTTACAGCATCTCATACAATCCCATCTAGCACAGGCTAGGCTGTGATGTTGACAAAAGTCTGGTCTCTTTTCATGATGTGTCATGAGGAGTTTGGGGCTAAAGTTCCATCAATTAATCAGATTTTTGATCGTTCAGTTATATAGTGTCCATTTACCAGACGGAAAAATACCATCACAAATCCAATCGACATGAACAAAAAAATGGAGATGAGAACCAACCAGATGTAATTCCAAGGTGGAACCAAAAAATGTCTTTTAAACCAAGTAACAAAAATAGAAAACCTCAATGGTACACTTGATGTTATAGAGTCAGAGTCAAAGGAAAAATGTGACTGGTAAGATAGACTTGCTTACACACCAGGCAATGACAAATCCGTGGGATATGTATACTCAGTATCTTCATGTGGATCGCCAGCTGGCGAATTTATTAATGGATTAGTGACTGTGGACATATCTATAGCAAGGTTAGGGATGTTGGTGTCAGCAGAGGCCAAAACAGAATTTCTCAGCAGTGCTGGACAAGAGACAGCAGGAGTCATACTAAGAAGAATCGTCTGCTCGTTGTAGTTTGACATTGTCAATGGAGTCGTGCCTGTTTCCCTTGTGACCAAGAAGTGGTGGTAAAATGACTGTTCTTGTGACCTGCATGCCAAGCACTGGAACGGGCGCATGATACAAGGGGCTGAACTCCTTCTTCTCCACCTTCTCACAGACCAGGTCACCGACTCGGGGTAGCCAGCTAACTACAGGAATCTACCGGAATCTGTAGAGCAGCTTCAGCTCCATATGTGGAGGGCAAGTGTTCTTTTGCAAGACTGTCTTGAGTCTCTTGTAGGTTCTGTAACACAGCAGAATGATTATCTACTTCAAAGGGTACGGCTGTCGCCGCCATGTCTAGACCATCAAGGTCCAGGACAAACATTTTTATGCCAAAGAGCATTTCGTACGGGGTCTGCCCACCCAGAGATCTTCTAGGAAGATTATTTAGTGCACGTAGTACCTAAAACCTGTTGGACCTGGCCTCGTGGCATGGTTCCCCCCCCGTTCCTCAGCACCCCGTTAGCCTAGCCCTGCACCCAGAAGCCCCTGGTCGTCCTGTCCATGTACGCCCAAACTCCCTGCACGACCCCGCCAACCGACGACCAGCCCTGCATACCCCCGTCCTCCTTCCCGGCTCCGAGTGCCCAGAACCTGCATCACCCCACAGGGCCCCCGGCAGCCATTTTCCCTTCCCAAGGTCCCTGACTCCCTCGGCCTAGCCTGACCCCGACCCCAGCGAAACTTAGGCACAGGCGCGCCAGTCCCGGCTGGGGGGTAAAGGGCTCCCCGAGTGAGATAAGACAGGAAGTTTCGATTGCACCTCCGGCCTCCCCCAAGAGACTGGTTTCTATCACACCTCTGGCCTTCCCCTGTGGGCCGCTTTTGATCGCACCACTGGCCTCCCCGAGTGCTGGCTCCAGACCCTGCTGGGTGTCTGGGAATTCCCGGATGCATCTTCAAAGGGATCAAAGGGCCAACCGACGGACCTCTCCAACGACTAGCCCCCAAGGCATGAGACCTCCGCCTGAGAGGGTCCGGACATCAAAGGGCCACTGGACTATATCAAGGCCCGCCCAACAACTAGCGGGCAGTTGTATCCTGGACAAGAAAGCCCTTCTGATCTGATCGCGGCTGACTCTTGGGGAAAACTGAACCTTCGAACTCTTCGTGCCCTGATGACGCTGTCGCGGCTCATCCTAGTAACAACGGAACTGGAACATCGGAGTCCTGCTGACGCTGTCGCGGCTCGTCCTCGTAAGAACGGAACTAGAACATCGAAGCCCTGCTGACCTCATCGCGGCTCGATCTTGAACTCTGAAGAGACTTTCACGGAACATCCTGTGCCCTGCCGACGTGGTCGCGGCTCCTCAAGAACTGACCTCCGGATCGAGCCCTGCTGACCTCGTCGCGGCTCGAGGAGTACTCTGGTCCGGCTGGACCCTCGACGCTACCAACACGACCTGAGTCGACCTGAAGTGAGTGAAGCAGTCAGTACGACCATCACCTTTTCGTATCCCATGGCTCGAGGACTGAGAGCTGTGCGCAGGGTATGCTTCATACTGGCCTAAAGACTGACACTGTCCCGCTTCCCCCTTCCCGAATTCCTGAGACTTTACGATCCCTCGATCGCTTGTAAATAAGAGTGCCAATTCCTTTTTACTCTTCATAAAGAACTTGTTACTTAAAACCTACGGTGTGGTGTCCGTTCGTAAGTGTGGTGTGAGCTCAGTGTGTACGATCCTAGACTCGAAGTCCTCCCCGGTGAGGACCTCACGTTAAGACTCTGCATTATTTGTGGGAGAGGTGGGTCACGGAGTGGTCGGGAGAGCATAGCCTGGCCCTCTAGGATCACCCCTTCTAACAAAACCCTAGCTGTCAAAGATTGCCTTAAGTCACGGTTCATTCGCTCCACAACAGAATTGCCCTCAGGCCGGTATGGAGACAAAAATTTCACCTGCACCCCCAAAGACCCCATGGCTTCCTTGTACACCTTAGAGGTGAACGCTGGACCTGATCAGAATGGAAGGTGCCACATGCAAAAATTCCCACAAAGACATGCAAATCTCGGATGACAGTTTGAGCATCAGCACTCCTTTGTGGCCAAACACAGAGAAAATGTGTGCATGAATCCACTGCAACTAAGATATGCTTATACACAGTATCAGCAGAAAAAGGTCAGCAGTGATCTAAATAAACACAACCAAGTGGTCTATTAGATATGTACAGCTGAGTTTGTGGCGGCCGTGCCGCAGTTGAAGGTTTAATCTGCTGACATACATAACAAGAAAGGACATATTCACAAGTTTATTTATACAATCCACACCACCAGTAACGCTGCTGTAAGATAGAAACATATGCTGAAATGCCGTCATGAGCAGAGGCTATGCCTTCGTGAGCGACTGTTATCAAGGGTAGCCTGCGGTCCGCGTCAGGAATCAGCCTGTTCCCAATGTTGTTGATTCTCACATAGGGAACTTTATCAGGACTTAAATGATAAGAGTATTTAGAAGGGAAACCCTTAGGGTAATTATCACCGATCTCTGTAGCAGCTATAGCTGCCAAGATGTCATCATCATTCTTACTGTTGGACCTTGTAACTGCTGCTACTACATATGTTGCTTCTGCGGTCTTTGCTGCTTCACCAGCAAGACCGTTGCAAACAGTGTGTACTCTTAAATGCTGGTGACCAAGAGTATGAATTACATTTACGAGAGGCAGACGTTCTTTATTT
Source organism: Lissotriton vulgaris (assembly GCF_964263255.1). Taxonomy (NCBI): domain Eukaryota; kingdom Metazoa; phylum Chordata; class Amphibia; order Caudata; family Salamandridae; genus Lissotriton; species Lissotriton vulgaris. The sequence continues at coordinate 257,304 of NW_028254346.1, read as the reverse complement.
CTGCGACTCAAACCCATAGCATCTTGTGCTTAATTGTGCCACCTCTGGAATTACGATAGTCATTCTGAGTCCAAAAGAATACATTTTTATTGAAGGACTGAACACAGTAATAAGAGTCACTCACAATTAAAGTAGTCACACGAGGGTCAGCAAACTTCAATGCAAGCACTAGAGCACAGTTTGAGAATGGTGTGTCAGGGCAAGCTTTGTTTTTTATAGTCTATTATGGAAAAATTCCAATCACACGATGGTTAATTTTTTTGTTTTAATAAAGGTGTTACTATATTTGTGATAGTACGTAGGAGAACAGCCAACACTTGTTTCACCCTTCACATGGCCATCCGGCCTGGGGCTTCCTCAGGGCTTTACGAATCAGGTTGAAGAAGTATATTTGGTCGTTCTTTTCTGTGGATAAATAGGGATTCCCTGATTTTGGTGTAATGCCGGTACGAGTCGTCTCGTGCGATTGGAATTTTTCCATAATAGACTATAAAAAACAAAGCTTGCCCTAACACACCTTTCTCAAACGTTGCTATAATAGGGGGTTAGGGTTTTCCCCATGCAGAGGGCAAGCTTGACAAAAAAGAGGGACCATTGCTCAAAAAACGGCTAGTAAGGGATTGGGACCTTTTACCCCTCATTCTCACCAACCCAAGCACTAGAGCACGTAGCTCTGCCAACTGGGAGGAACAGTCACTTAATGTCTGCGTGTGCACGACATCGGACTTGAATTCTCCATTCACAATGGTACCAGCCACGATTGCGCAGGCCACTGAATAAGAATGCTTAGATCCTATCGCCGGTTGCGCCGAACCATCAGTGTTAATGATACAATGGTAATCCTCAAGCATGCGCATGATAAGAGGAGCAGCATGAACAAACTCATACTGTAAGAAATCCTGAGTTTGCAATGAGAGGTCAAAGATAAATGTGACATCCGGAGATGTCAACGAAGTTGCCCATTGTATCCAATTAGGATATAAAACTTTAGAATTTGGAACACTGGCTTTCATCACTGCTTCAAATGCAGTATAAGGTGTAACAACCAACATGTGTTTTCCTTGTGACTGTGCTCTCTCTTTTAGAATCGCCATCTCTACAGCTGTCAAGACTTTCTCGACAGAAGAAAATCGCTTTTCAGCCGAAGTGTACAAAGGTGAGTTGTAAGGGATAGGCACTGTGTCTCCTTCATTAAACATCAAGTACGTGAAACCCACGGCACCAGGCACAATTCTTATTACCAGGTTAGTGTGGTTATCATGAGTCAATAAGTACTTAGATTCAAGAAGATCAGACTGCAAAAATTTCAGAATAGCTGAATGTTCAGGCAGCCAGCATGACTTGGTAAAAGTTGGTTGTATCAAAGCATAAAGAGGTTTGATACGCTGGGCATAATCGGGAATATAAGTACGCCCGAAATTCAAAAATCCCAGCAAGGATTGTAGTTTTTTCAGAGCTGTAGGAGACCATAAACATGCGCATTTTTCCAGGAAGTGAAGACCTCTACCTTCATTGTTGAGCCCAGGAACAACACAGTGAACTCCGCAATGTCTGACTTTGCAAAGATAAATTTATAACCGAAGTCCGCAAACATAACGATGATGCGGTCAATGCGACACAAATGCGCCCATAATTCGTCGTACATTAGATAAATATCATCAATGTACGAGTACGCATCAGGATCTGTGGTAAATAAAATTACCGGACCATTTTTCTATACATTAAATGATAGCTCAATCTCAATAAAATGAAAGGCAGAGTCAGTGGTATCTGAGTCATACGGGCTTTAATTCATTGGCTCGAGCCAAGGGACATCGGGTTCCATCACCACTAAGGCTCAGGAAGGGATATTCAACATTTTATTGACAGCACACAATATATATAGTAAAACGGTATAATTGCATTGAATACAGTAGGCGTAACAAGTGAAAAGAAGAAGATAAGAACATAAGGGCGTGAAAGAAGGCGTGTAATAGGCGTACACGGAGGTGTGTGATGTGGGTGTCACAGAAAGTGTCATAGGTGGGTGGATGCATAGAGAAAATCTGCAGAGTCGGCAGAAACCTTTACCCTGGGTGCGCACGCAACTGAGCATAACGAGGCATTGACGTGTAACTGGGGAGAACTGGGGGCTTGACTTTAGCACTAGTAGAGGAGACTGTAGTCTGGGATGTTAGAACGACCTGGACCTATAACATATCTGGTATCTTGTGTTTGGAGGATGTATTATCTGGAGTAAAAGGTCTCTCGGGCAGAGGCTATTCATCACTGAATGCTAGTGGGTGCATACGTGTCTTGGTGCAATGCGCGGGGCCATGGGCCTACTATGGCAACGGGAGCAGTAAATTACTTGCATGGAGACAGGGAGGCCGGGCCCTTTGCTCTGTAGCCGGGAATATGTTTACCTATATCACTAGACTGGAATGTGTTTTCGAGGAGGCTGAACAGATAACTGTAGGCAAAATACTGTCTTGGCAGGCAGGCCAGGCTGAGCCAGGCACCGCTTCGCTTGGCAGGAAGTAAGGCAGAGGTCAGGGATGCATACCTAAACGGCAGCTTTCAGAGGCAGAAGTGGTTCGGAGTCAGAAATCAGGGCCTAGCTCGACTAAGCCAGGAAAACGTGCATTTCTCGATGTCAAAAGTATACCATGTAAAGACGTTGGCATGGCATGTTTAAAGACTGAATTATCGATTCATTCATGGTGGATCTGGTAGATGACATGTTAACGTTGGACGCAAATGCATATGCGTCTTCATTTTCGGCCATGGAGGGGAATGCATGGGGGTCATGCACATACATGGAACGTTGGGGTACACGATAGGGGACATACTAGGCCATATAAAATTCAATTTTCCTCATTCCCTCCTTGTCCCCTACGTGCCCTTCAGGATATATCTATCTTCATGAGTCCATCTATCTGTTCATATAACATCATTTGCTCGTCTTTTTTCATTCAGGCACGAGAACGAGAACTTGGACTGGGAATACAAGCTGTGGCGCACAAGCCACAAATCGCTGGCCCACATTGCAGACAGAGACAACAACTGAATACTATGAGTAGTATTATTCCTAGGAATGACAGTACTTTCCATCCCCAGGCTGATATCACGCTCCAGAGCCAGCCGGACCAAGTCCAGGTGCCTGGATTCTGGTGTATCTGATTAGCTATATTATGAAGCCGTGTGATGGCTCTGTATACTGACGGTGCATTATTTGGAATGAAAATGCAACAACTGGATCCGATCACTCTACAAGCCCCGCCCCTATCAGCCAGGATGACGTCAAGGACAAGGCGATTTTGAAGAATGACAAGTCTCATAGCCGACTGCTCTTCTGTCAAGTTACCTAGGGCAAAAGTAGTTTCATTCACTACTGCTTCAAGGGTTCTGGTCAATTTGCGTATCAGTTTACTGTTTTGGACGGGACCTACAAAGAAAAAGAATCCTTTATTGAAATCTGTGTATTGCTCCCACGTTGTTTCAGTCTGATCGACAATCGGGGACTCAATCCCTCTCCTGTGTCTGACATGCACTAGATGGGTATTTCTGTGATAATCGGATGGGGCTAGAAAAACTGGTGGCAGTAGGAATGCAATATAACATGTTCCATCCCAATCCATGGGCAAACGTACATAAGCTGTCTGACCACAAATGAAATAGGAATGTCGGGAGGCTTTGAATGTAGACTTGCCTCTATCATTAAATTCGACTACAGTATTACAATCACTGTGTCCTAGGTGTACTGAACCATTCTTTCTGACACATAATTCACCTTTCACTGGTAAAACTGAAATAGAGGGTAAGTTCACATTAGTCTCAGACTGGACATTCAGAATCATGAGGTTAAGGGAATAATTACCTAAATCATACACTTCATTTTCTAGATCGGTACCTGTCATTTGGGGAAGACCCTCCTTGTCTGGGAAACATGCCTTATTCATAACTGTATTCAAGTCTCCCCATATCCAATTGCCTTGGGAAACTTTGGACTTACTGTCTAATGAGGACATTAACGTAAACCATGCACCACACGAACCATTGTGTGAGAACGGATAACGAAAGAGAGGCAGAGCTCCCTTCATTTTCTGGTAAGGGGGGAGTCGGCCACATACCCAGCAATTAGTGGCATTGCTGGTCTGGTGAGAATGGTGTAACATACGGATAAAAGTATTGTTTCGAAGTGCAAGGCGATAGGATAACTCGTGTGGGGGCAGGTCACTAAATGTGTGCTCTACTGTATCATTAGAAGAAGAATGTACATGTGAACCAAGAGGAGGAAAGAAAACATGTAACATCCAGCTTATACAGATAATCGTAAGACTCAGAAAAAACATGAAAAGTAACGTAATAATGCAACGACTTCGGAGATTTTTACAATACTTCTTTTTCTTGATCTCCTGTCTATCTCTCTCACTATGTGGGTCTATCTTATACATGTCAGAAACCTGTCTAACCGCTTCACCCGAGGGGGACTTAAACAATTAAACGCTGTCTGACTTACTAGACCTCAACTTAGATTTATACTCCTGCTGCGGAGTTTTCTCTAACAGGGGGAGTTTAAAGTCTGTGTCTGGGCAGTCCTTGAAAGTTACAGTTTTTGGAGGCAGTCCATGAAAACGCTTCACGTGGCTGGAGTGGAGCCAGCCTTTTCTTCCTTCCAGTTTCACCGCGGTCCTTGTGGTCATCAGAACGACTTTTGGCTCCTTCCAACGGGGCTCCAGAGGGCTTGATCGGTCGAAATTTCGCACCACTACGATATAACCGGGAACGATTTCATGCGGTTTCACCTCGGTGTTGTCTGGGAAGGCAGCCGCGACCTGTGAACGACAAGATTGTAGTGCAGACATCAAGGAAGCCAAGTAATCTGTCAGCATGTTACTATTGACATCAGTAATTTTGCGAGGCATAGGCGTACCCCACATGTTTGGGGGACGACCAAAAACTATTTCATACGGTGACAAACCAGTTCTGGAATGGGCTACCATACGCATGTAAAAGAGGGCAACTGGAAGGGCTACTATCCAATCTACACCTTTTTCTGCACAGACCTTTGCTAGATGTGTTTTCAGAGTCTGATTGTGTCGCTCGACGAGACCTGCTGCTTCGGGGTGTCGTACGCAAAGGAACTTCCACTGGTACCCTAACAAGAGGGAAACCTGCTTCATAAGCTCGGACGAGAATGGCTGTCCATTATCTGAATACACGACACGGGGCTAACCAAATCGCGGGAAAAACTTGCGAACCAACTGCCTGGCAGTGGTCACGGCAGTGTAATCTGGGACTGGATATGCTTCTGTCCATCTGGAAAGGGCACATACAACTACGAGGACGTACTTGAATCCTTGACAGCGATCCATCTGGATATAATCCATCTGGAGGACTTCAAAAGGGTGATCAGGAGGATGAAATCCACCTCGTTCGACGGGAATGCCTTTGCCTGGATTAAACTGACAACAGATCATGCAAGTACGCACTTTCTGTTTTGCTGCTGCTCGTAAATGCTTGTTGAACCAAAGGTTTTGAATGCTGTCTAACATGGCTTTTTCTCCTAAGTGTGCTGGACTATGTGCTGTATTAATGATAACTTGAACCATGGAGTCGGGGAGAAACCATGTGGCTTTCCCCTTTGTCATCCATCCCTGGTCAGTCTGGACCCCTCCTTGTTCAGTCCATTTCTTGATTTCGTCTGGAGTAGCATGTGTCTGTATGTCTAGTACGTCTTGTGTGGGATCCCTAACTGTCATGCAATGCGTCAGTGAAGGAACGTCTGTCTTTGTCGCGTCAGCTGGAATGTCTGTATGAGTCTGTGCTGTAAGCTTGGCTGTTCGATCTGCCAGGTCGTTACCCTGGGAAATGGCGTCAGTGACTTTCGTATGTGCTTTGCACTTCATGATGGCTATGGCTGTAGGCAAGTGTATTGCTTCTAACAGAGCCTGAATGAGGGGACCATGCTGTATCTTGGCACCGTGGGAGGTCATGAAACCTCTTTCTTGCCAAAGGACTCCGAAGTCGTGAACAACTTCGAATGCATAACGTGAATCTGTGTATATGTTTACTTTCAGGTTCTTGGCTCGAATACAGGCTTGGGTCAGAGCGATGAGCTCTGCTGCTTGGGCAGACAGTGTGTCAATACGATGTGTTTCTATGACTTCAGTTTCAGTGGTCACTGCATATGCGGCCACTAACTCTCCTGTACTTGTTCTCATACATGAACCATCTACATAAAGTGTCAGGTCTGGGTCTGGTAAGGCAATGTCTGTCAAGTCTTGTCTTGGCTTCGTCATGGTGTTAATGACTTCCACACAGTCATGTGGCATAGGGTCTGCTGTAATCGAGGGTAACAGTGTAGCAGGATTTAAGATATTGCAACATCTGATTTCTATGTGTGGCTGAAACAGTGTCAGTTCATAACCTGTCAATCGTGCTATGGTCAGGTGCTGAGTCTGTGTTCGGTTTAAAAGAACTTCCACGGAGTGTGGAACCTGTACTGTCAGGGGATGTCCTAACACTATGGAATCGCTTTGTCTGATTGCTAGAGCTGTGGCTGCAACTGATTTGAGGCACGCAGGCAGAGCCTGGGCTACTGGATCTAATGTACTAGAAAAATAAGCACATGGCTTGTGTGAACCTGCTTGATCTTGTGTGAGTACAGATAATGCTGTACCTTCGCGTTCAGTAACAAAAAGTGTAAAAGGTTTGCTGTAACATGGTGTCACTAAAACAGGTGCTTGACATCGGGCTTTCTTTAATTCGTCAAAAGCAAGTGTATGTTCCTGAGTCCAAGGGAGGACAGTCGATGTCGCTACCTCCTGTGTTGTCAACTGTATGAGTGGCTTGGCTAGATATGCATACTGGGGAATCCATTGTCTACAGTAAGAGGTGAGGCCTATGAAGGCCCGTACCTCCTTTTGTGTCTTGGGTTGTGGCAGATGTGCAATTAACTGGATGCGGTCAGGTGTTAGCTGTCTACCCCTCTTGGACAGCAAGTGACCAAGGTAAACAACTTGCTGGACACAGAACTGTAGCTTCGAAGGGGATTCCTTATGCCCCTTGTCTGCCAGAAAATACAAGACTGTCAGTGATGCACGTTCACAGTCACGTTCTGTTCGGGCTGTGATCAATAGATCATCGACGTACTGGAGCAGAGCAGTGTCAGTAGGCATGTGAATACTGTCTAGTTGTCGTTTCAGGGCTTGACTGTAAATACTAGGACTTTCCGTGAACCCTTGAGGTGCACATGCAAATTTGAAGCTTCGGCCATTTAAACAGAATCCGAAAAGGTACTGGCTTTCCGGATGAATGGAGACACTAAAGAAGGCATTCTTGAGATCAATTACAGTAAAGAACGCCGCTTCGGAATCAATAGCAGTCAACAGGGAGGAAATATCTGGGACCACTGGGTACTGGGGTATGATACATTTGTTAAGTTCTCGAAGGTCGATCACCAGTCTGTAGACTGGAGGTGCATTTGGGTCAGTTCGTTTAAGAATCGGAATGATAGGAGAATTACATACATTGGAGTCAGTTTCTACAACCACTCCTTGAGCGATGAGCTCGTCGATGATTTTCAGTAAGGCTACTACAGCCTCAGGTGGTAACTTGTATTGTCGGATTCGGGGCAGTACAATTCCTTGTTACAGAGTAACACGATATGGTGTAATGTGCATACAACCTACATCAGTTGGACCTTGCGCCCATAAATGCTGTGGTACATTCTGCAATCGTGGATCAAAATCTCTTAACACATAATGTCCTTTAAAGTCACGTAGAAACAATCTCACTCCTTCCGGAGAACAACAAATAACTGCTCCTAGCTCTTTCAGTGTCTTGATACCAAGCAAGTTTTCTGGACATGATTTCGTAAGTAACAAGTCTGTAGTACGAGACAATGGACCAACATCTAGGGAAACTGGCTTTGACACTTCGTTAACAATAGGCTTTCCTGAAAAACCCAGGGAAACATTTCTTGAGCCTGAGAGGGGAGCCCCTGGAACCTCGTCATGACTGATGGTAGTTCTACTTGCCCCTGTGTCAATCAAACATTTTCTATCTTTCCCTAATACCTGACTATGTACATAGGGACCCTCTTGATCTACAGGAACTTCGATAAGAGGCAAACCAACTTCCCTCTCTAGGCTGTTTCATGAATACTGTTGATAGTCTGGATAATCTGACTGTGCATACTGGTACATCTGCTGTGTAACATGTTGTGTGGCAGCTATGGGCTGGGGTACGGCTACTGTCTGTTGTGTATTCTGAGGATGTTGCGTGTTCTGCGGAACATGTTCCTGTCTAGGAGGACGTGATCTTTCTTTCGTCTTGCCTGTAGCTATGTTGTGTTTCAGAACGGCACATTCATTCACATAATGACCTGGCTGTTTACAGTAATTGCATGTCCCTTTAACAGGAGCTGCAGAATGACTAGTCTGTGTAGCACCCCTCTTCTGGCTGTCAGCTGGAACAGATTGTGCAACTAGCACTTTCATTTTCGTGTCTTTCATGCGTCTTTTCTCGTGTTCTTGCTCTTCTCTAATACGGTTCTGGTGGTACTGTAACATTTGTAACATTTGGGAAGGGGTGTTAGCTTGCCAAGTACTTTCGACTTTCAGTACTCTATTCTTAACTTGTGGTAAGGAATTCTCTACTAATTTCGTCACAAAAAGATGTGAATATGATTCACTACTTGTTTTCAGGCCGCTATTAATAATAAAACATTTCTCGAATCTGGAATAAAAATCACTAGTGTCTTCGTCTTGTTTCTGTTTACAGGCTGAGATGGCATCCCAGCCTTCCTTTTTTGTGGTTAGTAATCTTGGCAAAACCTGAACTAATAACTCGGGCAATGCTTTGGCTTTATCACCGAGACCAGTACCTGGAATTCGTGTATTTTCTTCGTTTTCTAATGCTGCCCAGTCTATCTTTGTCTCTCCCACCTCCCAATCTTTTTCTTTAAGTTTCTCGTAAATACCCGCAGGCAACAGGACTTTTAACATTTTAAGTATATCGGGATACGTGTACTCTCCCATACGGAGCATGTCTTTTAATTCACGGTGAAACCCTGCTGGGTCTTTATCGTGACAAGGCACTAACTTTTTCATTTCCAATAGTTCTATTTTCGTTAAGGGGGTGTAAACAAATACTCGTTGGAGCGCACCTCCCGTTGTCTGAACGGGATGCACTTCTCGTAAGGGATTCTGTCGGTCTATGTAAAAACCTTAACTGACTGGGGGTGGAACAGGAACGAAATGTGGAGTCAAGAACGTTCCGTATTTGTGTCGTTGTTCTAGAATGACATTAATCAATTCGGTACCTAGGCCTCTCCATCTATTCAGGAGTAACTCTTCTAATACATTATGTAGGGGACCTGGATCAGAATGCTGGCTTTTGTACAGTGTAATAAGGTGCTGAATCATGTACATACTGACTAGTCGCTGTTCGTCTGGGGAAAGATTCAAAAACGTTTGTGCCACTACGTCGTCTGGATATATACTAGAATTACCAGCCCATTGGACTGCTGATCTGGCTAATTCCTGTTCATGCATGGTACTAAGCTCACTGTAACCTAGTCGCTGTTTCAGTACTTTATCGGTGGCTTGGAATAAATGTTCAAGAGAACATTGTTCTGGTATGGGAGGAAGAAAAGATTTCTTGCATTCTAGGCGTATGGGTCTGTGGAAGGGTCTTGCCCTACCTACGTACGCTATTCTGTCTGTATCCTCAGTGTCTAGATTATCGTCATCTGAGACGTCATCATCCTCTTTCTCGGCTTCTCTTAGTGCTTTTTCCCTTGCGTGTATGTCTAGAATTTCCTTACGGATCTTTCTGTACATGGATTCTATGCAAGCTTGTTTACTATGCTTTCCATCAGCTATATTATCACTCCATTTTATCAGAGCTTTCATCTCGTCTTGGTCGTAACCTGGCCGATCTTGTTCCCTTATCAAACAATTTATCAAGAACTGTAAAATCATACTTTGAGTCTCCACTTTCCTGTGTGTCATGGCCTCGTGTATACTTTCTGGTCTTTCCCCCGTTCTGATAAAATGATATATGTTATCTAAATGTTCCTTCATGTCTGGAAAAAGGGTCAAATAGTTCGTAACACGTCTTAGACGTATGGAAAATAATATCATATCCTCTTCGCCTGATACTGGATCATATCTGCAATCAGTAAGGTACTGTTTAAGGGCTGCGTATGTAGTTACTTTAGGCGTACGTTGCAATGCTGCTTCTCTGAGCGTGGTTCGCTTAACTTGAGGCGGGGTGATAGGGATACGTCCTACTGCTCCTCCTGAAGCGTGATCGTCAACTAATACTGGGTGTGATGTCGTTGGCGGTGGCGTGACTGACAAAGAAAGGGGGGTGGGGTCGCACACCACTCACTCACCAGCGGGATCGCCCCTAAGGACTATGGTCAGTGTAGTCTTGTATTACGATATATATCTTTCTTCGCCATCCCTGGACACGTGTTTCGGAGTATTTACCCCTCATCAGCAGGGAATAGGCCATCTTCTTATCTTCTAGGGTTGCCGGAGGCTGCCAAATATTGCCAGGTCTAGTACCACACGGGCGCGCGGGTGCGGGGTCCCAGGCTCGTCAGCCCGCTTAAATATTTCAAAAAGGGGGGTGGGGTCGCACACCACTCACTCACCAGCGGGATCGCCCCTAAGGACTATGGTCAGTGTAGTCTTGTATTCCGCGATGTATCTTTCTTCGCCATCCCTGGACACGTGTTTCGGGGTATTTACCCCTCATCAGCAGGGAATAGGCCATCTTCTTATCTTCTGGGGTTGCCGGTGGCTGCCAAATATTGCCAGGTCTAGTACCACACGGGCGCGCGGGTGCGGGGTCCCAGGCTCGTCAGCCCGCTTAAATATTTCAAAAAGGGGGGTGGGGTCGCACACCACTCACTCACCAGCGGGATCGCCCCTAAGGACTATGGTCAGTGTAGTTTTTTATTCCGCGATGTATCTTTCTTCGCCATCCCTGGACACGTGTTTCGGGGTATTTACCCCTCATCAGCAGGGAATAGGCCATCTTCTTATCTTCTGGGGTTGCCGGTGGCTGCCAAATATTGCCAGGTCTAGTACCACACGGGCGCGCGGGTGCGGGGTCCCAGGCTCGTCAGCCCGCTTAAATATTTCAAAAAGGGGGGTGGGGTCGCACACCACTCACTCACCAGCGGGATCGCCCCTAAGGACTATGGTCAGTGTAGTCTTGTATTCCGCGATGTATCTTTCTTCGCCATCCCTGGACACGTGTTGTGGGGTATTTACCCCTCATCAGCAGGGAATAGGCCATCTTCTTATCTTCTGGGGTTGCCGGTGGCTGCCAAATATTGCCAGGTCTAGTACCACACGGGCGCGCGGGTGCGGGGTCCCCCAGGCTCGTCAGCCCGCTTAAATATTTCAAAAAGGGGGGTGGGGTCGCACACCACTCACTCACCAGCGGGATCGCCCCTAAGGACTATGGTCAGTGTAGTCTTGTATTCCGCGATGTATCTTTCTTCGCCATCCCTGGACACGTGTTTCGGGGTATTTACCCCTCATCAGCAGGGAATAGGCCATCATCTTATCTTCTGGGGTTGCCGGTGGCTGCCAAATATTGCCAGGTCTAGTACCACACGGGCGCGCGGGTGCGGGGTCCCAGGCTTGTCAGCCCGCTTAAATATTTCAAAAAGGGGGGTGGGGTCGCACACCACTCACTCACCAGCGGGATCGCCCCTAAGGACTATGGTCAGTGTAGTCTTGTATTCCGCGATGTATCTTTCTTCGCCATCCCTGGACACGTGTTTCGGGGTATTTACCCCTCATCAGCAGGGAATAGGCCATCTTCTTATCTTCTGGGGTTGCCGGTGGCTGCCAAATATTGCCAGGTCTAGTACCACACGGGCGCGCGGGTGCGGGGTCCCAGGCTCGTCAGCCCGCTTAAATATTTCAAAAAGGGGGGTGGGGTCGCACACCACTCACTCACCAGCGGGATCGCCCCTAAGGACTATGGTCAGTGTAGTCTTGTATTCCGCGATGTATCTTTCTTCGCCATCCCTGGACACGTGTTTCAGGGTATTTACCCCTCATCAGCAGGGAATAGGCCATCTTCTTATCTTCTGGGGTTGCCGGTGGCTGCCAAATATTGCCAGGTCTAGTACCACACGGGCGCGCGGGTGCGGGGTCCCAGGCTCGTCAGCCCGCTTAAATATTTCAAAAAGGGGGGTGGGGTCGCACACCACTCACTCACCAGCGGGATCGCCCCTAAGGACTATGTCAGTGTAGTCTTGTATTCCGCGATGTATCTTTCTTCGCCATCCCTGGACACGTGTTTCGGGGTATTTACCCCTCATCAGCAGGGAATAGGCCATCTTCTTATCTTCTGGGGTTGCCGGTGGCTGCCAAATATTGCCAGGTCTAGTACCACACGGGCGCGCGGGTGCGGGGTCCCAGGCTCGTCAGCCCGCTTAAATATTTCAAAAAGGGGGGTGGGGTCGCACACCACTCACTCACCAGCGGGATCGCCCCTAAGGACTATGGTCAGTGTAGTCTTGTATTCCGCGATGTATCTTTCTTCGCCATCCCTGGACACGTGTTTCGGGGTATTTACCCCTCATCAGCAGGGAATAGGCCATCTTCTTATCTTCTGGGGTTGCCGGTGGCTGCCAAATATTGCCAGGTCTAGTACCACACGGGCGCGCGGGTGCGGGGTCCCAGGCTCGTCAGCCCGCTTAAATGTTTCAAAAAGGGGGGTGGGGTCGCACACCACTCACTCACCAGCGGGATCGCCCCTAAGGACTATGGTCAGTGTAGTCTTGTATTCCGCGATGTATCTTTCTTCGCCATCCCTGGACACGTGTTTCGGGGTATTTACCCCTCATCAGCAGGGAATAGGCCATCTTCTTATCTTCTGGGGTTGCCGGTGGCTGCCAAATATTGCCAGGTCTAGTACCACACAGGCGCGCGGGTGCGGGGTCCCAGGCTCGTCAGCCCGCTTAAATATTTCAAAAAGGGGGGTGGGGTCGCACACCACTCATTCACCAGCGGGATCGCCCCTAAGGACTATGGTCAGTGTAGTCTTGTATTCCGCGATGTATCTTTCTTCGCCATCCCTGGACACGTGTTTCGGGGTATTTACCCCTCATCAGCAGGGAATAGGCCATCTTCTTATCTTCTGGGGTTGCCGGTGGCTGCCAAATATTGCCAGGTCTAGTACCACGCGGGTGCGGGGTCCCAGGCTCGTCAGCCCGCTTAAATATTTCAAAAAGGGGGGTGGGGTCACACACCACTCACTCACCAGCGGGATCGCCCCTAAGGACTATGGTCAGTGTAGTCTTGTATTCCGCGATGTATCTTTCTTCGCCATCCCTGGACATGTGTTTCGGGGTATTTACCCCTCATCAGCAGGGAATAGGCCATCTTCTTATCTTCTGGGGTTGCCGGTGGCTGCCAAATATTGCCAGGTCTAGTACCACACGGGCGCGCGGGTGCGGGGTCCCAGGCTCGTCAGCCCGCTTAAATATTTCAAAAAGGGGGGTGGGGTCGCACACCACTCACTCACCAGCGGGATCGCCCCTAAGGACTATGGTCAGTGTAGTCTTGTATTCCGCGATGTATCTTTCTTCGCCATCCCTGGACACGTGTTTCGGGGTATTTACCCCTCATCAGCAGGGAATAGGCCATCTTCTTATCTTCTGGGGTTGCCGGTGGCTGCCAAATATTGCCAGGTCTAGTACCACACGGGCGCGCGGGTGCGGGGTCCCAGGCTCATCAGCCCGCTTAAATATTTCAAAAAGGGGGGTGGGGTCGCACACCACTCACTCACCAGCGGGATCGCCCCTAAGGACTATGGTCAGTGTAGTCTTGTATTCCGCGATGTATCTTTCTTCGCCATCCCTGGACACGTGTTTCGGGGTATTTACCCCTCATCAGCAGGGAATAGGCCATCTTCTTATCTTCTGGGGTTGCCGGTGGCCTCCAAATATTGCCAGGTCTAGTACCACACGGGCGCGCGGGTGCGGGGTCCCAGGCTCGTCAGCCCGCTTAAATATTTCAAAAAGGGGGGTGGGGTCGCACACCACTCACTCACCAGCGGGATCGCCCCTAAGGACTATGGTCAGTGTAGTCTTGTATTCCGCGATGTATCTTTCTTCGCCATCCCTGGACACGTGTTTCGGGGTATTTACCCCTCATCAGCAGGGAATAGGCCATCTTCTTATCTTCTGGGGTTGCCGGTGGCTGCCAAATATTGCCAGGTCTAGTACCACACGGGCGCGCGGGTGCGGGGTCCCAGGCTCGTCAGCCCGCTTAAATATTTCAAAAAGGGGGGTGGGGTCGCACACCACTCACTCACCAGCGGGATCGCCCCTAAGGACTATGGTCAGTGTAGTCTTGTATTCCGCGATGTATCTTTCTTCGCCATCCCTGGACACGTGTTTCGGGGTATTTACCCCTCATCAGCAGGGAATAGGCCATCTTCTTATCTTCTGGGGTTGCCGGTGGATGCCAAATATTGCCAGGTCTAGTACCACACGGGAGCGCGGGTGCGGGGTCCCAGGCTCGTCAGCCCGCTTAAATATTTCAAAAAGGGGGGTGGGGTCGCACACCACTCACTCACCAGCGGGATCGCCCCAAGGACTATGGTCAGTGTAGTCGAGCTGTCGGGCTGACGAGCCTGGGACCCCGCACCTGCGCGCCTGTGTGGTACTAGACCTGGCAATATTTGGCAGCCACCGGCAACCCCAGAAGATAAGAAGATGGCCTATTCCCTGCTGATGAGGGGTAAATACCCCGAAACACGTGTCCAGGGATGGGGAAGAAGGATACATCGCGGAATACTTAACTACACTGACCATAGTCCTTAGGGGCGATCCCGCTGGTGAGTGAGTGGTGTGCGACCCCACCCCCTTTTGAAATGTTTAAAGCTCCCTCGAGCTGTCGGGCTGACGAGCCTGGGACCCCGCACCTGCGCGCCTGTGTGGTACTAGACCTGGCAATATTTGGCAGCCACCGGCAACCCCAGAAGATAAGAAGATGGCCTATTCCCTGCTGATGAGGGGTAAATACCCCGAAACACGTGTCCAGGGATGGCGAAGAAGGATACATCGCGGAATACTTAACTACACTGACCATAGTCCTTAGGGGCGATCCCGCTGGTGAGTGAGTGGTGTGCGACCACACCCCCTTTGGAAATGTTTAAAGCTCCCTCGAGCTGTCGGGCTGACGAGCCTGGGACCCCGCACCTGCGCGCCTGTGTGGTACTAGACCTGGCAATATTTGGCAGCCACCGGCAACCCCAGAAGATAAGAAGATGGCCTATTCCCTGCTGATGAGGGGTAAATACCCCGAAACACTTGTCCAGGGATGGCGAAGAAGGATACATCGCGGAATACTTAACTACACTGACCATAGTCCTTAGGGGCGATCCCGCTGGTGAGTGAGTGGTGTGCGACCCCACCCCCTTTTGAAATGTTTAAAGCTCCCTCGAGCTGTCGGGCTGACGAGCCTGGGACCCCGCACCTGCGCGCCTGTGTGGTACTAGACCTGGCAATATTTGGCAGCCACCGGCAACCCCAGAAGATAAGAAGATGGCCTATTCCCTGCTGATGAGGGGTAAATACCCCGAAACACGTGTCCAGGGATGGCGAAGAAGGATACATCGCGGAATACTTAACTACACTGACCATAGTCCTTAGGGGCGATCCCGCTGGTGAGTGAGTGGTGTGCGACCCCACCCCCTTTTGAAATGTTTAAAGCTCCCTCGAGCTGTCGGGCTGACGAGCCTGGGACCCCGCACCTGCGCGCCTGTGTGGTACTAGACCTGGCAATATTTGGCAGCCACCGGCAACCCCAGAAGATAAGAAGATGGCCTATTCCCTGCTGATGAGGGGTAAATACCCCGAAACACGTGTCCAGGGATGGCGAAGAAGGATACATCGCGGAATACTTAACTACACTGACCATAGTCCTTAGGGGCGATCCCGCTGGTGAGTGAGTGGTGTGCGACCCCACCCCCTTTTGAAATGTTTAAAGCTCCCTCGAGCTGTCGGGCTGAGGAGCCTGGGACCCCGCACCTGCGCGCCTGTGTGGTACTAGACCTGGCAATATTTGGCAGCCACCGGCAACCCCAGAAGATAAGAAGATGGCCTATTCCCTGCTGATGAGGGGTAAATACCCCGAAACACGTGTCCAGGGATGGCGAAGAAGGATACATCGCGGAATACTTAACTACACTGACCATAGTCCTTAGGGGCGATCCCGCTGGTGAGTGAGTGGTGTGCGACCCCACCCCCTTTTGAAATGTTTAAAGCTCCCTCGAGCTGTCGGGCTGACGAGCCTGGGACCCCGCACCTGCGCGCCTGTGTGGTACTAGACCTGGCAATATTTGGCAGCCACCGGCAACCCCAGAAGATAAGAAGATGGCCTATTCCCTGCTGATGAGGGGTAAATACCCCGAAACACGTGTCCAGGGATGGCGAAGAAGGATACATCGCGGAATACTTAACTACACTGACCATAGTCCTTAGGGGAGATCCCGCTGGTGAGTGAGTGGTGTGCGACCCCACCCCCTTTTGAAATGTTTAAACCTCCCTCGAGCTGTCGGGCTGACGAGCCTGGGACCCCGCACCTGCGCGCCTGTGTGGTACTAGACCTGGCAATATTTGGCAGCCACCGGCAACCCCAGAAGATAAGAAGATGGCCTATTCCCTGCTGATGAGGGGTAAATACCCCGAAACACGTGTCCAGGGATGGCGAAGAAGGATACATCGCGGAATACTTAACTACACTGACCATAGTCCTTAGGGGCGATCCCGCTGGTGAGTGAGTGGTGTGCGACCCCACCCCCTTTTGAAATGTTTAAAGCTCCCTCGAATTGTCGGGCCGACGAGCCTGGGACCCCGCACCTGCGCGCCTGTGTGGTACTAGACCTGGCAATATTTGGCAGCCACCGGCAACCCTAGAAGATAAGAAGATGGCCTATTCCCTGCTGATGAGGGGTAAATACCCCGAAACACGTGCCCAGGGATGGCGAAGAAGGATACATTGCGGAATACTTAACTACACTGACCATAGTCCTTAGGGGCGATCCCGCTGGTGAGTGAGTGGTGTGCGACCCCACCCCCTTTTGAAATGTTTAAAGCTCCCTCGAGCTGTCGGGCTGACGAGCCTGGGACCCCGCACCTGCGCGCCTGTGTGGTACTAGACCTGGCAATATTTGGCAGCCACCGGCAACCCGAGAAGATAAGAAGATGGCCTATTCCCTGCTGATGAGGGGTAAATACCCCGAAACACGTGTCCAGGGATGGCGAAGAAGGATACATCGCGGAATACTTAACTACACTGACCATAGTCCTTAGGGGCGATCCCGCTGGTGAGTGAGTGGTGTGCGACCCCACCCCCTTTTGAAATGTTTAAAGCTCCCTCGAGCTGTCGGGCTGACGAGCCTGGGACCCCGCACCTGCGCGCCTGTGTGGTACTAGACCTGGCAATATTTGGCAGCCACCGGCAACCCCAGAAGATAAGAAGATGGCCTATTCCCTGCTGATGAGGGGTAAATACCCCGAAACACGTGTCCAGGGATGGCGAAGAAGGATACATCGCGGAATACTTAACTACACTGACCATAGTCCTTAGGGGCGATCCCGCTGGTGAGTGAGTGGTGTGCGACCCCACCCCCTTTTGAAATGTTTAAAGCTCCCTCGAATTGTCGGGCCGACGAGCCTGGGACCCCGCACCTGCGCGCCTGTGTGGTACTAGACCTGGCAATATTTGGCAGCCACCGGCAACCCTAGAAGATAAGAAGATGGCCTATTCCCTGCTGATGAGGGGTAAATACCCCGAAACACGTGTCCAGGGATGGCGAAGAAGGATACATTGCGGAATACTTAACTACACTGACCATAGTCCTTAGGGGCGATCCCGCTGGTGAGTGAGTGGTGTGCGACCCCACCCCCTTTTGAAATGTTTAAAGCTCCCTCGAGCTGTCGGGCTGACGAGCCTGGGACCCCGCACCTGCGCGCCTGTGTGGTACTAGACCTGGCAATATTTGGCAGCCACCGGCAACCCGAGAAGATAAGAAGATGGCCTATTCCCTGCTGATGAGGGGTAAATACCCCGAAACACGTGTCCAGGGATGGCGAAGAAGGATACATCGCGGAATACTTAACTACACTGACCATAGTCCTTAGGGGCGATCCCGCTGGTGAGTGAGTGGTGTGCGACCCCACCCCCTTTTGAAATGTTTAAAGCTCCCTTGAGCTGTCGGGCTGACGAGCCTGGGACCCCGCACCTGCGCGCCTGTGTGGTACTAGACCTGGCAATATTTGGCAGCCACCGGCAACCCCAGAAGATAAGAAGATGGCCTATTCCCTGCTGATGAGGTGTAAATACCCCGAAACACGTGTCCAGGGATGGCGAAGAAGGATACATCGCGGAATACTTAACTACACTGACCATAGTCCTTAGGGTCGATCCCGCTGGTGAGTGAGTGGTGTGCGACCCCACCCCCTTTTGAAATGTTTAAAGCTCCCTCGAGCTGTCGGGCTGACGAGCCTGGGACCCCGCACCTGCGCGCCTGTGTGGTACTAGACCTGGCAATATTTGGCAGCCACCGGCAACCCCAGAAGATAAGAAGATGGCCTATTCCCTGCTGATGAGGGGTAAATACCCCGAAACACGTGTCCAGGGATGGCGAAGAAGGATACATCGCGGAATACTTAACTACACTGACCATAGTCCTTAGGGGCGATCCCGCTGGTGAGTGAGTGGTGTGCGACCCCACCCCCTTTTGAAATGTTTAAAGCTCCCTCGAGCTGTCGGGCTGACGAGCCTGGGACCCCGCACCTGCGCGCATGTGTGGTACTAGACCTGGCAATATTTTGCAGCCACCGGCAACCCCAGAAGATAAGAAGATGGCCTATTCCCTGCTGATGAGGGGTAAATACCCCGAAACACGTGTCCAGGGATGGCGAAGAAGGATACATCGTGGAATACTTAACTACACTGACCATAGTCCTTAGGGGCGATCCCGCTGGTGAGTGAGTGGTGTGCGACCCCACCCCCTTTTGAAATGTTTAAAGCTCCCTCGAGCTGTCGGGCTGACGAGCCTGGGACCCCGCACCTGCGCGCCTGTGTGGTACTAGACCTGGCAATATTTGGCAGCCACCGGCAACCCCAGAAGATAAGAAGATGGCCTATTCCCTGCTGATGAGGGGTAAATACCCCGAAACACGTGTCCAGGGATGGCGAAGAAGGATACATCGCGGAATACTTAACTACACTGACCATAGTCCTTAGGGGCGATCCCGCTGGTGAGTGAGTGGTGTGCGACCCCACCCCCTTTTGAAATGTTTAAAGCTCCCTCGAGCTGTCGGGCTGACGAGCCTGGGACCCCGCACCTGCGCGCCTGTGTGGTACTAGACCTGGCAATATTTGGCAGCCACCGGCAACCCCAGAAGATAAGAAGATGGCCTATTCCCTGCTGATGAGGGGTAAATACCCCGAAACACGTGTCCAGGGATGGCGAAGAAGGATACATCGCGGAATACTTAACTACACTGACCATAGTCCTTAGGGGCGATCCCGCTGGTGAGTGAGTGGTGTGCGACCCCACCCCCTTTTGAAATGTTTAAAGCTCCCTCGAGCTGTCGGGCCGACGAGCCTGGGACCCCGCACCTGCGCGCCTGTGTGGTACTAGACCTGGCAATATTTGGCAGCCACCGGCAACCCCAGAAGATAAGAAGATGGCCTATTCCCTGCTGATGAGGGGTAAATACCCCGAAACACGTGTCCAGGGATGGCGAAGAAGGATACATCGCTGAATACTTAACTACACTGACCATAGTCCTTAGGGGCGATCCCGCTGGTGAGTGAGTGGTGTGCGACCCCACCCCCTTTTGAAATGTTTAAAGCTCCCTCGAGCTGTCGGGCTGACGAGCCTGGGACCCCGCACCTGCGCGCCTGTGTGGTACTAGACCTGGCAATATTTGGCAGCCACCGGCAACCCCAGAAGATAAGAAGATGGCCTATTCCCTGCTGATGAGGGGTAAATACCCCGAAACACTTGTCCAGGGATGGCGAAGAAGGATACATCGCGGAATACTTAACTACACTGACCATAGTCCTTAGGGGCGATCCCGCTGGTGAGTGAGTGGTGTGCGACCCCACCCCCTTTTGAAATGTTTAAAGCTCCCTCGAGCTGTCGGGCTGACGAGCCTGGGACCCCGCACCTGCGCGCCTGTGTGGTACTAGACCTGGCAATATTTGGCAGCCACCGGCAACCCCAGAAGATAAGAAGATGGCCTATTCCCTGCTGATGAGGGGTAAATACCCCGAAACACGTGTCCAGGGATGGCGAAGAAGGATACATCGCGGAATACTTAACTACACTGACCATAGTCCTTAGGGGCGATCCCGCTGGTGAGTGAGTGGTGTGCGACCCCACCCCCTTTTGAAATGTTTAAAGCTCCCTCGAGCTGTCGGGCTGACGAGCCTGGGACCCCGCACCTGCGCGCCTGTGTGGTACTAGACCTGGCAATATTTGGCAGCCACCGGCAACCCCAGAAGATAAGAAGATGGCCTATTCCCTGCTGATGAGGGGTAAATACCCCGAAACACGTGTCCAGGGATGGCGAAGAAGGATACATCGCGGAATACTTAACTACACTGACCATAGTCCTTAGGGGCGATCCCGCTGGTGAGTGAGTGGTGTGCGACCCCACCCCCTTTTGAAATGTTTAAAGCTCCCTCGAGCTGTCGGGCTGAGGAGCCTGGGACCCCGCACCTGCGCGCCTGTGTGGTACTAGACCTGGCAATATTTGGCAGCCACCGGCAACCCCAGAAGATAAGAAGATGGCCTATTCCCTGCTGATGAGGGGTAAATACCCCGAAACACGTGTCCAGGGATGGCGAAGAAGGATACATCGCGGAATACTTAACTACACTGACCATAGTCCTTAGGGGCGATCCCGCTGGTGAGTGAGTGGTGTGCGACCCCACCCCCTTTTGAAATGTTTAAAGCTCCCTCGAGCTGTCGGGCTGACGAGCCTGGGACCCCGCACCTGCGCGCCTGTGTGGTACTAGACCTGGCAATATTTGGCAGCCACCGGCAACCCCAGAAGATAAGAAGATGGCCTATTCCCTGCTGATGAGGGGTAAATACCCCGAAACACGTGTCCAGGGATGGCGAAGAAGGATACATCGCGGAATACTTAACTACACTGACCATAGTCCTTAGGGGCGATCCCGCTGGTGAGTGAGTGGTGTGCGACCCCACCCCCTTTTGAAATGTTTAAAGCTCCCTCGAGCTGTCGGGCTGACGAGCCTGGGACCCCGCACCTGCGCGCATGTGTGGTACTAGACCTGGCAATATTTTGCAGCCACCGGCAACCCCAGAAGATAAGAAGATGGCCTATTCCCTGCTGATGAGGGGTAAATACCCCGAAACACGTGTCCAGGGATGGCGAAGAAGGATACATCGTGGAATACTTAACTACACTGACCATAGTCCTTAGGGGCGATCCCGCTGGTGAGTGAGTGGTGTGCGACCCCACCCCCTTTTGAAATGTTTAAAGCTCCCTCGAGCTGTCGGGCTGACGAGCCTGGGACCCCGCACCTGCGCGCCTGTGTGGTACTAGACCTGGCAATATTTGGCAGCCACCGGCAACCCCAGAAGATAAGAAGATGGCCTATTCCCTGCTGATGAGGGGTAAATACCCCGAAACACGTGTCCAGGGATGGCGAAGAAGGATACATCGCGGAATACTTAACTACACTGACCATAGTCCTTAGGGGCGATCCCGCTGGTGAGTGAGTGGTGTGCGACCCCACCCCCTTTTGAAATGTTTAAAGCTCCCTCGAGCTGTCGGGCTGACGAGCCTGGGACCCCGCACCTGCGCGCCTGTGTGGTACTAGACCTGGCAATATTTGGCAGCCACCGGCAACCCCAGAAGATAAGAAGATGGCCTATTCCCTGCTGATGAGGGGTAAATACCCCGAAACACGTGTCCAGGGATGGCGAAGAAGGATACATCGCGGAATACTTAACTACACTGACCATAGTCCTTAGGGGCGATCCCGCTGGTGAGTGAGTGGTGTGCGACCCCACCCCCTTTTGAAATGTTTAAAGCTCCCTCGAGCTGTCGGGCCGACGAGCCTGGGACCCCGCACCTGCGCGCCTGTGTGGTACTAGACCTGGCAATATTTGGCAGCCACCGGCAACCCCAGAAGATAAGAAGATGGCCTATTCCCTGCTGATGAGGGGTAAATACCCCGAAACACGTGTCCAGGGATGGCGAAGAAGGATACATCGCTGAATACTTAACTACACTGACCATAGTCCTTAGGGGCGATCCCGCTGGTGAGTGAGTGGTGTGCGACCCCACCCCCTTTTGAAATGTTTAAAGCTCCCTCGAGCTGTCGGGCTGACGAGCCTGGGACCCCGCACCTGCGCGCCTGTGTGGTACTAGACCTGGCAATATTTGGCAGCCACCGGCAACCCCAGAAGATAAGAAGATGGCCTATTCCCTGCTGATGAGGGGTAAATACCCCGAAACACTTGTCCAGGGATGGCGAAGAAGGATACATCGCGGAATACTTAACTACACTGACCATAGTCCTTAGGGGCGATCCCGCTGGTGAGTGAGTGGTGTGCGACCCCACCCCCTTTTGAAATGTTTAAAGCTCCCTCGAGCTGTCGGGCTGACGAGCCTGGGACCCCGCACCTGCGCGCCTGTGTGGTACTAGACCTGGCAATATTTGGCAGCCACCGGCAACCCCAGAAGATAAGAAGATGGCCTATTCCCTGCTGATGAGGGGTAAATACCCCGAAACACGTGTCCAGGGATGGCGAAGAAGGATACATCGCGGAATACTTAACTACACTGACCATAGTCCTTAGGGGCGATCCCGCTGGTGAGTGAGTGGTGTGCGACCCCACCCCCTTTTGAAATGTTTAAAGCTCCCTCGAGCTGTCGGGCTGACGAGCCTGGGACCCCGCACCTGCGCGCCTGTGTGGTACTAGACCTGGCAATATTTGGCAGCCACCGGCAACCCCAGAAGATAAGAAGATGGCCTATTCCCTGCTGATGAGGGGTAAATACCCCGAAACACGTGTCCAGGGATGGCGAAGAAGGATACATCGCGGAATACTTAACTACACTGACCATAGTCCTTAGGGGCGATCCCGCTGGTGAGTGAGTGGTGTGCGACCCCACCCCCTTTTGAAATGTTTAAAGCTCCCTCGAGCTGTCGGGCTGAGGAGCCTGGGACCCCGCACCTGCGCGCCTGTGTGGTACTAGACCTGGCAATATTTGGCAGCCACCGGCAACCCCAGAAGATAAGAAGATGGCCTATTCCCTGCTGATGAGGGGTAAATACCCCGAAACACGTGTCCAGGGATGGCGAAGAAGGATACATCGCGGAATACTTAACTACACTGACCATAGTCCTTAGGGGCGATCCCGCTGGTGAGTGAGTGGTGTGCGACCCCACCCCCTTTTGAAATGTTTAAAGCTCCCTCGAGCTGTCGGGCTGACGAGCCTGGGACCCCGCACCTGCGCGCCTGTGTGGTACTAGACCTGGCAATATTTGGCAGCCACCGGCAACCCCAGAAGATAAGAAGATGGCCTATTCCCTGCTGATGAGGGGTAAATACCCCGAAACACGTGTCCAGGGATGGCGAAGAAGGATACATCGCGGAATACTTAACTACACTGACCATAGTCCTTAGGGGAGATCCCGCTGGTGAGTGAGTGGTGTGCGACCCCACCCCCTTTTGAAATGTTTAAACCTCCCTCGAGCTGTCGGGCTGACGAGCCTGGGACCCCGCACCTGCGCGCCTGTGTGGTACTAGACCTGGCAATATTTGGCAGCCACCGGCAACCCCAGAAGATAAGAAGATGGCCTATTCCCTGCTGATGAGGGGTAAATACCCCGAAACACGTGTCCAGGGATGGCGAAGAAGGATACATCGCGGAATACTTAACTACACTGACCATAGTCCTTAGGGGCGATCCCGCTGGTGAGTGAGTGGTGTGCGACCCCACCCCCTTTTGAAATGTTTAAAGCTCCCTCGAATTGTCGGGCCGACGAGCCTGGGACCCCGCACCTGCGCGCCTGTGTGGTACTAGACCTGGCAATATTTGGCAGCCACCGGCAACCCTAGAAGATAAGAAGATGGCCTATTCCCTGCTGATGAGGGGTAAATACCCCGAAACACGTGTCCAGGGATGGCGAAGAAGGATACATTGCGGAATACTTAACTACACTGACCATAGTCCTTAGGGGCGATCCCGCTGGTGAGTGAGTGGTGTGCGACCCCACCCCCTTTTGAAATGTTTAAAGCTCCCTCGAGCTGTCGGGCTGACGAGCCTGGGACCCCGCACCTGCGCGCCTGTGTGGTACTAGACCTGGCAATATTTGGCAGCCACCGGCAACCCGAGAAGATAAGAAGATGGCCTATTCCCTGCTGATGAGGGGTAAATACCCCGAAACACGTGTCCAGGGATGGCGAAGAAGGATACATCGCGGAATACTTAACTACACTGACCATAGTCCTTAGGGGCGATCCCGCTGGTGAGTGAGTGGTGTGCGACCCCACCCCCTTTTGAAATGTTTAAAGCTCCCTCGAGCTGTCGGGCTGACGAGCCTGGGACCCCGCACCTGCGCGCCTGTGTGGTACTAGACCTGGCAATATTTGGCAGCCACCGGCAACCCCAGAAGATAAGAAGATGGCCTATTCCCTGCTGATGAGGGGTAAATACCCCGAAACACGTGTCCAGGGATGGCGAAGAAGGATACATCGCGGAATACTTAACTACACTGACCATAGTCCTTAGGGGCGATCCCGCTGGTGAGTGAGTGGTGTGCGACCCCACCCCCTTTTGAAATGTTTAAAGCTCCCTCGAGCTGTCGGGCTGACGAGCCTGGGACCCCGCACCTGCGCGCCTGTGTGGTACTAGACCTGGCAATATTTGGCAGCCACCGGCAACCCCAGAAGATAAGAAGATGGCCTATTCCCTGCTGATGAGGGGTAAATACCCCGAAACACGTGTCCAGGGATGGCGAAGAAGGATACATCGCGGAATACTTAACTACACTGACCATAGTCCTTAGGGGCGATCCCGCTGGTGAGTGAGTGGTGTGCGACCCCACCCCCTTTTGAAATGTTTAAAGCTCCCTCGAGCTGTCGGGCTGACGAGCCTGGGACCCCGCACCTGCGCGCATGTGTGGTACTA
Source organism: Lissotriton vulgaris (assembly GCF_964263255.1). Classification (NCBI taxonomy): domain Eukaryota; kingdom Metazoa; phylum Chordata; class Amphibia; order Caudata; family Salamandridae; genus Lissotriton; species Lissotriton vulgaris. The sequence continues at coordinate 232,082 of NW_028254346.1, read as the reverse complement.
GACCTGGCAATATTTTGCAGCCACCGGCAACCCCAGAAGATAAGAAGATGGCCTATTCCCTGCTGATGAGGGGTAAATACCCCGAAACACGTGTCCAGGGATGGCGAAGAAGGATACATCGTGGAATACTTAACTACACTGACCATAGTCCTTAGGGGCAATCCCGCTGGTGAGTGAGTGGTGTGCGACCCCACCCCCTTTTGAAATGTTTAAAGCTCCCTCGAGCTGTCGGGCTGACGAGCCTGGGACCCCGCACCTGCGCGCCTGTGTGGTACTAGACCTGGCAATATTTGGCAGCCACCGGCAACCCCAGAAGATAAGAAGATGGCCTATTCCCTGCTGATGAGGGGTAAATACCCCGAAACACGTGTCCAGGGATGGCGAAGAAGGATACATCGCGGAATACTTAACTACACTGACCATAGTCCTTAGGGGCGATCCCGCTGGTGAGTGAGTGGTGTGCGACCCCACCCCCTTTTGAAATGTTTAAAGCTCCCTCGAGCTGTCGGGCTGACGAGCCTGGGACCCCGAACCTGCGCGCCTGTGTGGTACTAGACCTGGCAATATTTGGCAGCCACCGGCAACCCCAGAAGATAAGAAGATGGCCTATTTCCTGCTGATGAGGGGTAAATACCCCGAAACACGTGTCCAGGGATGGCGAAGAAGGATACATCGCGGAATACTTAACTACACTGACCATAGTCCTTAGGGGCGATCCCGCTGGTGAGTGAGTGGTGTGCGACCCCACCCCCTTTTGAAATGTTTAAAGCTCCCTCGAGCTGTCGGGCTGACGAGCCTGGGACCCCGCACCTGCGCGCCTGTGTGGTACAAGACCTGGCAATATTTGGCAGCCACCGGCAACCCCAGAAGATAAGAAGATGGCCTATTCCCTACTGATGAGGGGTAAATACCCCGAAACACGTGTCCAGGGATGGCGAAGAAGGATACATCGCGGAATTCTTAACTACACTGACCATAGTCCTTAGGGGCGATCCCGCTGGTGAGTGAGTGGTGTGCGACCCCACCCCCTTTTGAAATGTTTAAAGCTCCCTCGAGCTGTCGGGCTGACGAGCCTGGGACCCCGCACCTGCGCGCCTGTGTGGTACTAGACCTGGCAATATTTGGCAGCCACCGGCAACCCCAGAAGATAAGAAGATGGCCTATTCCCTGCTGATGAGGGGTAAATACCCCGAAACACGTGTCCAGGGATGGCGAAGAAGGATACATCGCGGAATACTTAACTACACTGACCATAGTCCTTAGGGGCGATCCCGCTGGTGAGTGAGTGGTGTGCGACCCCACCCCCTTTTGAAATGTTTAAAGCTCCCTCGAGCTGTCGGGCTGACGAGCCTGGGACCCCGCACCTGCGCGCCTGTGTGGTACTAGACCTGGCAATATTTGGCAGCCACCGGCAACCCCAGAAGATAAGAAGATGGCCTATTCCCTGCTGATGAGGGGTAAATACCCCGAAACACGTGTCCAGGGATGGCGAAGAAGGATACATCGCGGAATACTTAACTACACTGACCATAGTCCTTAGGGGCGATCCCGCTGGTGAGTGAGTGGTGTGCGACCCCACCCCCTTTTGAAATGTTTAAAGCTCCCTCGAGCTGTCGGGCTGACGAGCCTGGGACCCCGCACCTGCGCGCCTGTGTGGTACTAGACCTGGCAATATTTGGCAGCCACCGGCAACCCCAGAAGATAAGAAGATGGCCTATTCCCTGCTGATGAGGGGTAAATACCCCGAAACACGTGTCCAGGGATGGCGAAGAAGGATACATCGCGGAATACTTAACTACACTGACCATAGTCTTTAGGGGCGATCCCGCTGGTGAGTGAGTGGTGTGCGACCCCACCCCCTTTTGAAATGTTTAAAGCTCCCTCGAGCTGTCGGGCTGACGAGCCTGGGACCCCGCACCTGCGCGCCTGTGTGGTACTAGACCTGGCAATATTTGGCAGCCACCGGCAACCCCAGAAGATAAGAAGATGGCCTATTCCCTACTGATGAGGGGTAAATACCCCGAAACACTTGTCCAGGGATGGCGAAGAAGGATACATCGCGGAATACTTAACTACACTGACCATAGTCCTTAGGGGCGATCCCGCTGGTGAGTGAGTGGTGTGCGACCCCACCCCCTTTTGAAATGTTTAAAGCTCCCTCGAGCTGTCGGGCTGATGAGCCTGGGACCCCGCACCTGCGCGCCTGTGTGGTACTAGGCCTGGCAATATTTGGCAGCCACCGGCAACCCCAGAAGATAAGAAGATGGCCTATTCCCTGCTGATGAGGGGTAAATACCCCGAAACACGTGTCCAGGGATGGCGAAGAAGGATACATCGCGGAATACTTAACTACACTGACCATAGTCCTTAGGGGCGATCCCGCTGGTGAGTGAGTGGTGTGCGACCCCACCCCCTTTTGAAATGTTTAAAGCTCCCTCGAGCTGTCGGGCTGACTAGCCTGGGACCCCGCACCTGCGCGCCTGTGTGGTACTAGACCTGGCAATATTTGGCAGCCACCGGCAACCCCAGAAGATAAGAAGATGGCCTATTCCCTGCTGATGAGGGGTAAATACCCCGAAACACGTGTCCAGGGATGGCGAAGAAGGATACATCGCGGAATACTTAACTACACTGACCATAGTCCTTAGGGGCGATCCCGCTGGTGAGTGAGTGGTTTGCGACCCCACCCCCTTTTGACTGACAAAGAAGGTACTGGTAAAGTAGGCTGGACCTGGGGCTGGACCTGGGGAACGGGCTGGGTGAACGGATTGCTAGGACCAGTGACGGGGGAAACAGTGACAGGAATCGCGTTATTAACAGGTGGAACATGTTGAGCAGGCGGGGGAGGATGATTCGTATTTGCATATGCCGGGACAGTGTTGTCGAAGTAGGAAGAAAGAAAAATGTCAGCTGCGGTCGGTTTATGACGTAGCTTAGTCGGGACCAATGGTGGCGGCAAATTACAGGGTACTTCCGGGGTCGCCGTAGGCAGGCCCTCGGCGAGAAGGGGATACATGCCATTAATAAGGGCATTTCTTTGTCGGTCTAACTGTTCTGCTCTAACTCGTTCACCTTCTTCTCGTAATTCTTTTTCTTGGGCTTTTTCAGAAGCTTCCCTACTTTTCTCTGCTTTCCTGATTTCTTTCTCTGTTCTTTTATGCGCTTTCTTTACGCCATAATTCTATGGCATCTTTCTGGGATTGTCTGGCTTTCTTTTTCCATAATGCTTCCTCTACTCTCATGATGCACTCGGCATCCCATGTTCCTGAAACAGGCCATCTATATTTCTCGTCCAGATTCTTGGTGTAGTCCACCCATAAGTCTAAGTACAGTATGGCATCTAAGCCGTGTTTATGATACATTAAATGTCCTGGAGTGTCCCTAGGCAGGACAGGAACTGCTTCCTCGAGTATCCCTTTCCTAGTTCCTAACTGGCATAATTTCGAGAACAGAGGCATAATTACTTTACTTGAACGTGAACACAATAAAACACAGTAATGAAATGCAAACAATCATTCATACCACGACATTAAACACATTAAAACATTTTGAACAGATACTGTCGAGTACATAGAAAAACATAATACTGGAAATCTCGAGAAACAATACTAGAATACTTGAAATACTAGATGCACTGCTTAAACAGTACAGAACATACCGGTCCCATAAAGAGACACGTCATACCATATTCACCTAAGTGAACACGTCTTGACCGGGTCTGTGCACCCAGACCCGTCTTGACCGGGCACAAATTAATGAACCCGTCTTGATGCATCCCCAGCAACGGTACTCACCGGGAAGCAAAACTTGAAGGCCTCGGAAACTTGATACTGGACTGGACTGGACTGCTACGACGTCTGGTTACTGATACGCACTACGCATGCGCTTCGGAACAGGTGGGCCTCTGGATACCTCGGACCTTGCTCTCTCGGCTTGGGCTCTGGTCGGGACTCACGCATTCCTCACCACCTCGTCTGGATGCCGGACCGCAGTCTCCGTCTCCTCCGTGGGCCTGAGGGAGTTAGCAGGAAAACCCGCAGGTGCGCGCAGAAGTCCGTCACGGCCGCAGAAGGGGTCAGGGGCCTGCGGACATCGCCGGCGCGTGGGGAAGGGGAGGGGTCCCTATTCGGGCTCCAGATTATGTGGTAAATAAAATTACCGGACCATTTTTCTATACATTAAATGATAGCTCAATCGCAATAAAATGAAAGGCAGAGTCCGTGGTATCTGAGTCATACGGGCTTTAATTCATTGGCTCGAGCCAAGGGACATCGGGTTCCATCACCACTAAGGTTCAGGAAGGGATATTCAACATTTTATTGACAGCACACAATATATATAGTAAAACTGTATAATTGCATTGAATACAGTAGGCGTAACAAGTGAAAAGAAGAAGATAAGAACATAAGGGCGTGAAAGAAGGCGTGTAATAGGCGTACACGGAGGTGTGTGATGTGGACGTCACAGAAAGTGTCATAGGTGGGTGGATGCATAGAGAAAATCTGCAGAGTCGGCGGAAACCTTTACCCTGGTGCGCACGCAACTGAGCATAACGAGGCATTGACATGTAACTGGGGAGAACTGGGGGCTTGACTTTAGCACTAGTAGAGGAGACTGTAGTCTGGGATGTCAGAACGACCTGGACCTATAACATATCTGGTATCTTGTGTTTGGAGGATGTATTATCTGGAGTAAAAGGTCTCTCTGGCAGAGGCTATTCATCACTGAATTCTAGTGGGTGCATACGTGTCTTGGTGCAATGCGCGGGGCCATGGGCCTACTATGGCAACGGGAGCAGTAAATTACTTGCATGGAGACAGGGAGGCCGGGCCCTTTGCTCTGTAGCCGGGAATATGTTTACCTATATCACTAGACTGGAATGTGTTTTCGAGGAGGCTGAACAGATAACTGTAGGCAAAATACTGTCTTGGCAGGCAGGCCAGGCTGAGCCAGGCACCGCTTCGCTTGGCAGGAAGTAAGGCAGAGGTCAGGGATGCATACCTAAACGGCAGCTTTCAGAGGCAGAAGTGGTTCGGAGTCAGAAATCAGGGCCTAGCTCGACTAAGCCAGGAAAACGTGCATTTCTCGATGTCAAAAGTATACCATGTAAAGACGTTGGCATGGCATGTTTAAAGACTGAATTATCGATTCATTCATGGTGGATCTGGTAGATGACATGTTAACGTTGGACGCAAATGCATATGCGTCTTCATTTTCGGCCATGGAGGGGAATGCATGGGGGTCATGCACATACATGGAACGTTGGGGTACACGATAGAGGACATACTAGGCCATATAAAATTCAATTTTCCTCAATGCCATCTAAGAAAGAGACGACACGTGCGGCGAAGACACCTGGGCTGTTTTTATAGCCAATGGCCAGTCTTTTAAATTGTTTTTGTTTGCCGCCACAAGAGAACGCTGTCCATTGACTACTAACAGAGGACAGGTTATGACTAAAAAAGCCATTTGAAATGTCTTGTGTGATCTTAAATCTTTTTCGCATCAGACTGTTAACGAGAGCTGAACTGTGGGTGTTCTGAGCCAAACGATACCGTGAGAGGCCAGGACATCAGAGACCAACAGGTACATATTTTAGATCATTTACTGCAATACCAGAAAGAATAGAGGCTTCAAGCTAGATAATTAAAACTTTATTATTTTTCTGCATTTTACACAGAAAAGTGGCAAAGCCCTGATGACTGTCTGGGAACTGGTTTCCTCGGACTAGAAACGTGTCAACACATCTGAGGGAGCAATCAATATCACTAAGCGGTTGAACTAGCTCTGGCTGGCTGTAAAAGCCATCCTTATTTTAGGACGTGCTCCTTCCTTTTGACTTTGTCTCTTCATTCTTCATGAATTGGCTGCTAGGAGTGCTAAATTCGAAATCATGGCACTGACCAACGGAAAACATCCCAGCAACTCAAGACCCGTACAACATACAGATACTTTCGTGGAACATAGCTTGGGGAAAAAAATTGTTGGAGAATGGAGCTCACTCAAAAAAATGGGAAACGTACGACATAATAGCTCTGCAAGAAACGTGGGCACTAGAAGCTCTCCCCTTGGCAAATTACATCCACTATACTGTCCCAGCCACCATAACTAAAACCTTTGGTCGCCCTAAAGGGGGCCTGGCAGTCTACATTTCGGCAGAGTTAAAAATCGAGAGCGAACAAATGGTAACAGAAGGACCAAACATTCAAATGATCAAATTGACATTGGGGCCTGCTAGTAGAACAAAAACCGTCCTCTTGATGAATACATACGCACACCCTACGGCCAGAAAAAAACTGGCACCCAACAAAGACAAAGAACTAATCACTATCATCACAAATATCCGAAGTACCTTCCCCATGTGGGACTTGATACTCACTGGGGACTTTAATTCAAACTTAATTCATACTCCGGATGAGGACGAATTTCTAGCATCTGACAATATAATTTGGTCTGATCCACACCAATACCAGCCAACGAGACCAAATGTCGACCACGCAGGCCAAGGGTTCGTAAATGCCCTAGAGTTTCTCGGGCTACGAGTGATGAATGGTCGGACTCCTGACGATTTCCCCCCCAAGTTTACATTCCATGGGGGAAAAACAAGATCAAGACTGGACTATAGAGCAATCTCAATATCACTGGTACCATACAACCAAGAGAGACCACTCATATCAGCTGATCCATTTTAGGCTACAAACCAGTAAACATCTGTTAAATGCAACAGTAGTAGGCAACATACACACAGTTGACTTAAAACATCTAAAATGGTCACACGATTCAATTGAAAACCTTCAGTCAAAAAAAAAGAAAAGTTATCTACAAGTAAAGCCGATTTTGGCCGCCATTAGTGTGGCAGGGTATGCTCAGACGTGAGTCACTTGCTCACTTTGCCACTGGATTCAAGCAGGCCAGGCTGAAGACGGCTGGAATGCCAGAAACCGGTCCTCGGAAGCTTGTTTCCGGTCCAGGGAAGACATGGCTTGGCAGTTTGGGCTGGACTGTTCCCATGAGGCACAGGGTCAGACTGATTTGCATATAGCCATGTCTGAACTGGGGTGGCAGAGTGGGCTAAAGAACGGTGATGGATTAAACCCAGATTTTTTGACTGGGTGTGAGTGTTTGATTGATTCAGATGCTCCGTCCATCACCACCCCCTTTTGTACCGATTTTGGCCGCCATTAGTGTGGCAGGGTATGCTCAGACGGGAGTCCCTTGCTCATTTTGCCACTGGATTCAAGCAAGCCGGAATGAAGACGGCTGGAATGCCAGAAACCGGTCCTCGGAAGCTTGTTTCCGGTCCAAGGAAGACATGGCTTGGCAGTTCGGGCTGGACTGTTCTCATGAGGCACAGGGTCAGACTGATTTGCATATAGCCATGTCTGAACTGGGGTGGCAGAGTGGGCTAAAGAACGGTGATGGATTAAACCCAGATCTTTTGACTGGGTGTGAGTGTTTGATTGATTCAGATGCTCCGTCCATCACCACCCCCTTTTGTACAGAATAAAAAACAAGCGTGGGAAACCTTCACAGCGGATCTCACAACATTAATGTCGCCTGGACAAAAAAAGATAAACAATCTCAGCCAAACAAACGCCCGAGGAAAAACATCAACAGCACGGCTGCGAACTTTGAAACGTAACCTTAAAAAATCAATAAGGATGTTAAAAAGAACAACCCCTGATACAGCTGCATGGGATAGGGCAAGGCAGCTCAGGAAAAGCTATAAAAAAGATCTCTGGGACGATAAAAGAAAGAGCAATGACAAATTCTGGGCAGAACTCCTCTGTAGCTCAAAGAAAACCAACTCAAAACAGTTTTGGATAATTATAAACAATTTGAACCGGCCGGCAAAAGCTTTATCCTCAACTATACAAGAATCGGAGTGGGCGGAATTTTTAACCATGAGGTTTTCAGAAACATTCTATCAAGAAAGAAGTCAAAGAAACTCCTACGATTCAGTAGAGGGAAATGGCAAACTCAATGGGGCCATAGAAATTACCAGCCCAGAAGACGCATTTACTCCACAAAAAAAAGACCAGATAAATGTCGAAATAAACCCAATAGAGGGAAACGCCTCTCTGACACCACCTACAAACTACATGTCCCCCTCAAGTGAAGGAGTCACACGCATAATCAAGAAAGGCAGAAACGACGGTGGGCCAGGCCCCAACGGCATCCTGCAAGCAATTTTTAAACACAACATCTCGTTTTGGGGTTGTTAGACGGACCGGGAGGGTCGGCCGAGGACAAGGGGAGAGGTCTCCGGGGAGAGCCGTCTCCAGCGATCGTACAGACAAGTAACTTCCCCCCCACAGATGTACACCACACAAGGATAAGGTTCAACGTTACTTTATAAGCAATTCTTTAAGTACGGTGAAATGGTACAAGGAGGTCTGGTCTCAGGGGTCCCCTCTATTCTAGTCTCTTGGTTGGGTAAGGGGGTAGCGGGACAGTCTCGTTACCAATCTGGTGGATATGGTGGTAGATGAAATAGCTCACAATCCTCGAGCTCGGCGTTCTAGATGATCGGGCCGCGGCGGAGCCAGCAGGTCCCGGGATGGTTGAAGGTAGCGACGGTCCGCGGCGGAGCCAGCAGGTCCCGATGAAGGTGGTGGTTACAAACGGTCCGCGGCCACGCCAGCAGGTCCCGACGACGATGAAGGTTTCAGAAGGTTGCGGCAGCGCCAGCAGGCAGGTCGATAGTTCGCAAGGCAGGGCTACGGCAGCGCCAGTAGTCCGTCAAGGATGAGTTCTTCACTGCGTCTCTCGACTCCAGGATACAACTGCCTTCCTGCTCTGGAGCTGCCCCAGTTATAGGTCTGGCGTCCTTTGATGTCCGGACCCTCGCACTTGGAGGTCGGGAGGTCCGGGATGAGGGAGTCCAGACACCCAGCAGGGGGGTGGAGCCAGCGCCTGGGGGAGCTGGGGGCGATCGGCACCTGGCGGGGGAGAGCCATCGACACCTCTTTCTCCCATTGACCTGCCAAGTAGTCCGCTCACCTCCTGGGTGGATGGTGGTGCCGGGATGTCGGGGCCTGGCCAGGCCCAGGGTTAGGGTCGATCGGAGGCCACGCGGCCTCGTGGTGCTGTGTCCAAGATGGCGCCCAGGCCGGGCGAGAGGGCCGGTAGGGAATCGGGCCCATGGTGTGGAGATGTTATGGGGCAGGGGTCCCATATGAAACGGGAAACGGTGGTTGTTGCGTGTAACACCTGAAGAGCCGGGCTCGGGCCTGGTCGTGCGGGGGGGGGAGCAAGCCTTACACGTGGCCTGTCCAACATGCGTCCCCCCCAGCTGAAGGCGGGGAGAGCCACCCATCCTCTTGGGGACTCTCTTCGTCGAGGCGGAAAAAGCGTGACAGGCCATCTGCGTTGGCGTGGTCTTGCCCGGGTCGATGTTCCACAGTGAAGTCCATCCTGTGCAGGGAGATGGACCAACGCAGTAGTTTCAGGTTTCCCCCCCGCATCTGCATTAGCCACTGCAAGGGCCGATGATCGGTCTGTACCTGGAAGTGGGTGCCGAAGAGATAAGGCCGGAGCTTTTTGAGGGCCCACACCTCAGCGAAGGCCTCCCTCTCGATGGTGCTCCAGCGTTGTTCTCGGGCCAGGAGCCGTCTGCTGATGAAAGCCACTGGCTGGTCAAGTCCTTCGGGGTTCAGCTGGGAAAGGACTGCCCCAATGCCATGGTCGGAGGCATCCGTTTGGACGATAAATTCCCGACTGTAGTCGGGGGCCTGGAGCACAGGGGCGGAGCACATGGCGGCCTTCAGCTTCTCGAAGGCCGCTTGACAGTCTGGGGTCCAGTTGACCTTCTTTGGTTGGTTTTTGGATGTGAGTTCCGTGAGGGGCCCCACAATGCTGCCATAGTCCCTCACGAACCGCCTGTAGTAGCCTGTGAGTCCCAAGAAGGCGCGGACCTCGGTCTGGGTGATGGGGGGCTGCCAAGACTGGATGGCAGCGATCTTGAGTTGCAGAGGGGCCACCAGACCGCTTCCCACCTGGTGCCCGAGATAGGTCACGGACCCTTGGCCAATTTGGCATTTGCTGGCCTTGATCGTGAGGCCAGCTCGTTGGAGGGCCTGTAGCACCTCTCGGAGGTGGTGGAGGTGGTCGGACCAGGGGCGGCTGTACACAGCGATATCGTCTAGGTAGGCGGCGCTGAATTCTTCGAGTCCCGCCAGGACCTGGTTTACTAGCCGCTGAAATGTTGCTGGGGCATTCTTCATGCCGAATGGCATGACCTTGAAGTGATAGTGGCCATCAGGGGTGGAGAAGGCAGATCGTTCTTGGGCCCGGGGTGTGAGACCGATCTGCCAGTAGCCTGCTGTCAGGTCAAAGATGCTGAGGTAGCGGGCAGCTCCCATGCGGTCGATTAGTTCATCTGCTCAGGGAATGGGGTGTGCGTCTGTTCTGGTGACCGCATTCAAGCCCCGGTAGTCGACGCAGAACCGGAGCTCAGGCGTGGTGCCGGGGGCGGCCGCTTTGGGGACCAGTACCACTGGGCTGGCCCAGGGGCTGTCTGAGGGCTCGATGACCCCGAGCGTGAGCATCTTGGACACCTCCTCTTGGATGCAGGCCCGTACCCGATCTGGTACGCGGTAGGCCCGATGGCGGATAGGGGGACTGTCTCCAGTGTCCACGTCTTGTAAACACCAGGGGGTGACCCCTGGGGTGAGGGAGAACAGGGTGGCGAACTGCAGCAGGAGGTCTCGGCAGCCTTGGCGTTGTTCCAGGGTGAGGGCCTCCGAGAGTCGGACCCCGTCCACGGAGCCGTCCTTCTCCCGAGTCCGTAGGAGGTCCGGGAGGGGTTCGGAGTCCTCCTCGGCTCCATTGTCTGTTGCCATCAGGAGGCTGAGCTCTGAGCGCACAAAGTGGGGTTTCAGTCTATTGGCGTGGAGGACCCGGAGAGGGTTCCGTGAAGATTCCATATCGATGAGATAGGTGACAGGGCTCTTGCGCTCGACTACTTTGAAGGGCCCCGTCCACTTGTCTTGCAGGGCACACGGTTCGGTGGGAGACATTACCCACACTTGTTGGCCGGGTTCAAATTCGATGGAGGAGGCATTTTGATCGTACCACCTTTTCATGTCTTCCTGACTGGCCTCCAAGTTTGCTTTTGCCATCTCTCTGAACCGTCTGGTTTGGTTGCGGAGGGTTAGGAGGTATTTGAAAACATCTGGAGGGTTCTTTAGAGGGGGCATTTCCCAGCCTTCTTTGACTAGGCTGAGCGGCCCTCGCACAGGGTGTCCATACAAGAGTTCGAACGGGCTGAAGCCGAGGGACTTCTGGGGGACTTCTCGGTAGGCAAAGAGGAGGCACGGCAGTAGCACATCCCACTGGCGACGGAGGGGCTCTTCCAACCCCCCAATCATCCCTTTGAGCGTGCGGTTGAACCGCTCAACTAGTCCGTTTCCTTGAGGGTGATAGGGGGTCGTGAATCGGTAGGTGACCCCACACTGTTGCCAGAGGGACTTCATGTATTTTGAAATAAAGTTTGTGCCCCGGTCGCTGACGACTTCTCGGGGGAAGCCCACCCGGGAGAAGATCCCCATCAAGGCCCGGCCGACTACCGGGGCTGTCACAGTTCGCAGGGGAACAGCCTCGGGGTAGCGGGTGGCGTGGTCCACCAGGACCAGGATGAACCGATGTCCTTGTGCTGTACGGGGGTCCAGGGGCCCCACAATGTCTATCCCCACCCTCTCGAACGGGGTGGTGACCACGGGAAAAGGTTGCAGAGGTGCTTTGAGCTTGCGGCCGCTCTTCCCGCTGGCCTGGCACGTGGGGCAAGATCGGCAGTGCTGGAGTACGTCGTTCCTCATCTTGGGCCAGAAAAAGTGGGTCACCAGGCGACTGTAGGTTTTGTCCTGACCCAGGTGGCCAGCCAGGGGGACATCGTGGGCCAGGTTTAGCAAGAAGTCTCTAAAGCGGAGGGGTACCACTAGCACTCGACTGGCCCCTAACTCTGCGATTCTCTGTTCGCTGTACAACAGGTCATTGTCCCAATAGACCCAATGGGTTCCGGAGGTATCCCCGGCACTCTGGGCGAGGGCTTGTTGGCGGAGTCCCTCGAGGGAGGGACAGGTCTTCTGCTCGTGGCGAAACTGTTCCTGGGTGGGCCCCCCCTCCTGACGCCACTGAGCCAGGTCGGGAAGGTCCTGAGGTTGAACGAGCCCCTCGGGAGTTTGCTCTGGGGGGACGGCCCGGTCGGTGTCTTCTACTGGGGGGACCGGGGGAGGAGGTGCTGGCCATTCAGGTTCTTCGGGTCGGGGGATGGCACGGGCAGCCATGGACCGGGTGGTTACGCACGCCCAGTCCGGGATGCCTAACATCCCCAGGTGCTCTCTTCTCTCTACGGCGGCCCACGGGGAACTCTCAAGATCATTTCCCAGGAGACAGTCTACGGGGGCATCATCTCGGACCGTCACTTTCAACATGCCGGAGACTCCTCCCCACTCGAAGGGGACGCAGGCCATCCGACATAGACTCTCCGAATTGTCGGCTGAACGGACAGGGCAGAGAACGTTCGGCAGGATCTGTTCTGGGGTCACCAGGTGACAGCGGACGGCCGTTACACTGGCCCCGGTGTCACGTAGGGTTTCGGCCCGGCGTCCATTAATGTTCACCCACTGACTGTACTTCCGGGTGTTGGCAGGCAGGGGGACCCGCGGGACCATGTCTTTTCCCCCTAGGCACGCTAGAACCATGGCGGTTGGTTCCCACTCTTGGTGTTCTTGCTCGCACTCCTCTTGTTCTTCGGAGATTTGTTCTTCCCCCAGGGCGGCGGCAGCCATCTGGCGGGGTCTCGGAGTCTGACTCTGTGGACAATTCGGGTCGTTTGCGTAGTGGCCGACTCGCTGGCATCGGTGACACGTGACATTGGCTCTGTATCCCGGCCGCGCCGGGGTGTTGCCCCGGTTGGCCGGGGGTGGGGTGCTGGTAGCGGGAGCGGCCGGGGCGTTGTCTCTTCCTTGTTCCTGGCCCCCTCCTCCTCCTCGGGGACGGTGCTGACCGTGGTTGTTCCGGTTCTGTTCAAGTGACCCATTTCGGCCTACTCGGGTAATTTCCCACCGGTCAGCCTCGGCGGCGAGCTGCCATGGATCAGTCAATTTACTGTCGAGGAGGTGCTGCCTGAGCTCGACGAAGCAGTTGTTTGATAGATGCTCCCATACCATGAGATTGAAGAGTTGCTCGTAGGTCGTTACGTTGCTTCCCTTGATCCAACCCTCGAAGGCTCGGCTGAAATAGTTCACGTATTCCACCCAAGTGGTACCCGGGATCCGGGTGCAGTCTCGGAACCTCTGGCGGTACTTTTTGGGTGTGAGCCCATAGCGGGTGAGGAGGGTAGCTTTCATGTGGTCATAGGAGGTCATCAGATGGTCTGGGAGCTGTAGCAGGGCATCGCGGCCCTCATTGACGAACCTCCCCCATAGACCGGCTCCCCAGTCGCTTCGATCGATCCGGTGGGAGGTCATAGCGATCTCGTAGGCCTTGAACCATTGCTGTATGTCGTCATCTCGGAAATATTCTCGAACGACATCCTTGGGGATGTGTACCTTCTTTTCTGTTGCCCCCGGGGTGCGCGGTTGCTCGGGCACCCCTAATTCTTTGTTCTGCTTGCGTAAGTCTATCTCAGCTAGTTTGCGCTCGTGTTCATACGCCAGCCTCTTCTCTTCGAGTTCTCTTTGTCTCTGTTTCTCTTCCCGTTCTTCTCGGAGCCGCAGATGTTCCAGGTTCAGTTTTTGTTCGGCTAATTTGAGTTCGCCATCCATTTTGAGCCGGGCCATTTCTAGTTCATGTAGTCGGTTTCTTTCTCGTTCTTGGATCTCATCTTGCGAGAGACCCGTTCTTCGCTCCTCGGGAGCCGTGGTGTCTTTCTCTGCTGCTGCGACATTTTGGTCCGGGGGTCTGACGGCCCCGGTTTCTGCCCATGACTCAATGGCGTGCTTGAAATCGTCTTTAGTACTCAGACCGGTGGTAGCGATACCTAGTTCAATGCAGAATTGTTTCAACTCACGATGGCTGTATTCTTCCAATTTCTCCATCTGGAATTTTTCGGTGGATCCGCTTTCTTTAGTTGACATTGTGGTTTTGTCGTGGGGTGAGCTACTCTCTGTACGATTACGCATTGATTCGGATCGCGCCGCTGGCCACCAATGTTAGACGGACCGGGAGGGTCGGCCGAGGACAAGGGGAGAGGTCTCCGGGGAGAGCCGTCTCCAGCGATCGTACAGACAAGTAACTTCCCCCCCACAGATGTACACCACACAAGGATAAGGTTCAACGTTACTTTATAAGCAATTCTTTAAGTACGGTGAAATGGTACAAGGAGGTCTGGACTCAGGGGTCCCCTCTATTCTAGTCTCTTGGTTGGGTAAGGGGGTAGCGGGACAGTCTCGTTACCAATCTGGTGGATATGGTGGTAGATGAAATAGCTCACAATCCTCGAGCTCGGCGTTCTAGATGATCGGGCCGCGGCGGAGCCAGCAGGTCCCGGGATGGTTGAAGGTAGCGACGGTCCGCGGCGGAGCCAGCAGGTCCCGATGAAGGTGGTGGTTACAAACGGTCCGCGGCCACGCCAGCAGGTCCCGACGACGATGAAGGTTTCAGAAGGTTGCGGCAGCGCCAGCAGGCAGGTCGATAGTTCGCAAGGCAGGGCTACGGCAGCGCCAGTAGTCCGTCAAGGATGAGTTCTTCACTGCGTCTCTCGACTCCAGGATACAACTGCCTTCCTGCTCTGGAGCTGCCCCAGTTATAGGTCTGGCGTCCTTTGATGTCCGGACCCTCGCACTTGGAGGTCGGGAGGTCCGGGATGAGGGAGTCCAGACACCCAGCAGGGGGGTGGAGCCAGCGCCTGGGGAGCTGGGGGCGATCGGCACCTGGCGGGGGAGAGCCATCGACACCTCTTTCTCCCATTGACCTGCCAAGTAGTCCGCTCACCTCCTGGGTGGATGGTGGTGCCGGGATGTCGGGGCCTGGCCAGGCCCAGGGTTAGGGTCGATCGGAGGCCACGCGGCCTCGTGGTGCTGTGTCCAAGATGGCGCCCAGGCCGGGCGAGAGGGCCGGTAGGGAATCGGGCCCATGGTGTGGAGATGTTCAGGGGCAGGGGTCCCATATGAAACGGGAAACGGGTGGTTGTTGCATGTAACACCTGAAGAGCCGGGCTCGGGCCTAGTCGTGCGGGGTGGGAGCAAGCCTTACACGTGGCCTGTCCAACAGGGGTAATTACCTCTTTAATCTATACCAAGAAACAGAGAATATAAATACAATACCAGAAAATTGGAAAGGTTCGATCTTGACTCCAATATTTAAAGGAGGTGACAGAGCAAATCCAGCTCATTATAGGTTGATAGCCCTGCTGGACATAGAGGCGAAATACTATGCCACCCGAGTGCTAGAAGATCTCAAGGCATGGTCTGACAACCTTAACCTTATCACGGCTAACCAAACGGGTTTCAGGCAAGGCTTAGAGACGACGACAAATATCTTAGGTCTATCACTAATTGCGAACAAGTGAAAGCAGAGGAAATTACATCTCTACCTCTGCTTTGTAGACCTAAAAGCAGCTTTTGATAGTGTTGATCCTCACCTACTGTGGAAAAAGCTGCGAGCCTGGGACATACCTGACAGGGTATTAAAAGGCATATTGCTATTTTATTCAAATACCTTGCTAAGGATCAAGATAGGTGATGGGCCCAGGCTATCGAGGAAGCTGCTGACCACCAGAGGCTTAAAACAAGGGTGCGTCCTGGCCCCACACCTTTTCAATCTGTTTCTATCAGACCTCTCTCAAAGGCTGGACAGTATTAACTCCCATCCACCAAAGCTTGGTGAATTGAGGCTTTCGCATCTTTCACTTGCGGACGACGTGGTGTTAATGAGCCAAACAAAGATCGGTCTACAAAGATGCCTTAACGAAATTTCATTTTATATTTCAGAAAATAATCTTGAAATAAACACATCCAAAACTAAAACTATGGTGATTGGTAGCAAAAAGCAAAGAAAACAGACAATTTGGCTTATTTTACTCAATTGTTTGCAGGGGCGCACCAAACAGAAGTCCAAGGAGAGTATTATTTGTGTATATAGAAAAGTTCTTTATTTTTATCCGTTCATAAAATACAAATCACCAGGCATTTTACAAAAAAGATCAGCCAACGCGTTTCACTCCCTTCCAGGGAGTGTCTTCAGGGCACAACAGTATTTCTCCGGAAACGCAGGGTTTGGATCCTTCTTGTCCCCAGTTAGTTTCCTTTATTCCTGCCCATCCAGTGGTTCTTATGATGGTCTGTTGTGAGGGGCGATATAATCTTCCCCATATAGATTTTCACGTTTCCGGTATTGAAATTTTTTTTTCGAAGATATTCCAAGAAGTTCAGTCACTTCCTTTTCCTGACCGTGTTCAGGTGTAGAGTCGTCGTGAACCTGTACAAGTTGACGTGGTTGTGTCACCGTTGCGGGATGGATGGTCCCAAGACAATTTGGCTTAATGGAACCCAGCTAGAGGAGGTAAAAAAATACGAATACCTAGGCCTCTACATTGACAACTCTAAAAATGTCACCGAGCAAAAAAAGTATATGTCTCAGAGAACAAGTGCCTTAACTTTTGCCTTCAGTTTACTGGCTAAAAAGCTGAAGGGTCCCTCCTATAAACCCTTGCTTGCTGTAATGAAGGCAAAAATCCTGCCAACTCTATCATATGCCAGCGCTGCCTTCCATGGCGAGGACGGAGAGCTCATAAACAAACTAATAGCTTCCATCTACAAAAAAGTATTCCACATACAAAGGTCGGCCTCTCCAGCGCAGGTCCGCCTTGAATTTGGTCTAATAAATGAAGAAATAGGAAGAATGTATGCGACTGTGAAAACCTGGTATCGCCTGAAACTAAATGCAGCCACATCAAAAATCAACGTAGCTCTTTGGTGTGAATTAAATGAGGATAAAACTTCTCTTTTTAATCAATACCTCACCAAATCCCTCTCCACTACATGCACAATGGAATTATGGAACAAAAATTTGCCGTACCAATCTTTCAAGCAAGTTGTAAATAAGGCGTCAAAAAGCCATTCGTCTCTATTGGATAAAAACATTTTTAGATCAAGGTCGCATGCCTGGATGGTGTTAAACCACTATAAGTCCCTTGCACCGGTGGCATACCTGAGCAAAACATTTTCAATTAATGTAAAAATGCAACTTATGACACTACGTTTTGGAATCTTACCATCCTTGGCTGGCCAGCCCGCGTGGTTGCATCAGGCCCCAAAACATGCCGGCTGTGCAACTTCTACAAAGAAGATCTTATCCACCTAATCTGCACATGCAAGAAACTACAGGAGGAGTGAGTGCTCCTTTTAAAAGCATGCTTCAATCAGAGGGGCATTAGATCTTGCAGAGCTGCAATAACGGCGTGCCTAAACCCCTCTGATCCCCCATTGAATGGCAGACTGATTACATTTCTCAAAGTGTTTACAAAGCTGTGCTTAAAAGGGGTCGGAAGCATGGCCATGTGAGGGCTAACTCACGGAACAGACTTTTTTCTTATTCTACTAACAATGCTCATTTTAGAGACCTATGTAGAGATTAAGTGACTGTATATTTAAATTCTTGTCTTATTAACCTTTGTACAATACTGTTTTTTATCCGTTTTTTGGTTCTTGTTTATAAATTGTTATGGTTTTAATTAACTAAACAATAAACATTACATTATTTGACATTATTTATTTGATTTATGAATTCAGATTAACTTTATTGAAAATTTCAATTGTTTGTGTTTGTATAGTGAATTTTTTGTGGAATGATAATTGTGTAAATAAATTGTAAATATTTTGTTTGTAAATAGTTAGATGTTGGAATTTAAATGTATTGAATGTACAGTTTTCTCCTTTTTTGCGAAACTTTCAAAAGCGAAATGATTTTTTGTTGTTGAAATAGACAGGTATAAATAAAAATACCGGGTCAAACTCAATACGTTTGTGTTTCTCCTATGATCTGAAAATTTTTGGGGGAAATTAATTGGGTGTAGACATATTCTTGTGTTTTCTAGTTTATTACGATCCAATCTACCCCATACCCTACATAGACCTAACTCCTTTGTTTCACAAAGATAATCCAAAACCAGGCAGTACGACCCATCAGGTTTGGTAACAGTGAAATGAGGATTATTCATGGGTGACACACATGTCTCAATCACACCTTGATATTCTAATCGTTCAAGGATTTCCGCAACGGGGGCTTTAGCCACTCGCCGCATGGGAAGTTGGGGTGGTGGCTGTGGCATAAACCGCAATGGAATCTCGTGTCTGGGAGAAAGTTTAGCCCACCCGACTTGAGTATGGTACAACGCAGGTGCAAGCACCAGAGCACACTCTTCTGCAAAGTTCTGCGGACTGCTCCTCGGGCACGGTGTGCGGAAAGCTGGGGAGGGTGACCTCCTCCCCTCTTGGAGCAGCCAAAATGAAAAGCGGGGGCCAGTCTGACTCAGCTAACAGAATGTCATATGTAGAGGTCAGATGTTCCCAAAAAAATCCCTTTTATTACACGTTGGATATCACCTTCTATTAAAAGAACTATATCATATAGTCTGTCAGGGGGAGCCACCCTACTGTCAGCAGTTTCCATTGTGATAAAAGTATCAGTTGCTGTCGCCTTCAGATATGGACGCAGTGCTTGCGCACTATTGTAACCTCTGCTGCGCTGTCGAGCAGCGTTAATGCCCATGTCAGGATCCGAAGCTGTGTTCTCACTATCCGTGGCATACCTTAAGGTTAACGCAGCAACTTTCTTTTTCTGAAAATGAGGGTGTTAACGTGGCAAGTCTTCCTGCTTGCCTTTACCATCAGACGGGCGGGGCTGCTCACGTCCTTAAGGGACACCCGACCCCTGATGTGTTCTCCTCCACCAGCTTGCACGCGATGTTTCCTGTGAAGAACTAGTCGAACGTTGCTCAGGAACCTGAAATCTATCAGGAGACCTAATTCTTGCGTGGTCGCACAAATCATAAGTGCGCTCAGTAGACGCTGGTATCGGCGACGCCGGACGCAACCCCTGTTTCTATTGCTGCTTCCCCTGATTTTTATTCTTCCAATTCTGTTTTGGAAAATTTGGATGGTTGTCTTTAGTAGACTTTGCTATCTGAGTCTGCGGTTGAGTTGCCGTTTTAGCAAAAGGCTTAACACCCAAACTATTGCGGCCAATGGTCTTATAAGCCTCCGCAATAATTTATGATAACACTCGAGGTTTGTCGACATCTTGTACAAGGCGCAAAGCATTCTAGACCTGAAAGTTAACCGCATCTCCCTTTATAGTACAAAAGATGAGATCAGCAACTACGTCAAACACTTCAACGAGCCTCATTCTCAACTCGACAGCCACCTCCGCACTGTGCTCATCCGGAACATGCTTGATCACAGAGGGCAAGACATTCATAGACAGCGTGCAGAAACACTTCCCATATTCTGCTGCAAATACTTTACCCCAAATCTCACAATCTGTTACCTTCTCTGGCAATAAGTCTTTCTGCAAACTAATTGTGAGAATCCTGTGTTTTTCCACAGGAGCGGTATTAGGAAACACTGCTTCCAGTTGGTCAAATTTCTCAGCAAGCCAATAAGGCATATCGTACTTAGTTTGAGGGTGCTTGCCCATTACCGAATTAACCGAATTAACCATGACTGGACTAATCTACATTCCGGCCGGTCCAACTTGTTCCGCTGCAAGAAACATATTGAACTAAAGCCCTATGTACCCCAACAAAAGAGGTATAAAGTTGACACAAGTCGTAAATCGGGGCATTGAGATAACGTGGATATGGTGTGAACCCGGCTAAGTCTGGCCAAGTGGCCCCAGGAATTGACAAGGGACCTAACCGAACCGGAGTTACGGTGTGGGGGAGGGTGCCATACAACCAAACACGATGC
This sequence comes from Lissotriton vulgaris, assembly GCF_964263255.1. NCBI lineage: Eukaryota > Metazoa > Chordata > Amphibia > Caudata > Salamandridae > Lissotriton > Lissotriton vulgaris. Next base: position 212,169 of record NW_028254346.1, on the reverse strand, counting down.
TGCCATGCCGAAATTGGAATCTCTTGTGTCCTATATGGAGTATCGTTCACAGGAATCGCAGTGTGAGTGTATATGTGAAACGTATCCTCATCCGCATTTATTGCAGGAAACGTGACCCAAGAGAAGAAAAGCTCAAGGGGAACGCCGAATCAGCACTCACCACAAAGATAACAGACATACCATTGTCTGCTACTCCAAACTGCATCAGATGACGCCGGAGCGCTTCCCAACTATGCTGAGCTATGTCAATATCACCCATGAGGACATAGAGAATAAAAACAATTTATATAAATTGCAGTTCAACAAAGGCTTGTAATTCAAAATGTGAACCTTTTCATAAATCTCATGCTTGAATTGACCTATAACACATTCGTATAGGTATGTTAATCCGTCACTCCTGTTAACCGGAAAAGGTGTTGAGGGTATTGTGGACAGATACGAGCACTAATCAAGACTTTGGGTGCCATGTTGCGGGAATTCTGCTCATGCACAGAACTATACGCAGGAAACCAGGACCTCAGTGTATTGTGGTGTACCAAAAATCCACCTCAGTGCCCAGAACCCTTATCCGACTAGCAACAGTGTCTCATTCATTCTCCGTACTACAGCGAAGCTACCAAAGAACAAGGGACTTTGGGACCTCTCAGGAATAGTGGGAATCAAGAACACTCTTTTGTTTTTATTCTCATAAAGGTCCACAACGTGAGAAATCAGAGACACTGTATAGTTTAAAATGTTTATTTCAACTACGTGCTCTAAGATGCAGTATCTTTATTAACATAAGTAAAAAGATGCGTAAAATCAATACAATGAACATTGTTACAATTCCATAAAATACAAAGGGAGAAATTATATTATAATGATAGTGGAACCAGGTCTATAGCACCTTGGGTACCACCCTCCCCTTGCTAGGAGCTAGGTATTATAATAATAGAAGATCTCTTGGTTAAAACCGGGAACCCCATACCTCCAAAGTCAGGTGAAGTGAATCACATCCAGGATCAGCACAGCTATTTGTCGATTGAAAGGTTTTTCCCAAGTGCTAGACTCATGCATGCAGTGCAATATTAAAAGCACCTGAGTTTCAGAAATGAGCAGCTGTGATTGTGTTGTGTCTAGAGCGTGGTCCGATCAACCTGCATCAACAGCATACATTGTTATTTTAACCTTGAACACTTTGTGCAGACTTGAGGTCGCAGTGTGAGTTTAGAGATATGAAAAACAGACCATTCTCATGTGAAGGAAAAGCAAGCAGTTTGTGTGTATAAAAACAGAGAAGTAGTGTCTTGCGCAAAAGCAGCAAAATGGCGTTTTCGCGACTAACTCACTTATGCTAATATAGCAATGTGTGCAGGCAGAATCGTATTCATCCCTGCACTTTTACAGGTAGCATGAACAGGAACACTAGGATGTTTTTCTTTGCAACTCTTCATCGCCAAATAAAAACCAACAGTGTTTCTTTTCTTTTATTCCACATTGTGCTAGTCTCCCAGTGTATTTCCTGTTATATCATGTTTTTTCTATGTGTACCGAAGTGAACAATCACTGGGAACAGACACTTTTATTATTCTACAAATCTTTGGTTTTCTTCATTTCTTATAGTCGAGTCTTCATTCATCTGGTATTTGAATAACTAACATAATTATATATTTATTCCTATAATTCCTTCATGTCACAATAACTGCACTGTTCTGCTCCTGTCTATGTCCTCAGATGAGTCGATATTAATGTTAATGTTCTTAAGTTCTTTTTGAATTCACTGCATCTCTGGGATTATTTCTAAGTGAGTTAAATGAAGGTGTGTGTTCGCTGAGGCTATGTAGGATCAGAAATTGACAAAAGCTCGTCACACTTTTAGTGCAATTGTAAGTTTTACCCCAGGTGTGTTCGCAATTGACAAAATCACTTCTGACATTCATTGCAATGCCCATTTTTACTCTCTGTGTGTTAGTTGATGTATCCATAGGTTTAATAACTGACAGAAGATATTCACACATTCACTGCACCTGAAAGGATTTTTCTCTGTGAGCATTAACTGATTAATCCTTAATGCGGAAGATTTCCTAAAGGTACTTCTACACTCACTACAGTTGTACGGTATTTACAGAGTGTGTGTAAGCTGATGTCTATATAGGCTTGATAATTGACTACATTTCTTCACACATTCATTGCACTTGAAGGCTTTTTTTCTGCGTGTGTTCGTTGATGCCTGCTTAGGAGTGATAATGGACTTCAGCTTTTCAAACATTCATGGCATTTAAAAGATTTGTTTCCCCTTTGTGAGCTCGCTGATGATTTCTTAATGCTGAAGAGTAAGTAAAACTACTGCCACATTCACTGCAATGGTAGGGTTTTTCCCCAGTGTGTATTCGCTGATGTCTCCGGAGGCTTGTTAACTGACTGAAGCTCTTTACACATTCACCGCACTGGTATGGTTTTTCCCCTGTGTGTATTTGCTGATGTCTCCGGAGGCTTGTTAACTGACTGAAGCTCTTTACACATTCACTGCACTGGTATGGTTTTTCCCCTGTGTGTATTCTCTGATGTGCGTGGAGCTGTGAAATTTGACCGTAGCTCTTTACACATTCACTGCACTGGTATGGTGTTTCCCCTGTGTGTATTCTCTGATGTGTGTGGAGCTGTGAAATTTGACTGAAGCTCTTTACACATTCCTTGCAATGGTATGGTTTTTCCCCAGTGTGGGTTTGCTGATGTGTTTGGAGTTCTTGTAACCGGCAGAAGCTCTTTACACATTCCTTGCAATGGTATGGTTTTTCCCCTGTGTGTATTTTCTGATGTCTGTGGAGGTTTGAAATGTGACTGAAACTCTTCACACATTCACTGCAATGGTATGGTTTTTCCCCTGTGTGTGTTCGCTGATGTGATTGGAGGTGTGATAACCGACTGAAGCTCTGCACACATTCCTTGCAATGGTATTGTTTTTCCCCTGTATGTATTCTGTGATGTCTTTGGAGGTCTGATAACTGACTGAAGCTCTTCACACATTCAGTGCAATGATATGGTTTTTCCCCTGTGTGTGTTCGCTGATGTGTTTGGAGGTTTGTTAACCGACTGAAGCTCTTCACACATTCAGTGCAATGATATGGTTTTTCCCCTGTGTGTGTTCGCTGATGTGTTTGGAGATGTGATAACCGACTGAAGCGCTTCACACATTCACTGCACTGGTATGGTTTTTCCCCTGTGTGGGTTCGCTGATGTGTTTGGAGTTCTTGTAACCGGCAGAAGCTCTTTACACATTCCTTGCAATGGTATGGTTTTTCCCCTGTGTGGGTTCGCTGATGTGTTTGGAGTTCTTGTAACCAGCAGAAGCTCTTTACACATTCCTTGCAATGGTATGGTTTTTCCCCTGTGTGTATTTTCTGATGTCTGTGGAGGTTTGAAATGTGACTGAAACTCTTCACACATTCACTGCAATGATATGGTTTTTCCCCTGTGTGTGTTCGATGATGTCTTTGGAGGAGTGATAACCGACTGAAGCTCTTCACACATTCCTTGCAATGGTATTGTTTTTCCCCTGTGTGTATTCTCTGATGTGTGTGGAGGTTTGATAACAGACTGAAGCTCTTCACACATTCATTGCAATGGTATGGTTTTTTCCCCGTGTGTGTTCGTTGATGTCTTCGGAGGTCTGTTAACCGACTGAAGCTCTTCACACATTCAGTGCAATGGTATGGTTTTTGCCCTGTGTGTGTTCGCTGATGTGTTTGGAGATGTGATAACCGACTGAAGCTCTTCACACATTCAGTGCAATGGTATGGTTTTTCCCCCGTTTGTATTCGCTGATGCTCTTTTATGGTTTCTAACTGGCTAAAGTTCTTGACATATTCAGTGCAATTGCCAGATTTTTCTCCGGACCGTGTTTCCTGAAGGGTCAGCATAGTTAATAAACTACTTGCGTTATGTTCACATTCCCTGTATGTGTGTGATATTTTGGACGCTTGATTTCCGATTTAACAAAAAAATACAAGATTCACTAAATACCTGCCACATTCATAATATCAGTATGGCTTCCTTGAGGGTGATTGAATCTTTAGATTGGATAATGGCTTCGCCTGCTTGCGGGTAAAGCTTAATCTTCCTTCCAGTAGGTGCAAATTGGGACAATACTCTGTACTTCAGAGAGCAGAACTCCGCTTTCTTTTAGCCTTCAGTTGTTAGGCACCACTTTGTTGTGCTTTTCCCTGGTTCCTGTGGTTTGGCTTGAAAGAGTTAACAATACACCTAGAGCACTGAATGCTGGTCTGTTGCCAGTTTAGATAGCGAAGCACTGCTCTAGCCATATCATGATGGTGAAGCGACTCATAATGTGTACAGCTACTCCAAAGAGTGTCCGGGGCAAAGCACAGGTCAGAAAAGAAAGTAAATCTGGTTGTTTCAAACATGGACAAAAAGCCAAGTTTTCAACCTTTTTTTAAACATTATCATGTTGCTAACAGCTCAAAGCTGAAGAAGGTTTTTGCTCCAAGCTATGGATCCCAAATAGACACGAGACCTTCCTCCAACTCTCATACCGGCCTCATGATCAAAGCTGGTGTTGGACGCTTGTTTATACAGCAGGTGGTTTGTCAGTTTTGTTGCCTTAATTTTGTAGAGGTCATTTCTTCGTCTTGGGGTGTCGAGGTGCAGATCTCAGACTCGGAAACTCACTAAATTGCCTTTGACTGCTTCTTCCTGGATCTGTCCTCTGCCTCTGAATGCACTGATGTTTTTGGAGCTCCTTATTTTTGATATTTTTTGCTGGTTTGATGTGTTATCTTCATTATTCATAAGCAATCCGTGCATTTAAGGCTTATTTTGTGTTGGATGTAAAGAAATGTAATATTACTAAATGCAAATGTAATACAATGTAAATACACAATATTTAACCAGCTGGATAAGACATCTCTTCTCTACCATATTTGAAATTTAGTAAGGAACATTTTACCATACATGGATATTTCATTAAAACTGTGGTTGAACATGTCACATCTTATTTACTTCTGAAAAGGCAGTGATTTACCATTGTTGAGAGTAAATTACTAAGGAAAGGGCAGCCACAGAGCACTCATGTGCTACAGGTACAGTTTTGGGTAGATACACATGGATAAGATTTCATTTAAACAGAAACGATTGTGGAAAAAGAGAGGAATCAGGAAGAGCTGCCATTAATTCAGTTTCAGGAAGTATCTACCAAAGGTAGCTCTTCAGGAAGTGTATAACAACGGTAACTCTTCAGGATGTGTATAACAAAGGTAACTCTTTATGAACTGTATAACAAAGGTAACCCTTCAGGAAGTATATATGGCAAAGGTAACTCCGGGCATCTTTTTTCCACAATGCTTTCTTGTTCACACTGGATCAGCTCAGATGCCAACTGCCGCCTTTACCTTGCTTGTTACTAAAGACAGGGGTCCCTGTTTACACAGGGTGGTCACTCCTTGACCACAAGGGAGATGTCTTCAGTCTTCTAGTCGGTATAGAATATTGAAGGTCCAAGAGTTTCATTTCAGTGTTTCGTTCCAGGATAATCTAAAGTCCTGGGGACACAGCTCCTATCTTTATACTAAGAAAATGGGCTGGATTACCCACTAGGTCCCTCCTATGGGTGGACCTGGGAAGGGGGTGGTTACACCCCTTTCCCTTTGTCCAGTATCGTGCCAGAGCAGGGCTGGAGTGCCCCAGCAACTGGTTTGAACCGGGCTATGCATGGATCATCTTGTGTGCCCCAGGCAGTGTCTGAAAAAGCATTGTTCAATTCAACCCACCCTGCCCCAATACACTACAGCCTGTCTGGGGAGGTGCTGGTACCTCCCTCGACAGAAAACCCATTGTCCAGGCATCCCTTGCTGGAGTTTCGTCCAGCAGCAGGAGTTCAGACTCGTGTCTGTGGCAGCAGCATCCATTTTGTGATGCTGAAGCTCTGTTTAACTTTAACCGGGTAAAGCAGTTACATACATGTCTTTTCCCTCTAGAAGGGTGGAATGCTACCCCCGCTGCCAGAATTGGTGGGGGGGGGGGTAGTATTCCAAAGTGTTTGACACCTTACACCACATGTTTTGATAAAGCCACACCAAAGTTAGCATTTAACCATGAGGATTATAATGCACTTAAGAGTATATGCACTGTGGAGAAGTGTGGCTCAACGGTTAGAGGCGGCAGACCCGGAGGCTGAGGTCGGCCCGGGACCAGGGTTCAATTCCCGACGCGGCCGGGTGCAGGACAAATGTCAGCGGGCCCGATAAATCTCGCCTCGTGCCACTCTAACCATGGGGTCCCACACTGCAACTCTGAGCAATAGCTTGCTTAATCTCCACTCCGGCCCCATCACCGCCGGGGATGCCTGGCTTCACCTTGGGGATGCCCAGTAAAGGGACCATCTCACAACAAAAGCCAGGACGGGTTCCCCAGTGGTACAGTGCTGGGACGCTCCAGGGTAACGACGCGCTTTACAAATCCAACATTCATTCATTCATTCATATGGTATGGCTATATCATAGAACAGCTATAAGGACATGGTTCTGAAAGCTGCAGAGGGGCTCAGCTCATGCTAGGGCACCCTCTCACATAAAACCAAGCACTCTGCCTTGAGGATTGTCTAGGCCTACCATGGGAGTGACTTAGAGGTGCATATGTGTCTATATATAAAGGTAAATATAGGTATAATATATCTAAGTAAGGGGTGATTACACCACCTTACTCAAGCTGAGTGATCAGCCTGTGGTGTCAGTTTGGATGGCCAGACAGGGGTGCCATAATACATGCTTCAGCCCCTGGTAGACCTTGGATGCACCTATGCCCTGGGTAACTATGGTACACTACACAGGGGCTCACAGAGGTGACCCAATACCCAATCTGGTATGTACCTAAAGTACATGGAGTCCATTTTATAGGGAGAGCAGATAGCCTGGAGCCCCGAATAGCAGGATCCCAGGCCAACTAAGTCGAAAACCAGCAAAACACAAGGCAAAAAGTTGGGGTAACCATATAGTCAGATATCCACCTTCCTACATCCAGTGTCTTCACAGTGTTGGAAATTATCAATTGTATTAACAGCACAATATTAACTCACCACTGCTGTGGCTTGCAGTCATAAGGCCATTATGAACGGACTAAGCTGTGTGCCAGAATGCCTGAGAATAGTTTAGCAAGAATGTTTGGGAGGGAGATTGGTCTCATGTTGAGCAGGCCCAAGGGATTTGCCAGGGCCTGTGAATAACTGTTATTTCTGTTTCTCTCTTGGTGTCAGTGGGCTTGTTTGTGTCCTCAGTTCTTTCAACAATGTTTGAAAACAAAACTAGTCAGATGATAGCTGCCAGGTGTACATGTTTTGCATGCGTAGAATCACACACCAGTAACTGTAGTGCATGCATGACTCACCTTGTCAGTTTGTGAGCAAGTGAGCATTCACAGACCCCAATTTGACTTTTTCTGACACTGGAAACAGAAGAAGAGTTTCACTTTAACTTCAACAAAATGCTGGAGTAACTCTCTTTCCAGGGTAGGAAGAAAAATGGATCACCCTCTAAACGTGGTGCCGAGTAGTTCTATTCGGTTCATAGTACCATTTATCTGGGGAAAACTGGGGAAATGGTACAATGCACTGGGATAATGGCATGTGATGACAATGTGACATGACATTCCCACTAAACCTGCTTTTACACCTTTTTTGAGCTGTCTGTGTTCAGTTTTCCAAGGCCCAGGGTTTAGTTTCAAGTCAAGAGATAGTGCAGGATTAGACTAATTATAATGTCATAGATACCAACAAATGCCTTTAACACGTATGCCTTTACCATGCAATGCCGTAAACACGTATGCCTTTACCCAGTGCTTAATTTGTAAAATATGAAGTGCAGGTGCTCAAATTTTGTTTTGAGGCCACACCTACTTTTTCCGACTCCACCCATTTCCTCCACTGGCTCCACCCACTCTATTAGCTCCACCCACATTCTCAACTGGCACTGCTAAAAGTCAGATGTAATAACCGAGTCTTTAGGTAGGTCTGACCTGCTGACCCTGGGACTCTGGAACTTAGATACTTGGTAATGTTTTACCTTCCACACATCCTGTTTCAGGACTTCGCTAGTTTGTTCTGCATCAGGCAGGCACCGTGGCGCGAAAAGTGTTAAACAATCTGACCGTTCATATTGTGAAAACAAAAACAACTTCAAGAAAAAAAAACATATCCCTGCAGGTATGGAGCCCAGAGTATGCAATTCCAGAAAAAAATCTATACTGCCCAGGTGCAGATTTCCACAACACTGTAAAATCGTGCTGTAACATTTGCACAACAACTAACACCAAAAACATATGGGCTGCCTTGGAGTATGGTGCACATGCAATGACCACGGAATAGCCTCTTCTCCAGACTCTCAGTCTGCCCACCTGATTTAGAGGTGGATGGACCATCAGGTGACGGCTGATGGAGTAAGCCTTATGCTCTCAGCTAATACCATCGGAGGCAAGCCATTCGCCCGCCCTGTGTAAAGTGGGCGGTCGGATGGATGTTATTTACTGTCAGTCACCGCCATCTTGCCCAGCTGAACCTGTAAAATCAGTTCATTTTGAGACTGAGACAGCTCGGCCACCTATGTCACTGGCGTAACTTCTCGCTTTCACATCTTTGCCTGTCACACTAAATAGTTCTAAAAGCATTTGATATAATCGCCGACTTTACATGGAATGTGCATAATGAAAATGAAAGGAAAAGAAAACAGAAATAAAGACAACGCAGTATATGTTTTGTACTTTCTAAAAATTAGAAGAGACATCTTAAATGTTATACGTAGATTATTTTGCATGTCAATGAAACCAATGGCTTTTACTGAAATTGTAAGTAGAAAATATTGCTGTAGATTATTAGTGGGTGACCCAGCCATTTGTTGTTGACTTGAGTCATGTGAGACACCAGAAAGTGAAACAAAACCAAACTGAATTTCGTGGGGAACGAACGGGCCGGTCCGAGAAGAAGTTAAGAGTCAAGACAAAGTGCTGTGATTGTGAAACTAATTCCTGCGTGGCCGCCGCTGGTTCTGCTGTCCAGCTATACGCATGGGGATGCCACAAACACTGCAAGGAAAGTATTTGTCAATTTCATAACCTATCTTCCTTGAGATTTTCCCAGTCAGTAAATGAATATTCTTTTGTGTAGCGCTTTGACATTTCTAAGTGCAGTACATAGTACGTGCCACTATTTCACAATGTAAGAATCCTTAATTGCCCTACTGCGCCAAGTGGAAAAGCAAAGGAAGCATTTCCAGGGATCTAACGTGGGATTAAAAGATCATGAGCAATGTCATCAGCGAGCGCCTAAATCACCATGCTAAGGGTTTGACTGACTCATTCCACTATAGGCGCTAGCACGAATAAATACTTACAGGACGATACATACAATCCAGAAGTGAGACATGATAGCCAGGGCTTTAAGTGGGGAAAAAACTGTAGGGTCTCTCGAAGGGGACCTAGCACACTTAAAACCCGATGATTGCACCATAATAGCCTATAAGCACGCCTGAAAGTTTCCAGGCACTTTGGAAATCTCCTTCTCAAGTTACAGTGAGTCACGGGACCCTGACAAAAACTCTTCAAGAGAAAACGAATGCGAGACCCGAATCTCAAGGAGAAATGGAGGCTTCGTCGAAAAGAAGTTTAAGAAGGAATTGCAGAAAGAGGACAATAAAGCAGCTGCCTGTGAGTACACGCCAGGCAGGGCCTTCCTTGGCTTTCTGTCTACATCTACAACAGTCATACATATACTTTATACAGTAGTATTAAGTGAGTCTTCTTAACCCCGGCAGGTGGCAGGTCAGTACTGCGGCCGGTGCCCCCGCCCCACCCTATTGAAAAATCACATGATTGTGAGGATGATTGGGATTGATTTTTTAGCTAGGGTAGTTGTTAGGAACTTACTTAGGGCCTGGACGGACAGGTGCTACTTCTGCTGCTTAGTTGGCAACCAGACACTCTCCACAGTAAGGCTGATCGATACCCGGCTCAACCACGCCACAACTGTTGGTCCGGGCCTCGGGCGGCAGGGGTCAGGGGGGCGACTTCAAAGCTATCACTGATTGCAGGTCGTGGTGAGTGAGCTGTCTGTTGCGCACAGCGGTGGTTATTCTGGGGCGGGGCAAACTGGCAATGTGTAAAAAAACTGCGCACGTTGCTGCACAGCCCCTACCCCATCCACCAAAATCCAGCCCAAAAAACGCCGGAAGTAGTGTCCTCATCCGGCCTGCGGCCCGCCCCAGCAGCAACAAGTAAGTGGCGAAAGCGGCTCCGCAGCACGCAGTGTGATGCAGCGCTGCCATCAATCAAGATTCAATTTCAAGTTCAACACACTTTAAATATATATATATATACAGTCAATCTGAGAATCAGACTACAGTGTGAGTGTGACTCTGGACTGTGACTGACTCACTCACTCCTCGGAAAGGCGATTGCGATCGATGCAAAAAATTCACGCTGTGGCACGAGAGTCTGTAACTTTAAATTATTGAAAAATGTGACGTGCGCGCAGTGCAGCAGATGCAGAGTGTAGACCCGGCCCTGTCATATAAGTTCCGGTGCTAAGCACCGGAAAGCACCGGCACAAATTAAGCCCTGCCTTTACCACGTTACACCTTTACCATGCATATGCCTTGACCATGCATAATGAAGGATTTACAAAAATGGCCCTGCCAGTAAAGGGTGGGTGCCCTTGAGCCCATCCTGGGCACCCACATGATCAATATTGAGGGCCCCCAAAGTCCCCATGATGCCAGCGGGAGCCAGTATTGTTCCTACCCGTAGAGAGCAGCTTAAAATCATGTGGTTCTCTGCCCGATTTATAAGCTGTGTATTGTGGGGAGTGTAAGTTATATTTATCCCAGGTAACTGTAACTGCTCAGTTTCTACGGTTTTGAGTATGTAAAATCTGAACCTCTCTGTAACCTTTGTTTTTTTCGGTGTATTTCTAAGGTTTTTGATGCTATCTCCTACCTATAACGTCTCCGTAAACTATGTTTTTTTTTTCAGTGAAAATATCTCTCTCTTTCTCTCTCTCTCTCTCTCTCTATATATATATATATATTACCTACTGGCGGTCGCCAGTAGGTAGTTATAGTTAGGACCTAGTTTCCATAGGAAATCCTCAACATTCTATTTGGATTAACTTTGGCCCCGGTGGGTGAATCTTTGCAAATTTCTCAAAGAAGATGGCTCGGTCCGCTGCGGTCCTTCCCTGAAAGTTTGGGGGGGGATTCGTCAAGTGGGGGCTGAGATAAAAGGGGGGTCCCAAAACGTGTTTTCTCCATGTTATTTTCCATAGGACGTTTAGACACGGCTACAGCTCGAACGGGTGAATGGATTTATAAGAAATTTGGCAAAATGGTAGAGTCCGGCTCGTAGATTACGCTTTTTTTGGAATGGTGTAAATCCGTTCAGTAGTTGCTGAGAAAATGAAAGTTAAAGTCAATTATATATCTGTACGCGCGCACGGGTGCACGCACTCAGACGGCTGCGCGTGAGCGGAATTTTTTTTGTTGCTGCGTGACGTCTGTTAACGTTCGATTCGAAGGAAATCAGGAAGTGTTGACCGACATTTTGTCACTGCGAGTAAATATATTGTTTATTTCAAAGCGTTGGAACATGGAAAGGGGAGAAGGTAGAGATTGTCTTGCAGCGTAGGTTCTCAGGGTGTGCAGTAAGGCCCTTAAACGCGAAAATATATATTTTTTATCTAAAAAAAAGTTGCGGGGTGCGCGCACTCGGTCGCGCACACCTATTTACAAGAGTGTGAAAATGGAGATAAATCAGAAGTTTGAGTGCTTTGATATAAAGTGGCTCTGAAAAGAGCCCTTGTGTTAATTGAGTTTTTTCTGCATTTATAAGTATGTACCGATGCAGAGTCTGATGTTGCAGAGGAAGATTCTGTTTCCCTCATCCGTGAAATGAACACCATCTCTCCTACAGATGTCTTGCATGTGGTAACGCAAGTTGTTGTGGTAAATAGAACCCATGCTATAATCTCTGAGGAACGCAGAAACAGATTTATTTACATGTCTCCTTGCTTTCTCAATTTGTGCACAATGTTGATTGGACCAATTCCATTTCTGTCTTTGGCATATATTGGAATATACCAAGGCAGTTCGAGGAAAAAGTGTCATCAATTGTCGAAAGGTGTCTTTTAGAAGCATTTCCAGACCTACCCCAGTCAATGTGCCTAGATCGTTCCCACCACAGTGCACAATTATAAGGTCTGGTTCTGGGAGATGCATAAAAGTTTTCACCAATGGTATTAATTGGTGACATCTCAATCCTCTTTGCCCAATCCACGTATATGCACATTTGGTAAATCAAGGTTGGAAATTCGTCTGCTTCCTGCATATTTTCCACTCCAGTTAATATAGCTGTGTCCTAAAAGCCAAACCTTCATTTTCAAGGCAGATGCACTCGTACTCCGATGGGTTCTGGAAGTGGAATGGCAGTTAGAAGCTGAAAGTTAGGATAAAAAAAGGGTTAAGGCTTGGTGTGGTTCAAAAACAAAAAATGATTGGTTGATTCGAATACGTGAAGATTGAAGACTACATTGCATGTTAATGTTATGTAAAACTAAAAGTACTATTGGGTGTGAAAAAAATGACATGTAACAGAGCTGTGGATAGGCAGGTGTTTCTGGAGGGAAAACAGTGTTGTTAGTTTGCTGTAGAACGTTGAGATATGAACTTTTGACCTGTGCCTTCAGCCAGGTGCAGAATGAGGTGTTACCATGGAAACAGCCAGAGATGGCAGTGGGTGATGGGTGACTTTTATGTGACATTAAAAATATTGTGAGGGAGAACCAATTGAAATGTAAATTTGATTTCAAAATGTTGTGGGAAGAAATATGATTGGCTGAAGAGACATATATGAGTCTGTATTGACAGGATATGTGTGCCATTGAATTTTGGATGCAGTGATAGCAGCATAATTGAAACTTCCGTCAAACGAATATCTATTTTGTGAGTGTCACTGTCACATGACCTGTTATGCTTACGTTACGCGCAACGTGCCGCGCCCCGGATTGCTTCCGGGAAGCTGCGCTTCGCGCCTCTCGCCTCGCGCAGCCCAGCACTTCCGGGTGCGCTAACGCGGCGTGTCATATGACGCATTACGCAACAACGCGATACGTCGTTGGGGCTCCACCGGAACTGTACAGTGTTTCTGGATGTTTCAGTCTGAAGCTGGCGTCAGCATGAGAGCACCCCGTGGCTACGTCATGGCCATTCCGCGAGTAATCATGGCAGTCGCTCCCCGCCGGAACTTTGCGGGAGTCGGGGGCCCCGGTGACTCTTGTAGAATCTTCAAGGCTGAGGGGACGCTTTTGGGAATGGGGCCCATGCCCTAGCAGTCAAGTGTCCGAGTTCCAGGGTTGTCCAGAGCCATCCTTGCAGGCCAGGCCCAAGTCTGTGGAGTCGACCGCCATTTCCTGAGCTCCGTGGCAGCCGCCTGTCGCTGTACCGCAAGAGTGGGTGTAATTCAGCCGGATGGCGGGTGAGACGCTGTAATAGCAAGAGCAGGCGTAATTCAGCTGGCCGAGCGAGGCACTGTGCCGCAGGAGCGGGTGCAACTCAGCTTGTCGAGTGAAGCGCTGGGGTGTAGCTGAGAAACCTCCACCTGGGGAGGTGGGGGAGGCTTGTTCGCGCCGCCTCTCCCTTCCAGTGCACCCCACGCCGTGTCCTGGCGCAGTTATATGTGATGGTCGGACCAGGGCACCGCAGGACGTGTCTTCAGGTCAAACGGATTGTGGGACAAGGTCCAGAATGGAAGAGTCACCAAAAGGCAAAAAGTTCCGCCTGACCCCGGGAGCCGGCCGCCTATGTCGGGGGCGATCTCAGGCCACACCAGGGCAACAAAACTTGGGGAGGGGGCAGGAGCCAAGAGCCCCCTCCGAGTCCGCGCCACCACACCGCCCCTCGGAGGCCTCCGTCAAGCGGTTCAGGGAGGCACCGCATCACATTGCTTTCCAATGCAGTGAGGTCCTCAAACAGCCCCCACTTACTTTGAGAATAGTGAAGCTGCAGCAGGTGCAAATGAGCTTCAGACAGTGTTACAAGCGCTGCTCGGAACCCTCAACTATGGCACCCAACATCCAGGACTTATGCCATTTGTGCAAGGCAGTGACATCGAAGCATATCAGGGACCAAGTAACATACCATATTCCTTCGTAAAACCTCTACCTTCCTTCTTACCTAGTTATGGTTCTTTCACTCCCACTCCAGGCTTTTAGTCTGTGGATGGAAAACCATGAACCTACACTCACGTATGCCAATCTTACTATTGATGCTTGACTGAGGCCAAGGAAATCAGAGTGCATGAGTCTCATGCTCGATCGATTGAGCTAGCCGCATCAGGCAACAAGAAGGTGGTGGTGGGGGCGGCGGCATCAGCAAGGCATCCCCCCACAGAACTTGTCGGACATCACCTCTGGATGTACTGGGGACGAGCCTTGGCGCATGGTGTCGTCCCCGGGCAATTTGCACAACGGTCCTCCACCCCTAGGCCGCCAGCTATGCTACCTCGACAGGAACAGTGATGGATGTTGCAGCAGGCTGCCATGTAAATAGTTATTTAATAAAACGTTTTACCCTGTTACTTTGCTGGTGTGTTGTATATATTTATAATATTTGCATAGGGTTTGTCGTTATTTTGGGCGGGGTGGCGTGTAAATTCCAGAATAGAAATTACTAAGAACCAATTGGAAGTGTTGTTTTCATGTTGCAGCAGGCTGCCATGTAAATAGTTATTTAATAAAACGTTTTACCCTGTTACTTTGCTGGTGTGTTGTATATATTTATAATATTTGCATAGGGTTTGTCGTTATTTTGGGCGGGGTGGGCGGCGGAGCCGAGCTGTCTTGCAGCCATCATGGCGTCGAGCTCAGTTCCTCTCACTAGTTTCATATTTCTTAAGAGGGGTTGTTCCTAATGTTTCTATTTTAGCGAGGTCAAAAAGAGATCCCATTTTGCTCGATTCCTTTTGTTTTTTCTAACAATTTTTATGTTATAGTTTGCTAGCACGATACAGCGGCTAGTCCGCATTTTATATATATGTCCTTTTTATTAGGGGTGTCCTCCGGTGGAGTCGGACGATCTACCTCTAATAAATGAACCGGGTTGAACCAACTGCCAACAAACGGGGCAGAGATAGGCATGACGGGTTACAAAGGGGACAAAAGTCTGCACTACCTATCCTTCACTATCTGCAAAAACTAAACAGAGTATTGCGACTCTGTGCTTATTTGTGAATAGAGAATCACCCAAAGAGAATCAATTTCGAACAATCATAGGCTATTGGCAGTGGGCAGAGAGGCCATGACACACAAAATGGCTGTTACTTACGTGCATGATGGGGCCTAAAAGGGACTAGATGGCGTAGCCACTGTTTCGCGACTTTCATTTTACTTTCAACAGTGGCTGTGGTGAACATAAATGAACGCAGCTTATGTATACCTAATTTTAGTCATTTTCCACACAAAAACGTTTGATATTTTCTATTAAAAAACCATTTAAATTCACTGAAAAAACCATAGGTTATAGACCATATATAGTTAAATATCTAAAGTCCATCTCTGCAGTCGATGGAGATACAGGTCCTTGATCAGAAGATGTGCTGGCCACCTCTAATGGTAATAGCGTGGCCAGGGCTCTTGTCGATGCCTCTGCAAATTGCACAGGGTGCACTTGTTTGACATGCCGCACCATGGTATGTATGGGAAAGGAATATTTTTTTGTTGGATTTCCTCTTGAGAGAACCGAGTCACATATCGTGCAGGTTACTTTTGGTGCATTCACTTTCTTTTGATCTTCAGGATAAGTGAAAAATTGCCAGATGAAAGATTCTTTTTTTCTTCTTTAAGGTAGTCGATCATTTTGTTCAGATTCGGAAGATGAATGAGATACGGTAGCCATTTCACCAAAGTCTTCCGAAAGATGTCGGACGTTGTTCTCTCTTGAGAGTACAAAAGATAGTGAGGGAAGTGGGTGGAGTGCTGCGTTTTAATTCCAGAATAGAAACTACTAAGAACCAATTGGAAGTGTTGTTTTCAAGTCACATGACTTCACATGCGCGTCTCAGGACGTGTATGCGGTGACAGTATCTAGTTATGTACGTTATTTGGAAGTAGGGGACTTATTGAGCGAAGGAGGTCAGTCTCTCTGTCACAAGGATGGTGTCATCAGTGATGTCATGAGTGATGTCACTAACCATGTCATGAGTGATGTAATATGTGACGTCATCAGCAGTGCATTGCACGCACAAGTTATAGTGAGTCCAACTAACTATAACGTGGAATTTCATTGGTTTTATGTCAGTAAAATTTCCAGCTAACTATAACTGGTGTGAAACCTATGGTTTTTTCAGTGAATATATATATATATATATATATATATATATATATATATATATATATATATATATATATATATTCACTGAAAAAAACATAGGTTTCACACTAGTTATAGTTAGCTGGAAATTATATATATATATATATATATATTCACTGAAAAAAACATAGGTTTCACACTAGTTATAGTTACCTGGAAATTTTACTGACATAACCACTTAGAACGCAGAGGGCGCAATACTGGACAAATAAACAAGACATGATTACGATCCTGTATGGCATTACTACAGAGATTACATATCGGGGATACACCATACCACTTCGCAATGAGGTAATTAAGGGGGAGCAGATCATGTCTTAAAAGGTACCACAGTCTACGGACTCCATGGGGGATATTCCAAGTAAGGTATTGTTGGGCCAGTTTTGGTGTATATGAACTTAGCAATAACTGCCTTTCTTTAATCCCTTGTTTAGCAAGCATATCCAACTTAAAACTGAGTTCCCATGAGGCACTTTTTAATTTTGACTTTAGTTCGGCAGGAGTAAGCAAAAACAGTGAGCTCTCATCCAACTCCAATAGATTTACAGCTTTTCTAAAGTTCTTAACCAACATTGAGAACTCATTAAAGTGGCCCAAAAGTTCTTTTTTCATAGCATCCCGTAGGGTATCAGGTTTACTTCTTGCTAAACAGGCTACCCACCTTACGAGGGCAATTAGCCCCTGTACCCAACAACTACGAAGTCCGAATTCTAGCCTGCCTGCGGAGACTGAGCAGGCTGTATTTAGGGAAGAAATTCTTCTTAACACCTTTCCTTCTATTTTGTGCAGGAATTCCCAATAATTTAGGTCCACTAGTTCTAATCCATAAAGTAACGTGACAGGGATCTTTGCTCTGAATACCTCTAGAAATAGTGTGAAGTGTCTCTTCCCTGTAGCATTATACAGAGACCTTAACCCCATACCATGAGCCAAAGTTTTATGAGCAATGTGCTCAATGTGGGGTTTCTCACTTAAATTTGAAGAGATGATCTTACCCAAAAAGGTATAAGTTTTAACCACTTCAAGTTTTTGTCTTCCTATGGCCCAACCATAATTTTCAGATCTACATTTTTTCTTTCCAAAAATACACATTATTTTACTTTTCGAGACGTTAATCTTCATATAATGTGTTTCTGCAAATTGATTTAATGCCTGCAGACGGTTGGACAAGCCCTTTGGTGTTAAATCTAGGACAAGGATATCGTCCGCATACATTAAGACAGATATCTCTAAATCTCCTATTTTTGGGGCTTGCCCCTCACAAGCAGTGATAACCTTTGGAAGATCTGCCGTATACAAAGAAAATAATGTTGGGGCCAATATACACCCTTGTTTCAATCCATTTGGGGAAAAAATGGGTTGTGAGAGACCTCTCTCCCCACCATATAACACCTTGCACCAAGTGCTCGAGTGAAGAGCTTTCACGAGTTCAAGGAGCTGTGTTGGCATGCCTAAAGCTGCAAGCTTTCTCCACAGCGTTGGACGATCCACTTTGTCGAACGCTGTGGAGAAGTCAATAAATGCCACGTATATTCCACTTCCTCGAACACGCACATATTTATCAGTAAGCACCTGCAAGGCTGTTAAATTATCTAATGTTCCATGATCTTTACGAAATCCAGTTTGTTCCAAAGGTAAAATACAATTGAGTTCTATCCAGTCATTAATTAAAGTTAAAAGATATTTAGCGAACACTTTTCCTATTGCATCCAATAAGGCTATTAGACGGTAGTTTGCTGGATTCTCCCGTTCACCCTTTTTAAATAGGGGAATTAATATACTTCCTCTCCATGAGTCAGGGACGGATCTAGAGAGGAGACATGCGTGAAATATTGGGAGAAGAATTTTACTCCAGGAGGTGACGTCTTATTTCAATAGGGACATAGGTAGTTCATCAGGACCCATAGCTCACCTGGTAATTCCTAATTTCTCCCAAATGTACACACAGAAAAGTTGGCAGCTTTCAGCATTAAAGTAAATAGATTCTCTGTATTTCTCGGTTTCATATTTCCCATAATAACCAAAGAGGCTACTTGTAATGAGGGCATAAGAGGGTACACCGTGGCTGACCTCCGGACTGCCCTGGGGCTTGTCTTTATGGCTGCTCCCCCTTCGAGTCACTATGGTGCGCAAGTAAACTTTCCCAAGGAACTGGGCTCTTAACGCCTTAATATTATGTACTTGCAGCACATACAGGAGATCACCATATCTAGTTAAGTTGTCCAAACGTCATGACAAGACCTAGAATACAGGCACCTGTAATGCACCGAGCAGCCTCCTGTACTTAGCTGTGTTCACATTCAGTCCTGGTAGGCACTGCCATGCTCCCCGATGGAACTTCCCGCCACTGACGGGGCTGATAATCATTTCCAACTCTAAAGCAGGTGTATTTCACGAGTAGAACAATATCCAACGAGTCTTTACTCTTCCATACAGCATCCCTCTCGCAAATAACGTTCTCCAGCAAGGCTAGGTGACAGCAATAGCCAGTGTGTCAGGGGCTCTAGTCCAAGAAAGAAATTCCCTTTTGGCCCATGTTAAACTGTGAAATACACACAACCTCTGAGCCACCGTACCTGAGACGCACGACGTTTCTTGCACGAACGCTCCTTGGCAAAGGGCAACCTGCCCGAAATGCATCAGAGCCGTTCGTCAAATTCATTGATTTACGGATTGTACACTTTGAAATTTCATTGATATGAAAACAATATCATGAGAGACAAAAAAGTACTTTAACATGGAAATAAACAATTAATTTCGAAACATTGGACTCATTGTTTTTGAACTACCCCGGAGTGCCTCCCTGGGATGTACCCGCATATTCTATGCGAACACCACTTCTTTTGAAACTGTGAAATACAGCAATATTTAAGGTTCAGTGGGCCCTGGTGCCACTGCACCTGCTGCACTAATGAAAGCTAGGCCTGTAGTTTACGCATTATGTTTGAAAGTAGAAGTGGAGGATAAATAATCTGTGTTTGTGAGAAAAATAATGATTTACAAGTACAGTTTTTACACTGAAAATCTTATCCTAATAATTGACTGTGAATACATAGAAAATTGGGTGTGCTAATGTAATTTAATGTTTGTTTTAATGTATAGGGCAGGCATAGAGAATACCTCATTAAAAGAGGATTTCTATCTTCTAAGGAAGAGGTTAAGCACATTGATAGCCCTCCACGACATCGGCCCAGCGTACCTCAAAAGTCCCACCCGCAGGGCTCCGCTCTGCCGCCCTCGCCGCTGTCCCCCGCATTCGAAGAACAACAGCGGGAGACAGATCCTTCTCCCACCTCGCCGCCAAGACCTGGAACATCCTCCCCACCAACCTACGGCAGACCCAAGACCTTCTGACCTTCAGAAGACTACTCAAGACCTGGCTCTTTGATCAGTAGCAGCGTCCCCCCCAACGCCTTGAGACCCTCACGGGTATGTAGTGCGCTTTACAAGTGTCCTGATTGATTGCTTGATAAAGACAGAAAAGAGTGCTCCTACAAAGAAATACAGATACAAAGAGATGCACAGACCCACAAACACACACCAAACATGAACATACAGACACCTAACTACCCACAATGGTGCACACAAACACATAAATACAAATAGAAACAAACTAACACCCACAAACAGATATTCAAATAGATGCACACAACATGCACATATAAACAAACACACAGGCTAAAAGACACTCACATGTAAACCAGCACACACCTCATTGACACTGAAGTAAATAGGTAATAATGAGACACTGGCAGGCAGAAGAGTTGCTTGGTCAGTAAGATTGGAGGGGGTGAGCTGTAGATTTTCCATGAATGGAGCTGAGTTATAATGTGCATGAGAGGGCCTAACGGGGCAATGGAAAGGAGACACATGCGGAGTGAGAGAAAACACGTTATTTTGTAATACAACCAACATTGTTAAAGACTTTCAAAACAGAAAGGGAAAAGTGTGTGTCGATAAAAATTCCTGTTGAAATATGACAGACATCTCACCACACCCGACTTAAAGCACCTGTGCCCAACTATTTAGCTGAAAATACATTTTACATTTACTGCTGGCATGGCAGAGAATAACACTGAATAGGGAATGAAGTAGAATTTCAAGTACTAGGGTCTCTAAGCAGCACAGAGGATGGGTGCCTAACTTGGCCTGGTGCTCTAGGGGGGCCCACTAAATCTGCAGCCTGATCATGCTTGGCCAGGGATTAGGGATGGTGACGCAATATCTTAAGACACCCAGTGGGCCGGTAACAGGCAGGAAGCTCTGATACCAGCTATTTTAGCCCACTGAGCAGACAAGAAGACCATGTTCCAAAAGGGGCTACCTCCCACTAAATTAGTATTCAAGGATCACAGACATGATCACATCCGTCCACAACAGCCCCTCAGAGATCATTGAACAGTGCAGGGGGGTGAAACTTTTAAATGTGTATTTAAAGGAAATTGGCTGAAACTCCGTGGAGATCACAATAACCTGTCACAAAGACAAGAACTCCCAAATCTCCATTTTAAACAAAATTTTAAATAATTGATGTATGGAGGTATGTTGTAGCCCAACCGTGTGAAAATGCTACTAATGATTTTACGTGTTTATATAAGTATGCAGTAGTACTATTATAAATGCCATTGGTTTAAGGGTTTTTGTTTTTAAAAGACTGATCACTTAAATAAATAGGTCTATACACAAGGTCAGAGCACAGAGGTCGCCGTCACCAGCCATGGTTCCTCCTGAAGCCCTCGTGATTCGTATTCAATGGGCGGGAAGCGCAGTGGGGGTAACAAGATGGAAACGAGAAACAGCAGTACAGATACGAGAGAGAGGGAAAGCCAAGGAAGAAAAAGTGCGAGGGAAGGAAGAAAAAGGGCACCTGGAGAAGGAGAGATCCTTACATTTCCCTCCCGGCACGTAAGCAAGTGGCATGGGCACTGATCTCATCCTGGTTAGACTACTGCAATGCGCTCCACCTGGCTAGCAACAAGACTGTAATAGCCAAACTGCAGCTGGTCCAAAATGCAGTGGCAAGATTGATTTGTGGTATTCCTAAATCTCAATCAGTTTTGGCAGATATTCTGAAGCTCAATTGGCTACCTGTGACAAACCTATTACTTTCAAACTTTATGCATCGTTCACAAGGCACTGCATAACATGGGGCATGGAGATATTAAAGACATGTTTCAATGATATATTCCCTCCAGACAGCTTCAATCCTCAAGTCAAAATCTTGTAATTGTTCCTAAATACCAAAAGCAAGTTAGGGAGTCCAGACCCTTTTCTGTGGCCGTATTCAAGCTATGGAACCGTTCCATCTCCTGTCTTCAGGCTCTCACCCCATTTCGTAAGGCCTTAATCCGTTCGTTGCGTGAGTCGGCCAAAGGCCGTCGCAAGCACTACCTCCGTAGTGCTGCGCACTTCCGTTGGCCGACATAGTCCCGCCCGCACATGGAAAAATCCGCCCCGCGGCGGATTCTACGGCGCGCTAAGGGGATTAAAAACCTGACGTTTTATTCTGTCATGGATGCTTTCGGGGCTTGAGACCATGGAATTTCTATTTCCGTCTTCTTTTCCTTCTTTAGGGATAATTGCTGTCAGCGCCTTGACACCTTTGGGCATTTGTTTGCGCACTATAAATCCTTTTCATTTCCTATAACGTTAGAGAGACGTCAAGACAAACAGGAAAATGTAAAGTGAAGGGGGTGAACGAGGAACACCAGCTGTAAACAATAGCTTGTTTTCTGGTCCCATTAGCTTTTCTTCCTCCCCTTCAACAGAAGGGCAAGAAGAAAAGATAATGGGACCAGAAATGGGGGCAGTGACAAAAATGCCAGTCTTATTAGCTGCAATAAAGAACTTAAAAAGCATTGTGTGTTCAGAATGGGAGGATATGTAAACTGAGCTCTCTTTGTGATGTTGTTGCAGTAGTTAAAATAATTTCAGAAGTTGTTATTGTTATTGTTAATGTATAATTATTATTGCGTACACTAGGTCTCGAAGGAAGAATCAAAGCGCTAAGTTGTTCTCTCCTCCTGTAAACCACTGAAGGCTTCCAGGAGCCCACAACAAACCATGCTCAGTCTCATGCCCCGTTGTGAGCAGCACTCTTGGATGAACTGCAACAAAAGCAATGCAAGCACCATCCAAGCTAAGAGGCGATTGTAGCACCGTTGTGAGTGGAGGAATGTCTTTGTGAAATCAGTACACGCGCCGCCGCCAGCCTTGGCCCAGAGTGCACCCGTTGTGTGAAAGCACTGGATAATGTTTACACGATACAGTATCTTGCAGGGACTGAAGAATGCATGGCTCAGCAGTCTGTCTGCAACAACCCTAAAGAGGCATTCATGACTCAGCAATCAGAGCACAAATATATCTGAAGGATGCATGGCTCAGCAGTCTGTCTGTAAAAACCCTGAGGAGGCATTCATGACTCAGCAATCAGAGCACAAATATATCTGAAGAATGCATGGCTCAGTAGTCTGTCTGCAAAAACCCTGAAGATGCATGCATGACGCAGCAATCAGAGCACAAATATATCTGAAGGATGCATGGCTCAGCAGTCTGTCTGCAACAACCCTAAAGAGGGATTCATGACTCAGCAATCAGAGCACAAATATATCTGAAGGATGCATGGCTCAGCAGTCTGTCTGCTAAAACCCTTAAGAGGCATGCATGACACAGCAATCAGAGCACAAATGTATCTGAACGATGCATGGCTCAGCATTCTGTCTGCAACAACCCTAAAGAGGCATGCATGACTCAGCAATCAGAGCACAAATATATCTGAAGAATGCATTGCTCATCGGTAAGTCTGCAAAAGCCCTTAAGAGGCATGCATGACTCAGCAATCAGAGCAAAAATAGATATGAAGGATGCATGGCTCAGCAGTATGGCTGCAAAAACCCTAAAGGGGCATGCATGACTGCAATCAGAGCGCAAATAGATCTGAAGAATGCATGGGCCAGCAGTATGGCTACAAAAACCCTAAACAGGCATGCATGACTCAGCAATCAGAACACAAATATATCTGAAGGATGGATGGTTCAGCAGCCAGTCTGCAAAAACCCTTAAGAGGCATGCATGACTCAGCAATCAGAGCAGAATTAAATCTGAAGAATGCATGGCTCAGCAGTGTCCACTATCACACTGTTGCGACGCATGCGGGCAGGAGGACTCTAGCATCACAAATATACTCTATGTAGGAAGAATGGGAGGCGATTTCTGTCTGTGCATGCACACACTTATGCTGTGCAAAGGACGTGCACGGCTCGTCTGTGTGCACACAACTGCGCTGTAGAGGATACAAACATAGCAAGCATAGCTCAACAGTCTTGTGCACAACTGCTCTGTACTGGATCCATACAAGATGTATGTGGGGGTGTGGTGTGAGTGTGTGACTAGCACACGGGTTGAAAGCAGGATGGCGCAACAGTGTGCACAATTGTACTTTATTGTAGTGCACAACTGCACTGTACAGCAAACCAGGTAGGAGTTAACAGTGTGCAGAACTGCACCATACAGGAAGCATGCAAGGCGTAACTGTTTATACTCCGCAGCACAGCACACTATATAAAGCATGTATGGTACTAAAGTGTGTGTACAATTGTGCTGTGTAAAAAGAAAGCATGGCTCAGCAGTATACAAAAATTATTGTCACACTAAGCATTTAAGACCTAACACTATGCTCAACTGCACCTTAAACGAAGCTTGCAAGGCAAGAGAGATTGCTGCACGGTTGGCTATAGGATGCATTGAGGACACAGCTCAGCAGTGTGCACAACTGCACAGTATCATAAGAATACCTGGTTAAGAAAGGCGCAGCAGAGGGTGTGCACAATTGTGCCTTATAGAAATTATTCACGGCTCATCAGTGTGGGCACAACTGAAATGAAGATGAAGCATGCGTGGTTCAGCAGTGTCCACAACTACCCAATATACGAAGCATGTTTGGCTCAGCAGTGATTGCTCCATTACAGTGCGTAGAAGTATGCAAGGTGCAGCCGTGATCGTCTGACTGGAAGCATGCAGTGCTCAGCAGAGGGGTTACAAAAGTGGTGTATAGAGATGCATGGCTCGCCACGGCGCTAAATTGCACTCAAGGAACCATGTATAGCTCAGCAGTGTGTACTACAGCAAAGTACAGTGAGCATGCAAGGTACTGCAGTGTGCACAAGGGTTACAGTAAATGAAATGAGCTTGACTTTTATAACAAACAATCAAACAAATATTGGGAGAACACACGGTTTAGTAACGCATGCATGATTAAGTAGCTATTGCTGGTTATAGCAGAAATGTCACAGCCAACCGTGTGCGACTACCCAGATCCTAGATGCCTAGGAAACATGTACTGCTCAGTACTTCATTTCGTTCCTGTGTGTCTCAGCTCAAAGATTAGGTGTGGGATGCTAACCTCTGTGTTTGTGGGATGAGCATGCACCGCTATGTGGCCCACGTCGTCAGTTTGGTTGCTAGGAAGCGTACACTGCGCTCCTGTCAGTTCGCTGACCCTGTCCATGCAGGGATTTACTTTGCACTCGGACAGTGGATCTAACGGAGCAGAGATGTCACTGTAAACCCTAAAAGCGGAAAGCCCCTTTCACCTCGGTTCACATGCACCACAAACAAGTACTTCCCAATAAGCACATGGTTATTGAGAGTGCCAACCCCAGTGCCCTATTGGTGCTCTGCCATAAGCACGTGCAGACCCGGATGCAAAGTGCAACAATTACCTGGGGGCTCCCTTGAAGCTCAGCATGTAGAGGGGGGCCAGGGGCTGAAGCATGGCTGAAGCGGGGCTGTCCACTGATCATGGAGGAGAGCGGTGCAAGGTGCTGCCCTGAGACGGTCATGCTGCTAAATCTTTTTCTTTTTAATTACTTAAAAACTAATCAATGGATTTGCACCAAATTACAAAATGAGAACTTTCTGGAACAAGCTCTAGCTTGCTGCCAAATTTGGTGTAATATTGTTCAGTGGTCCGGCCTGTAGTAATTTCTAAAACCTTATGGGAAATTGCATGGGGAAAAGGCATTTTGGGACCATCCTTTTTCTCGGCCTCTACTGATGAATGACCCCCAAAGCTTTCCAGACAGCAGCTGAATTGAATAGTAAACTAGCTTTAAAACATTTGTAGACTCGTCAAATGGAGCCAAAGTTATTAGCAAAACAAAAAATTATTTCTATGGAAAGTAGGTCCTAACTATAACTACCTACTGGTGACAGCTAGTGTTTTATATACACATACATTGCGCGCATTGTCTCGCACACGGGGGGTCCGGCGACACATAGAAGGGATCTAACCTGCAGTGACTAAGGTGCATTAGGTATTTACATCTACGCCACGCAGTATATGCTATACACATGGCCTATACTGCATTAAAGAAACACGAAGCATCGGCTCATCTTTAAATCGAAGTCAGCTGTGATGTAAGTGATGCCGATGGCCCAAGCGGCACTTTGAAACAACGAGGAATTACACTGGAAAAAATTAGGAAAAGGGAAATCAGTCAATGGTGGGAAGCCACATCACTTCAAAATTACCTGGATCTAAACAGAATAACGAGAGGCCTGAGAAACTTTATAATCCTCACATTGGCAAATCCTAGACCTGAGCTACTGAAGGATTGGACAGAAAATACTTAGAATCCTGATCAAGAGTGCATGGATAGAGCATACGGATTTAAAAACTAAAATGAAGGGCATAATGGATGAATTTGAGAAAGAAATAGATCAGGAAGGCGTTAAGAAAATACTTTAAGCCAATTGAAGAAGACCCATGAAAAGGAAGTAACAGAGCGCAAACAACGTAAATTCCTTTGAGATGAACTGATTACGCAGCAGTAAGGATTGTGATATTTGCCCTAAACTTTGATAAAGCCCACCAACAAATTGCTAAAGATAGCAATAGAGCAGAGACAAATAGTTTCTTACCTGTCGGTGAAGTTTTGCAGCTTGAAGATCTTTCTGGATTCACTATGCTGTGCATTATTCCGCGGTCTAGTGGTTGGGTCCGGCATCGTAGTCTTTTCTTTCTTTCTTCTTTTTTTTTTTGTTCGTAGCCCAGGTGGGAGTCAACGTCCCACCTTTTGGTGTACTTCCTGTGACGTCGGCATGCTTCCTGCGAAAGCTCCCACCTTTGGGCGTCATCTTCGGATTCTTATTTCTTATTTTTGTGTTCTGCTTGTGAATCCTTTGGCAATGTTTTCTAGTTTTTCCTCCAAGTAAAGGATTTTTTCCGCTTTGTCTATTTAGGTGTCTGTTTGTATATTGTCCTTTTTATTTCCACCTTCTTCTCCTGCCTCATCTTTCTGGCGGAGGTGGGTGGTGAATCCAGAAAGATCTTCAAGCTGCAAAACTACACCGACAGGTAAGAAACTATTCATTTTGCAGCGTGAATCTGTCTGGATTCACTATGCTGTGCATAGACTTTGTAGCGGTTTGTTATGTTTGTGGCGGCTGGGTGGAAGATGAGCGTTGGTTGTTGAATATATGTTTAAGCACCTTCTGTCCAACTTGTGCTTCCTTGTTCATTTGTATATCCACACAGTAGTGCTAAGTGAACGTGTGCACTGAAGCCCATGTTGCTGCCAGGCATATGTCTTGAATAGGTGTGTTATCCAGGAAGGCTATTGTTGCTCCCTTCTTCCTGGTAGAGTGGGCTCGTGCCCCCTCTGCTAGTTCTTGGCCTGCCTGTTTGTGGCAGAATTGTATAGTTTCTGCGACCCATCGTGCGATGGTTCCCTTTGTTACTGGTCTACCCAGCGAAGGACACAAATAACTGATTTGTTTTCCTGTGCTCCTTAGTTCTTTCCTTGTAATGCATTACTGCTCTTCTAGCATCCAGAGTGTGCAGTGCCCTCTCTGCGCTTGTGGACGGTTTCTGAAAGAAGCTTGGTATTTGTACTGTCTGGTTCATGTGGAACCTAGACACCACCTTTGGCATAAAGTGTGGGTCAGTTCTCATTACCACCCTATTATAGTGTATTTGAATGTAGGATTCCTGCAGTGTCAACGCTTGCAGTTCGCTTACCCTGCGCAGCGAGGTGATAGCCACCAGAAAGGCTGTCTTCATTGCCAGCATTTGTAGGGAGGCCTTATGGATGGGTTCAAAGGGCACTTTCACAAGCTCTGTTAGGACTAAATTAAGGTTCCATGCCGGTGGCGGCATTCTCTTAGGTGGTGCAATCCTTTTTACCCCTTCCAAGAATCTATTTACTACTTGTGATGTAAAGAAGCTCTTTCTTGTCTCTCCTCTTGTGTAGGCTACTATCGCTGCTAGGTGTACTCTTAGCGAGGATGAACTTAGTTTTGCTTTCAGCAGGTGCGTGAGGTATCTTAGCACTGAGGATTCCCTTATCTTTTTGTGTAGTTTCTTCTTGATGCACCATTGTGTGAACCTCTTCCATTTTGCCACATAGCACCTTCATGTGGTGGGGCTCCTTGCCTCTCGTAGCACCCGAAGGGTGCTCTCAGGTAACCTTAGGTGTGCAAACTCTATGTCTTCAGGAGCCATGCCGCTAGGCTGAGGCTCTCTTGCTCTGGGTTCAGTACTTCTCCGTTTTGCATGTAGAGTATGTCTTTTCTTTTCCCGAACTTGTGGGGTGGTCCCTGTGCCATTTCCATTATTTGTGAGTACCAGATCTGCCTTGGCCACTGTGGTGCCACCAGGATCAGTGTCATGTTGCTGGTCCTGCACTTGTTGAGTACCCTGTGTATCAGTGGTATCGGGGGAAAAGCGTAGGCAAATGTTTTCGACCAGCTTATCCATAGGGCAGTCCCCTGGGATCGTTCCCCTGGTTACCTGGATGCGAAGTGTCGTTATTGGGCATTCTGGTGTGTTGCAAATAGGTCTATCATCGGTGTTCCCAATCTCCTGAATAGCCTTTGCGTTTCCTGTGCATTGAGCTTCCACTCGTGGGATGCTGAAGTCTGTCTACTGAGCCACTCTGCTTCCACATTGTCGTTCCCTGGTAGGTGTATGGCTAGCAGGTCTATTTTGAGTGGGATGGCCCATCTCCATATTTCCTGCACTAGGTTGGTTAGTGCGACTGATTGTGTTCCTCCCTGTTTGTTGATGTAGAACATCGTTGTTGTGTTGTCTGTTTGTATCAACACTCTCTGGCTGTACAGTTGTTTCTGGAATGCCTTCAGGGCGAGGAACACAGTCTTCAGTTCCAGGTAGTTGATGTGTCTGACCGCATCTGCTGGAGTCCACAGACCCCTCACTTTGAGTTTGTTCATGTGTGCTCCCCATCCCATCTGGGATGCATCTGTGGTGATGGTCACCGATGGGGTTAGTGGTGTTAAAGGCTTCCCTTTTGTTATGGTCTCACTGTTCCACCACATACTCTCCTCCTGCACTGCGTGTGTTACAACCAATAGATCTTCCCAACTTCCTGCAGCTTGTGACCATTGTTGTTGGTTACATGTGGAGCTGTATATTGGGGACCAGGTGTATGCAGGACGCCATCATCCCCATGATCTTGCTCGCTGTCCTCACTGTCAGAGCTCGCCCCTTCTGGTAGTGGTGTGTCTCCTTCAGCAGAGCCAGCGTTCTCTTGTTGCTGGGGAACACCTTGCGCTGTATGGTGTTGATCTGTGCCCCCAGGAAGATCTTCACTTGCTCTGGTTCCAATGAGGATTTCCCCCAGTGTATTGAGAAACCCAGTTCTGTCAGTGTTTCTGTGACCCGCTGTGCATGTTCCTTGCATATCCTGTGTGAACTTGCTTTTATTAGCCAGTCGTCGAGGTAAGGGTATACATGAACCCCTGCCCTGCACAGGTACGGTGCCACGGCTGAGAGACATTTGGTAAACACCCTTGGTGCGGACTTTAGTCCGAAGTCTTGGGCTGTGAACTGGTAGTGTTATTTGTTGATGGTAAATCTTAGTGGATGTTTGTGCTGCCTGTTCATGGGAATGTGTAGGTAGGCATCTTTGAGGTCTATGGTGGACATGAAGTCTCCATCCCTTATCCTCTTGTAGGGATGTCATTTTGAATGTTTGTGTCTTTATGTATTTGTTTAGGAACCTTAGGTGAAGGATGGGTCTTAGCATTTCGTCCACCTTTGGAACTAGGAAATAGTTTGAGTACACTCCCTTGTTCCTCTCTCTGAATGAAACTGGTTCGTTAGCCTCCTTTCGGAGCAGTTCTTGTGATTCCTCTAGGAGTAACGCTAGTTCTTTTCCTGAATGTGCCTTCCTTTTTGGTTTTCTGTTTGGTGGTTTCTTTTCCAGTTCTATGCTGTATCCGAACTGTATGATGTTGAGTATCCATTTGTCTGTAGTTATCTTCTTCCACTCCTGGAAGAAGTATCTTAGCCCGCCTCCTACTGGTGTTACATGTTCGTCGATGTTTGGCCTGTGTAACCCCCTCTCGTTGGCCTTGTTGTGCCTCACCCTTGGAGGGGTCATGTGGGTGGGCACGCTTTGCGTGTCGGAATCACTTTGAGGTGGGTTGTTGGCCCACTCTTCTTGTTTGCCCTTGTCCATTCGCCCTCCCGCGAAAGGACTGGCCCCGAGGTTGGTATTGCCAGGCTTGCTTTTGCTGTCCCTGCTGTGATTGATTGCCACCCTGGTATGCCTACTGGAATGTCTGGTGAGACGTTCCGGACTGGTTTCCTCCCCTTGCGTTTGGTCTCCGTGTCGGGGTACCCCTTCTCATACCTCTGAATTGTAAGGCCCCCATGGACCTTGCAGTTTCATTTTCTTTCTTGAGCTGGGTGAGTTTCTAATCCATCGGTGCCCCGAACAGTGTCTCTTCATGGGGTGCGCAGAATTTTGTTTTGTACTTCTGGCGTCGGGTCCTTCTCCTTTGAAGTCGAGCGGTCCTTTTCGGGGACGTGCTTCGACGACATTGGCTTTTCACCGGTCTTCGCTGCCTGGGAGTCCTTTTCGAAGGATCCGCTGGGCTGTTTGTCCTTGCAGTTGCGGCCGTCGAGATTTTCGGCGCCAGTGCTCCCTTCGAGGACTTAGACTCTGTTTTTCAAGAGTCTGACTCGGGCTTTCGAGAGCCTGTCGGGAGTTTAGGGGTCGACGACTCTCCTACCTCTTTAGATGCCTTCTTAACAGTCTCTACGACCATGTAGTCATCTGGTCCCTCGGCGATGTTGTCCTCTTCGTCGCTGGAGAGGCCCAGGTCCCAAAGCGACAGAGGTTCGCCTTTGCCTTGCATGGTGTAGTTGGCTTTCCTCTGTTTCTCTCTAACCCTGAGTGTCTTCGGGGTGAAGGCGGAGCAGAAGTTGCAATCCTTGCTCTTGTGGTCAACTGGTAAGCAAAGGTTGCAGACCGGGTGCTGGTCCTTCTGCGCGTATTTGTGGTGGCAGTTATGGCAGAATTTAAAAGGTGTTTTGTCCATTCCTGCGCTCAGGGGGCCCCCTATGTGCCCATTATCCGTTAGACAACGAAGATCTCAAAGTTCTCCTCCTTCTTCGTCGTCCCGGCTTGGTGATCTCGTTCCTTGGTATCTTCTCCAATCTTTTCTGTGTAAAATGTGTCTTTTTCCTCTTCTTTTCTCCAAAAACTCTGGAGCCTCTCGGTGACGATCCAAACCCAACGGCGGAAAAAATAATCTGAAAATGGCGCCCAAAGGCGGGAGCTTATGACCGTGTAGTCATCTGGTCCCTCGGCGATGTTGTCCTCTTCGTCGCTGGAGAGGCCCAGGTCCCGAAGCGACAGAAGTTGGCCTTTTCCTTGCATGGTGTAGTTGGTGATCTCGTTCCTCTGTATATTCTCCAATCTTTTCTGTGTAAAATTCTTCTTTTTCCTCTTCTTTTCTCCAAAAACTCTGGAGCCTCTGGGTGACAATCCAGACCCAATTGCTGGAGATGAAGATGGCTCCCAAAGGTGAGAGCTTCCGCAGGAAGCGTGCCGACGTCACAGGAAGTTGCTGGAGATGAAGATGGCTCCCAAAGGTGGGAGCTTCCGCAGGAAGCGTGCCGACGTCACAGGAAGTACACCAAAAGGTGGGACATCGATGCCCACCTGGGCTACGAAAGAAAAAAAAAAGAAAAAAAAGACAAAAAAGACTACGATTCCGGACCCAACCACTAGACCACAGAATAATGCACAGCATAGTGAATCCAGAAAGATTCACGCTGCAAAAGTATCAAATTCAGGCACGGACCAGAGCTCTGAACTCGGATCGTTGGAAGACCTGAGAAACAAGATGCCACCAAAGATTTATTTTTCCAAGGAACTTCGGATGCTCCAAAAAGAAAACGAACACTCATTTAAGTCAAAACAAAGAGACAGAGGAAGGGGCACAAAAGTGAAACCCAGAGAAGCAGACAATGAAGGAAAACAAACAAACAGCGGCATGGGAATACGGGGCCAGCATGGAAAGAACAAGTAATGGCAGTACAATCGAAGAAAGTAACGGTAATAAACCTCTCTAAAACACAATTCACTCATGAGGACATTTGGACTTTTAAACTTGGATTATCCTTTTGTCCTACATCACAAGTAAATTATACACAATTAAGGATCGATTTATTTAAGTTTGTTAGGAAGTTGACATTGTACAAAATACATGCATTCTGCCAAACAGGGAAACAATTGATGTGACAACAACAACCACTTCTCTCCAGACTACCCTTACAATAAGAGACCTTGAGATATTACAAACACTACATGGTTCAGAAAGAATGGAAGAGACCACAATCATATCTAGTAATTCCAATGACTCTCTAGATCCCACTAATATTAACAACATCCTTGGTATCGACAGGGGCAAATGACGAATTTTAGAATGCCATCTAGATCCATACCCCAATTACCCAAATACAATATTGTCGTATTCTCAGACACAGTAACAGAGGAAATTTTGAAACTAAGTAGAGAAAAATTGAAACAGAGTAACTTGAACAAGAGACAATGGAACACATTAACTGAGTTACAGAAAGATCAGACAATAATCATTAAACCCTCCGACAAGGGGGGGTAAAATAGTGATAATTTGTAGAGAGAACTATGTAAAGGAGGGACTCAGACTGGTGAGCAATAGCATCTGTTACGTTAGAAGTGACAGGGAATGTTAGAAATGGGATTTCCGGTTGGCTAAGGCTTGCGCCAAAGCAAGGCAGAAACCACCACTCTAGCCAGGGCAAGGAAGTAACACGCCAAGGATAACCCCTGCTCACCCTCTAGGTCACGTGACTCGAGAAGTAAGGCTAATCCCGGAGGCGATGTAGGTTAAGTATTTGCGCACGCACCCAGCAACAACACCCAAGGCCCACCACAAAGGAAACTCCACACAAGGTTATATATAAAAATAGCCTTTGTATTATACACATTAGATAATAAACACACCATTTACAATGTGCCAGAGGCACGGGCAGAATTTACAGGGGATTATATACATGGAACAGGGCCACATGGACCACTGTCAGGAATAAGCACTTGGTAGAACTAGCACTTTGTAGAAATAGAATACTTGTAGGAGTAGCGCTTAGCACATAGAACATATCATAACTGTAGCATCAAATAGTATATGTAGCACACAACCAGTAATCACTGGTAAAAGTTAAGTACCACCTACGCGATCCTAAACACCTTAGGCAAATATCACACAGGGAACCATGAACTCACTAGCATAACTATACTAGGAAAAACAACCACCTAAGCATAAAAATACATTTAGGGGTATAGGCAAGAAGCTTGGCACATGACGCATGAAAACACATTCAGAGGTGTAGGTAAGAAGGCATTACACACTAGGCAGGTAATCATGAATTGCGCAAAGATCACATAGGGCCAGAAATAGGTACCCCTCGCAACGGCACAACACCAGAACTGTCCCCCAGGCCAACTGGCCTCTCAGGGGCTGAAACGCCCGGTGTCCACAATGTCAGGGAAGGCTGCGCAGGCAGCCAAAGAAGATGGCGCAAGGGTTCCTGGGGAGGCCTAAATGAAGCGTGTCCACAATGTCAGGGAAGGCTGCACAGACAGCCAAAGAAGATGGCGCAAGTGTTCCTGGGGAATTCCAAATGAAGCAGCTGCCCACTAAGTGCTGGGCAGCTGGAGACCTCCTCTGGGCTCTAAATAAACAAAATAGGGCCAAAATAACGTGGGAGCCTCGTGGGCTCGAGAGAAAATGCTGCCCACTGTGGGGGGAGTGGCCCGCTCTACCTCCCAAAATGGCCCCAAACTGGTGGAGCCTCTCAGGCTCAAACAATAATGCCCTCAAGATGTTGGAGTCCTGCTCGGGGGACTCGACAAACAATTATGGCCCAAAACGAAGGCAGCACTTAGCAGGAGGGGCGGGCACCGGCAATATGCCCCGACGCCACCTCTATCAATAATGGCCCCCAGGGTCCATCGTGGCTCTGAATGCACTGGTCCCCGGGAACCTCTCAGGGCTTGAATCAGCAAATGCCCCCGTTGGTGTCTCGCTCTGGGACTGCTACAATAATGTGCCCCCAACGTCTGAGTCCCGCTTCACTCACCGGAGGTCTTCAGCAGCACTCCTCCAGTCTGCGCAGGGTAGGGCGAGGCTCCTCTTGGGCTGCGGGGCTCTCATTTCACTCGGGGAGCCTCGCTGCTCTGGCGGCCGGTGCTCCTCTCTGCCGGGGGCTGCGGGGCTCTCTGGTGGGAGACACACACAGGGCTCACACCGCTAATGTGGGAGCCCTGCTTCCTGTCTCCTCCTACGGCCGGACTTCCTGCTCCTTGGCCGGTCCCCGCCCTCGTCTCAGCAAGGGCTGCCTGACTTCCGGGGGCCGCACAGTGATTTTCTGTTGTCTCAGCCTGCGGTGGTGATGCGGGGCTGATGAGGGGCAGGCTCCCTCTTTAATTTAAATGTAAAGCGGGGTGAGCACCCAGTAGGCCGCAAATGTAAGAATACACCCTGGCACAAGGTCCCTGGCGGGGTGAGCACCGGCTAGAGACATAAACCGGCAAAATTGCGGGGTAGGCTCCTGTGCCGATGATAAGCACAAAGGGGGATCCCCACGTCGGGAATTCCCTCGAGAAAAGGGATCGCCGCTCCAGCGGTGCAATGCACTGTTTTTAGAGGGGGGAGGCCAGCGCTCCCTAGGGCTGGCAGGCAGGAATCCCCAAAGTCCAGGGTAAAGTCTTTGGAAAGGCAGGGGGGCAAAGGCGGGACCCAGGAGCCAGCTCACAGGGCCATCCAGGCAGGGAGGCAATACCCAGTGGTGGTCTTTCGTGCGCCCAGCAGCAGCAGCAGGGCCCCCTTTTCAGGTCAAGAACAAGAGCAACATTCATGGGGACGCAGCCCCTTTTTATACACCTAATTCCTCTGTCTGTGTCTGCAGGGTAGGGGGAAAACCAGTCGCAGCTGGTTTTGGAGCACTCTGATGTTCTCAGCCCCTCTTCTCATTCACTGGCCAGGTTAGGATCATCAGTCGCACCACAGGGGGCGGAGCCAGCATTGTGTGGGGAAAGCCCAGCCCTATTCAGGTCCCAGGTGCACCCCTCCCTCACATTAACATGCAGATCTACCATTCACCACCGGGGCAGACCCATCCTGACTCATGGAGCCAGGCACACCAGCTAGTCTCAGCCAATCACAAGCCAGACAGCCAATTTACCTTTTGTACACAGACAGGCCAACTTCTAGAAGTGGCACTTCCACACTAGGCACAATAACGCCACACACATCATCACACAGCATTCAATCTCACGAGTTCGCACATACCAAACTCGCCCCTGCACTCCCCATGCATCAGGGACACATACATTCCCCATGCATTCCTATGGGAGGGCAGGCCAACCTCACAACACGCACGCACTTTACACTGGGACACAGTGGTAAAGTGCACAGAAGCCAAAAATTACTAACACCAAGTCACAATTAAAAGCAAAAAGTTTAGGGGTGAACCTACCAGGTGGCCAAGTCCAACAGGGAATATTTACATAATGTAATTACACACCATAAGGAAAGACTACTGGAGCGGCATGAACACCAACTACTGAGTTGGGATGTTTCCTCAAAAAATAATATTTTTGAGAATACCTCAATATATGTTGATCGTTTTCTGGCGCCATATGCACAGAATTTGATAACTACTTTAGCGATACGCAAGACTTCATCCAAAAATCCAATAATCTGTGTTGGGACAAGGAATGTTGGCAAGTGTGCTTAGATGTTGAAAGTCTGTACACTAGTATTAGGCATCAAGATGGAATGAATGCCTGTAAATACTTTCTCGGAATGAGAGATGCTAAGGTACTTGTTAGAGGGGGGAGGTCTCTGGGGCACAGAGGTAAGTACTCCTGGCCACCCCGGGACCCCTCTACTCCAGGAACATTACCGAGCACTAGAGTCAGACCCTCCAGAGGGAGGGTTAAGCGTTTATGTTCATGTACACGGAGACACCACCACACTACAAAGGGACACCACACCAATGGGATATAGGCAAAACAAGTTCTTTATATATGGCTTTTCATCAGATCAGGGATTATGTACACTTGGGCTAGGGGCCAGCTTTGCTTCTTGAATGGCCGGGACTCATGTAGGGGATATGCGGGAGACTTCGGGGGAATTCTCAAGGTACTCACAGTCTCCCCGGATTAGTCTATAGTCCGGTCGGCTCAGGAGGACTGTGGGATTCAGCGCTCCTGGCACGGGTGGTGGAGGCCACGTATCCGGCGTAGGGCTCTCAATCCTCGAGCCGCGGGATACGGAGGGCTGCAATGTAGAGGTATCAGGCGTACGACTCACAATTCTCGAGTTGCGTGATACCGATGGGGTCTAGAGCGGCGGGTTTGTGGACAAGTCGTACCCTCAACCACGATTCGTCCACTTGATGTTCCACACACCCTGGGCTCCGGGTACGACTCGCACTTCTGAGCGCCCTAGGTCGGGTCGCCCCTCCTGCCGGTGACTGGCCAGTGCCGCTCGTACTTTGGAGCGCGAAGGGCTCTTGTGTCCGGTCTCCGGTGTGGGGCACACCCTGAAGCACCACTGGTCTCCTAGCGCTCCCCGGGATGTGGCATACAGCTGTCTATGTGGTGCGTACTCAGGAGCGCACAGGTTCTCACACACTTCCAGGTACGGACAGATGTAGCTGCGGTGCGTACTCTGGAGGGCACAGGTTCTCAAGCGCTTCCAGGTACGGGACGGACAGATGTCGGCCAAGTACACGGCTCGAGCCGCGACGAAGTCAGCAGGGCTCGAGTCGGGGGTAACGAAGCGTCCTCACGGGGTCAGGGGAGCCGCAATCTAGTCAGCAGGGCTCAGAGGGTCTTTGGTGGGAGCGCGACGTTCTTCTTCTCCAGGATGGGCCGCGACCACGTCAGCAGGGCCCTCTTGTTCCAAGATTCAACTAACTCCACTCCCGAGGTGGCCACCATTATATCTCTCCTTTTTCCTTTCAAGTTCTAGCCCTCCCAGATGGCTCCTCGGCCTGGGGCTGATTGTCGGTGCCTCCGGCCATCTGGCACTCGTCTCCTTTGAAGTCTGGAGGTAGGGCTTTTCCGCTGCCCGGCAGGGAGCGGGGCCATTTCGGGCAGGAGGTGCCAACGAAACTCCTCCGCTCCATTCCACTGGGAAAAGGATCGCTACCCACAGCTGGGCAGGGGGGCAATGGGGGGTTCAGGTTTCTCTGAGGGGGGGAGTGCGCTGGCGGACCCCGGTTTCTATCGTTGGGCCTGGGCACTAGGCTTCCTGCTACTGGGGGGAACTGGGGGTGCTATGTCGGGGGGGCTACGATTCTTCTGGGATCAGGGGGGGATGTGGGGAGGACAGAGGACAGGGCTACGCTGGGGGTGGCCGCGCACAGGGGAATGTTGGGGCCCGGGAGGTAAGAAGGCCTACGCCAAGGAGGACAGGTCGAACACACCTCCCCCCCAGCTGAAAGGCAGGGAGAACTACTCATCCCCTTGGGAGTTCTCCTCACTGAGGCGGAAAAACCTGGATAGACCATCCGCATTGGCGTGGTCAGTACCCCGGCGGTGTTCAACAGTGAAGTCCATCCCTTGGAGGGAAATGGCCCACCGCAACAGTTTGGGATTCTCTCCCCTCATCTGCATTAGCCACCTGAGGGGCCGGTGGTTGGTTTGGACCCGGAAGTGAGTTCCGAACAGGTAGGGCCTCAGTTTCTTCAGGGCCCAAACCACCGCAAAGGCCTCCCGCTCGATGGTGCTCCACCTTTACTACCTGGGTAGTAATCTCCGACTGATGAAGGCGACTGGCTGGTCTTGGCCCTCTTCATTTAGCTGGGATAGAACGGCCCCTATGCCAAGCTCGGAGGCGTCGATCTGGACAACAAACTCCCGGGAGTAGTCAGGGGCCTGGAGTACTGGGTCGGTGCACATGGCTGTCTTCAAGGCGTCAAAAGCCTTCTGACAGGTGGGGGCCCATTGCACCTTCTTAGGCTGTCTCTTAGAGGTCAAATCTGTCAGGGGCCCTACTAAGCTGCCATACCCCTTGATGAATCTCCGGTAGTAGCCGGTGAGGCCGAGGAAGGCCCTCACTCCGATCTGGATCGTGGGGGGTTCCCAAGCCAGGATGGCGTCGATTTTGGGTTGGAGGGGCGCCACCTGGCCGCTCCCTACCTGGTGCCCGAGGTAGAGCACTGACCCTTGCCCAATCTGGCACTTACTGGCCTTGATGGTGAGCCCGGCCCGGCGCAGGGCCGACAACACCCCCCAGAGGTGTCGCATGTGTTCTCCCCAGTCTGTGTGGAACACTGCAATATCATCCAGGTATGCAGCGCTGAATTCCTCCAGCCCCGCCAGTACCCGGTTGACCAGTCCCTGGAAGGTGGCCAGGGCGTTCTTCATTCTGAATGGCATCACCTGGAATTGGTAGTGCCCATTGGGGGTGGAGAAGGTGGATCTCTCTTTTACTCCTTCGATGAGGGCAATTTGCCAGTATCCTGGGGTCAGGTCGAAAGTACTGAGGTAATGTGCCGCTCCCAGA
Organism: Lissotriton vulgaris; assembly: GCF_964263255.1. Lineage (NCBI taxonomy): Eukaryota > Metazoa > Chordata > Amphibia > Caudata > Salamandridae > Lissotriton > Lissotriton vulgaris. The sequence continues at coordinate 173,899 of NW_028254346.1, read as the reverse complement.
CGGTCAATGAGTTTGTCTGCCCAGGGTATGGGGCGTGCATCCGTTCTTGTGACGGCATTGAGTCCACGGTAATTCACGCAGAACCTTAGTTCGGGTGTGGTACCTGGGGCAGCCGCTTTCGGGACCAGGACCACGGGGCTGGCCCACCGGCTGTCAGAGGATTCCACTACCCCCAGGACAAGCATTTTGGAGACCTTCTCCTTAATGCAGGACCGGACTCGGTCTGGGACACGGTAGGCTTTGTGCCGCACAGGGGTGCTGTCCCCAGTGTCTACATCGTGGACACACCAATCTGTGACACTGGGGACCAGGGAAATCAGGTCAGAGAACTGTCTCAATAGCTGGCGACAGTCTTTGTGCTGTTCCGGGGTCAGGGAGGGGGAGAGAATCACTCCCTCCACTGAGCCATCCTTGTCCTTAGCACATAGGAGATCTGGCAGGGGCTCGGTCTCCTCCTCTGCCCCATCATCAGTGGCTAGGAGCATGCTCACCTCAGACCGCTCGAAATGGGGTTTGAGGCGGGTCACGTGGAGGACCCTCAAAGGGTTCCTTGGGGACTGTACATCTACCAGGTAGGTGACCTGGCTCTTGCGCTCCACTACTTTGAAGGGACCAGTCCATTTGTCCTGGAGGGCACAAGGTTCCACCGGGGCCATCACCCACACCTGCTGACCAGGCTGAATTGCTACCCGAGTGGCATTCCGGTCATACCAGCCTTTCATTTCTTCCTGGCTAGCCTCGAGGTTGGCCTCCGCGAGTTCTCTGAATTTCCGAGTCTGGTTCCTTAGGGCCAGGTTGTATCGGAGTACATCCTGGGGATGGTTTCGGGAGGCTGTCTCCTAGCCCTCCTTGACTAGGCTTAGCGGTCCTCGGACGGGGTGACCATAGAGTAGTTCAAAAGGGTTGAACCCCAGGGACTTCTGGGGGACTTCCCGGTACGCAAACAAGAGGCAGGGTAGGAGGAAGTCCCACTTACGCCTCAGGGGCTCCTCCAGGCCCATGATCATTCCCTTCAGGGTCCGGTTGAACCTCTCAACCAGACCATTGCTTTGGGGGTGGTACGGGGTGGTGAATTTGTAAGTCACCCCACACTCCTGCCACAGGGACTTCATGTATTTTGAAATGAAGTTGGTCACCCTGTCGCTCACCGCCTCCCGGGGAAATCCCACCCGGGAGAATATTCCCATCAGGGCCCGCCCCACCATGGGGGCCGTCACTGTTCGGAGGGTGATGGCCTCGGGGTACCTGGTGGCGTGGTCCACCAGGACTAAGATGAATCTGTGGCCCATGGCGGTCTGGGGGTCCAGAGGTCCCACAATATCGATTCCCACCCGCTCAAAGGGGTACTGACCACCGGGAAGGGCTGGAGAGGGGCTTTGCGCCTTCCTCCACTCTTCCCACTGGCCTGGAAGGTCTGGCAGGTCTGGCAGGACTGGCAGTGGGTCGCTTAGTTTTGGCGCATCTTGGCCAAATAAATGGGAGACCAGCCGGTGGTATGTCTTACCTTGTCCCAAGTGTCCTGCTAGAGGCACGTCGTGAGCCAGACCCAGTAGGAAGTCTCTGAAGCATAGGGGTACCACCAGCACCTGGGCAGCCCTAGCTCAGCAGACTTAGGCTCGCTGTAGAGGAGACCATTCTCCCAGTAGATCCAGTGGGACCCGGACTGGTCGCCGGCCACCTGTGCAGCGGCCTGCTGCCACATGCCTAGAAGGGTGGGGCAGGTGGTCTGTTCACGGCAGAACTCTTCCCGGGAAGGTCCCCCCTCTTGTCGCCACTCGGCCAATCCAGGGAGGTCCCCCAGCTCTGCAATCTGCTCTCCGGTAGGGCCCGGGCTTCTTCTTCTTCAGGGTTGGATTCCCCTAGGGTGTCGGGACTGGTGGGGTCGGGTTGTCCGCACTCCCTTTCTCTTCCCTCTAAGGCGGGGCTCTGGGCCCCTCTTTCTGGCCCCACTTTCTCTGGAACACTCATCCTTGCGGCCATCCTTGCGGTGGCGCACACCCACTCGAGTAGGCCCATCATTCTCAGATGAGCCTTTCGTTCCACCTGTGTCCACGGAGAAGTCTCCAGGTCGTTGCCAAGTAAACAAGCGACCGGCATGGAGGGTCGGACCGCTACCTGCAGGGTGTCAGATACTCCCCCCCATTCAAAGGGAATTTGGGCCATTTTGCAGAGGCTCTCCGAATTGTCGGCCGCAATGAACGGACAGAGGACGTGAGAGACAATCTGCTCCTTTGATACCAAGTGACAGTGGACAGGTGTGACACTGGCACCGGTGTCGCGGAGGGCCTCTACCCAGTGTCCGTTGACGGTCACCCACTGCGCGTACTTCGTAGTATTGGGTGGTAGCGGGGTTCCGGGGACCATTTCTCCATCCCCTAGGGAGACCAGGGACATCGCTACGGGTTCCCACTCCTCAGGAGCTTCTAACTCCTCCTCGAGGGCGACTGCGGTCAGGTGACGGGGGGGTTGCCAGAGATGGTGGGCTTTTTGTAGAGGGGACACTGGGCATCACTGGCATAGTGGCCTCGTTTTTGGCATTTGTAACAAGAGGTGGCGTTCCTTGGCCCCGGTCTGCCTGGGGGGACCCCAGGGCTTGTTACGGGGGGAGACGGTGATCCTGGCTGCTGTTTCCTTGGGGGCTACATTGGGGCCCTGGCGGGAACTCCTGCGGCCTACCTTAGCCTCCCCCCCCTCGCAGTTGGGGGCCCTTCTAATTTCGAGCATAGTCACGTCACCCACTGGGGCCCTGGGGACCCGGGTGTTCACTCAGCGGTCTGCCTCCACGGCAAGAAGTCTGGGGTTAGTAAGCTTGTTGTCCAGGAGGTGCTGGTGCAGTTCCACAAAGCAGTTTAATGATAGGTGTTCCCAGGCTATCAGATCAAATAACTCTTCGAACGTGGTGACCTTGCTGCCCTTGATCCACCCTTCCAAGGCTCTACTGTAAAAGTTGACATATTCTACCCAGGTGGTATCAGGGAGCTTTTTGCAATCCTTGAATCGCTGCATGTACATCTCTGGGTTGAGCCCATACCTAGCTACTAGGGCCTCCTTCATGTGGCTGTAGGAATTCAGTACAGTGGAGGGGAGTTCTAGCAAGGTATCTCTCCCCTCGCTCAGGAATCGCCCCCACAGCCCGGCCCCCCAATCCGTCTCCCGGACCCGGTGGGAGGTCATCGCTACCTCATAGGCTTTAAACCATTGTTGAATGTCATCATTCCTATAGTATTCCTTGACTACGTCTTTAGGGATGTGGTCCTTGGCTTCTACAGGGGGAGGGGTTCCCCGGGGGCCCGGCTTCCTCAATCCTAGCCTTGAGTTCGAGCTCCTTCAAGCTCCATTCGTGCTCTAACTGGAGTTTCCTGACCTCATGCTCTCGCTCCAACTTTTTTTCCTCCAACTCCCCTTGCAACCTCAACTCTTCTATAGCTAACTTCCGTTTTGCTAATTTTAATTCCCTTCAATTTTTAGGTTTCGCTGGGGAACGGAGCCTTTAGGCTCCGCCTCCAGAGAAATCTCTTGATTACAGTAAGCATAAATGGAGGCTAGCCATTGGAACAGAGAGGCGTCCGTCATGGCCGGAGGAGACTCGGGGCGTTCCCGAGATTCTTTGGCTTTTGGCGACGTCACGCGACGCCGGGAACGCCCCCGAATCTGGTCCGGCCGGGCCGTGCTTGCTGCTGTCCTGCCTTCTTCCATGTCCCTCCTCCCGCCGTCCCCCCTCCCCCCTCCTCGCTGTCCTGTGCACGTTTCCCGCCTTCCGTTCCTCTCCCACGCCTCCCGAGCCGCAGCTGATCCCGATCCGCTCTCCCCGCCTCCCTCTCCCCTCCCACAGCAGATCCCCGCTTCCCTCTCCCCTCCCACAGCAGATCCCCGCCTACCGGCTGCTGTGCCGTGCTGTGAGGTCGCCGTGTTCATCGACACGTGTTTGGTGCAGACTGAAGGTTTGTGAGCCTTCCCCGAGCAGAGCGCACTAAAATAACCTGTGTGCAGCTTCACCACCGCGACCCGGGATCAGTAAACCCCCGACGAAGGGCCCCGTACCTTGCTGGTACCAACGCGACCGAAAACGAGCCCGCTGCTCTCCGATTGGACGGGAGAGCCGAGCCCCCTCACCAAACGCCACGACGGGATTGGCCCGTGCGGCGCAGCGTCACCACTGTTGCCGTGTGGTGATTGGCTAGGGCGAGGAGCGTCATCGCAGGCTTGACCCGGGAGCCGCACTGCCATAGGCTGACTCCCGGGTGCTTTGGAGGCTCGCCCGTTCTGCCGTGTCTGGATTGGCCCGCTCGACTGGAGGAGCCGAGAATTCACCGCGATCACCGCCGGGCCCGGGGAAGACTGACCTGACCTCGCCGAGGGACCTGAAAGAGTGCTCCAGCCCCCGGCCTGCCGTCTCTGCCCCCCGCTGCTCCCTGGAGAACTGAGAGCGGGCGGAGGAGCGTCCTGAGACTGGCCGGGCTGGAGCGCTAGTGAGCGCTCGCCGCGGGGTGCGCCTGGAAGGGAATCCCCCCTCCCAACAGCATTGCGGTGAGACGCGCTAGAGGCGCGAAGGGTCCCTGACGCTAGGGGCCGGGTCCCGTTAGCGGTATAAAACATTGGCATGATTCTTGGCTCATTTTGGGAGCGTTTCTAGCATAAAACATTGGCATGGTTCTTGGCTCATTTTGAAGAGCGTTTTCAATCACATAATATTGGCATATCGTGTGCTGATTAAAGAGACTAGAGACATTTGCTTCAAGAACTTCCTGAAATTTAGAAACACCAATTAAGATTAAGTTCATCATTGCTATACTGAAGTGATTATCGTGCAACTGCTTATTTACATTGCTGCAACCAGATAAAAGTTATTTCTATTTTTATAAAATACTTACCTGTGTGGTCTCAGTTTGTGGTGGATTCAAATTGTGAGCGGCCCGGTAATTCTGTTGAGGCTGTTAACAGCCGTTACTTACCCCAGTGAAATTAGAAGTGTGAGGCAACACTGGAGTTCCACGGTGTTTCACCTCCTGCTCGCGCGCAGAGTCTCAATGCAGCACCTGGGCAAAAGCGTAAAATAGGCACAGTAAATCCGATTTCCGTATGTTGTTTATCCAAAACTCCGAATTGCTGTTACTTTCCTGTCCCCTAATAACCAGGATCCCAGGCAGGTCATGGTAATTCTGGTGCGGGGAAATAAGGAAATGATCACGGGTCACGAGGTCCTCTCTTCTTTCCCTGGTGATCCTTTCCTGCCTGTCTTCACTCCATCCCCATCCTCTGCCCGCCGTTGGCTCTCTTCTCTCGTCCTCTTTCCTATCTGTCCCTCGCGTCTTTTTCACCCATAAGACTCCCTCCCCAGCTCCTCCCAATTCATCAGTCCCGTTCACACTTTTTTAAATGTCCCCCTACCTTCCCTCTCTTCTGCCCTCACTCACCCCTCTGCCCCAGCCGTCCCCTCTCGCGTTACCCCTATATTTCCTTGTTGGTTCCCCGCTCTGCCTTTCCCTCTCTTTCTTCTCCTCGCACCCTACACAGCTCAACCTCCTCCATTCGCCGTCCCTCCTGCCCGCTCACCGTTGTCCTCACACACTCCTCTCCATTTCGGATGCCCCCTCCTTTCCTTTCTCCCTCCCATCCTCTCACATCCTCCATTGATACATTGTACTCGCCCTATCTTTCTTTTGCTTTCCTCTTCCAAATGTACCTCTTGCCCTCTCGGCTCATTCCTTGACCCGCCGCTACCCCTTTACTCCGTCCCCTTTCCCTCTCTCTCTCTCTCTCTCTCCCTCTCTCTTGTGCTTTCTCCACATCTTTCCCTCTCAGCTTTCTTTCTTCCCTCTTACAGTTTTGGTTTCTCTCGTTCTCTCACTCTCTCTCCCCTCCTGCCGTCTCTTTTCCTCTCACCCCTCCTCTTTCCTCGCTCAATCTGTGCCCCTCGTGTCTGCTCTCTCTGGTCACCAGAAGAGACAGCGCCTCCCACCGCCGCAAAAACGCCCGCCATAGAAAGAGCGCAAGGGACAGGAAACGAATAAACAAGGGAAGGAAAGACACACAACCAAGAGTGGAACACTTAAAGCTGCTCCAGAGAGGGGGAGCCGAGCAGGTCCGCCTGGAAATGTACATGTGTAGAGACACTTCCTCGGGAAGGTCCCCCCTCCCCCCGATCAGACCCTTTCAATTATTCAATAGCTAGAGCAGACCAAGTGACTGCCAGGTGCAATACATCAGGCTTAGGAAGGGCTTTCATTAGATTCGGAGAGATTCACGCTGCTCTCTCCCTCCATCCCTCCGCCCTCACTCCTGTGTGGGTGGCTCTGTGTGTGTGTGTGTGGGTGGCTCTGTGTGGGTGGCTCTGTGTGTGTGTGTGTGTGTGTGCGTGTGGGTGCAAATGCAATAGGTCTCACATTTGCGAAAGATTAAGCTATTGGCATTGTAAATGACAATGCCATTTATTTATCTGTTTTCAAAACCAACACATAAATAAAAAAAATTGTCATTTACAATGACAATAGCTCTAACTTTTACAAAGGCGAAACCGTTGCATTGTAAATGCTTGTTAGCTTAGCTAGCTCTAACTCGTGGGCTCTGCTCTTCTCTCGATCTGCCATTTCCTCTAGGGACAGGCCTCTCTCTAGCGTGGCGCTACACACAGGGGAAACTGATCTCTCCCTTTCAGGGGCCCCGGGTTCGTCCTGCCATCCGTCCACAGCGCTGTTCCCTTCTACATGGGGAGGAGGCGCCATGGACACTACCCAGGCCTTCAGGGCCTTCTGGAAATCTTCCTTGGTGTTTAGGCCAGAGGTGGGGATTTGAAAGTCCTTACAGAATTGTTTCAGTTCCTGTGAGACTTGGCCCTTTCCCCAGAAATGTTTCGCTTTTTATCCCCTGTTAATTTAGAATGCCCCTATTGAAACAACAGTGTGTAGGCTTTGTGTGGTGGAGAAGGGCCTGTGTAGTGTAAAACTAGTGTTAAAGTACAGGTACTTCCTACCCCTAACATGGCCGCCACAGACCACTGCTGCAGCAGCGTGGTTTAGAGGGCGCATTCTAGTAGCCAGGGGCTGGCTGGAACCCTCAGGCAATGTATCCATCTTAGCCTGCCAGCCTGTCCACAGGTAGAATGGTGGAACCTCCTGGAAGCCTCTGGAACCTTCTGGGAGAGGTGAGGTGACACCAACTGACACTACCAACTGTCAACTGGCACTATAAAAGGAAAGGGAGGGAACTTTCCTGAGGAGAAAAGCTGAGGGGAAGACCTGGGGAAGTACCTACGCAGGAGGATAGGCAGTGGGGGTCAGGGCAGGGTCTTATGATGCTGGAATGACAGGGCCTAGTGTGCTGCTTTACAAGTGTTGAGGTATCCTGTTCCCCCCCCCACTGACCTAGCCCCGCGGCAGGGAACCCCCAGGGCCCACTTGAGGGGATTGGCTGAGGAGATCCAACACCAGCCACCAACTTAACCCCCTTCAAGGAATAAGAAACCAAAGGAAACAAGAACCCAACTGCTACTTACAAGGGCGCAAGAAACAGCTGCGCCAAGAAGAAATCAAGGAACCAGTAACCAAGAAACTTACAAAGGCGCAAGGAACATAAAGCGCCAAGAAGAGACTGAATCTCCACAGGACATTTGAAGAGCCACCCAGGTATTGGCGCTGTGTTGCTCCCTGTGCCCCCTGACGCCACCTGGGGTCCCTGCGCTAACCTACCGCTGCTGTTTGGCATGTCCTGTGAGCTGCCTCTATTTTTAAGCAACTACTGATGAAGCGCCAACCTAGAAACTGCCTAAGCGCTACATTGCCCTCCAAGTGCAACTGGTAATTAACTGTCTGGTTAGTTTATGACTAATGAAATGTTCTGCCTTTACTCTCATGACATGTATATTACTGCCTAAGGCACTGTTATATGAATGCTGTTGCTACCTCAGGAAATGTTTATACTACATAATTACATAGTTCCTGGGTCATATGTCATGCATACTCCTGCCTAATGCAATGGTTCCCAAAGACCTCTAGGTATATAAGGAGATGGTTACTCCCATTTGAGGAGAGGTTTATTCCTGATTAATAGGGATAGCGCACTGCTATACCAGCCTCAGGTGTTGTGATAATTTACCCTAGTTAAAAGAAAGGTTTATTCTTACCTGATGACATGGGTAATGCTGGCTAAATGAAATGTTTTACATTGAAGTCTTTTCCCTGTGTGAGGAGAGTGATAACTTTGACCTCTAGTCAGTTATGATACATTATTTATCTATTTATGAGATGTTTTACTCCTAATAGGGGAGAAGAGTTATGCACAGCTAAGGTTCCCTCTGATGTGATGTTTCATATTTAAGGAAAGTGGCAACCTACTGTTATTTATTGAAATGCTTACTGTTATAACTTCTTAATGCATTTGATGCAGGTGCTGACCAGGAGCAAGGCATAGGTCAGGCCTGTGTTATACTAAAAATGTATTTATTCAATATTTAATATTTATGGAACATCTAATATTTATTATTTATTCATCCAGTATTTATTGCCAAGTGTTCTCACACATGTATTTTAGTGGAAAGCGGATAAGCTAATTTTATGATGAATTCCTAATACCCTGATCCTGCTCCATCTACTTGATTATCTATCTTAATAAAGTTAACTTGAGTTTTTACATAAGCTCACTGGAGTGGTGTCCCTAATTGCGTGCCCATGTCTCTGACTCAGTGGTTGCGTGTGCTGCATGGTTGCTTAACACATATGCTTTCTGATGCCTACCCGCTCGTGCCATGCTACCCTAGGGGACTGGTGACCCCAGTTCCAACATATTGGTGTCGAGAGGTGGGATCCAGGACTTGTGACCATGCAGCACCCTCCATTGGGACAGGGTGCACAGCAATTGGGCTGCACAATTATTGTGTGTGTAAGCCAAAGTAATTGACCCCTCCACTGTCTAGCCTGTAGAGTGTATCAAGATCTGTTTGACCTAAACCTGTCACCCACGTCCAGGTATCTTTTCCCAGATTTATCTGAGTCCCCACCTGGCATAATGGAGTGTTGTCAGGGGATGGGGGTGCCTGTTGGGCGGAGGGAAGAAGGAACTCCGTACCACTTTGGGGGCACGGGTAGGAGCCCACCCAGAGGGGAGAGGGGATGGGGAACAGGAGGGGCAGGTCACACCCAGGGAGGCGGGCACACCGGAAGACCCAGGCCTACTCAAAATTGTTGTGTCTGACAAGGTGCTACCGGGAGGATGTTCTGGGGCAGGGAGTAGAGTAACTGGGGGTGTGCGTTGTCTAAGATGATAGAGCATGAGAGGGAGAGTGAGAGCCTTGCAATGGATGAGAGGAAGCTGGTGCACAGGCTTCAGCTAGAAGAGTTAGAGCTGAAGGCCTTGGAATTATGTGTACCAGGTGCTTCCAATGGTGGCAGCGTACCCGAGGTTCGGAGTTTAGACCAGTCACAGAGTGTAGGACCTGGACTGGGGTTTCAGGATCAGGAATTGCCTGACCTGGAGGGTGGGGTACCGGTAACTAAGGACCCTACCGGTGTGACTCTCAGGGGTACTACTCCAGGTGGGAGGGTGCGGAACCCTGGGAGGGGGTGCAGAGGGAGGAAGGACTCTCCTCTGGCACCGGTCCAGCCATGGGGTTAAGATCCTGGGTTGGGTGGCCAGGTTCAGGGGTTGCCTGACCTGGCGGGAGGAATCTCTGTATTCAGAGTTCCTCCGGTTGTGACTCTCAGGGGTACTACTCCAGGTGGGAGGGTGCGGAACCCTGGGAGGGGGTGCAGAGGGAGGAAGGACTCTCCTCTGGCACCGGTCCAGCCACGGGGTTAAGATCCTGGGTTGGGTGGCCAGGTTCAGGGGTTGCCTGACCTGGCGGGAGGAATCTCTGTATTCAGAGTTCCCCCGGTTGTGACTCCCAGGGGTGTCCCGAGGTGCCCCAGCTGTGGTCACTGGGCCTGGAGTGTTCTTTAAGAGAACCCCAGGTTGGGAGACTAGGCTGTCCCGATGTGTCATCCAGGAGGGAGGGTGCGGAACCCTGGGAGGGGGTGCAGGGAGAGGTAGGTCTCGCCCCTGTCACCAATTCAACTTAAGGGTTTAGACCCTAGGTTGAGGAGGAGAGTGGAAAAAGGTACCACGGGCCTGGGGCGACTGCCCCCCACTCTGAGAGAGAGTAAGGGCCAGAGACATCTGGAGTGGAGGTCTGTCCTGGCCGCATCCCACTAGGAACACCAGTGGGGTGGTTGGATTAGCGAGGATGTCATGGTGGTATTGGGCCTGCGTCCACCTTTTTCCGCCCCAAGCAGGGAAGCCCGTCAAGGAAATGATCAGTCTACCCTGGCTTTTGGCTGGGGGGGGAGATGTGTGAGACTTGGCCCTTTCCCCAGAAATGTTTCGCTTTTTATCCCCTGTTAATTTAGAATGCCCCTATTGAAACAACAGTGTGTAGGCCTTGTGTGGTGGAGAAGGGCCTGTGTAGTGTAAAACTAGTGTTAAAGTACAGGTACTTCCTACCCCTAACATGGCCGCCACAGACCACTGCTGCAGCAGCGTGGTTTAGAGGGCGCATTCTAGTAGCCAGGGGCTGGCTGGAACCCTCAGGCAATGTATCCATCTTAGCCTGCCAGCCTGTCCACAGGTAGAATGGTGGAACCTCCTGGAAGCCTCTGGAACCTTCTGGGAGAGGTGAGGTGACACCAACTGACACTACCAACTGTCAACTGGCACTATAAAAGGAAAGGGAGGGAACTTTCCTGAGGAGAAAAGCTGAGGGGAAGACCTGGGGAAGTACCTACGCAGGAGGATAGGCAGTGGGGGTCAGGGCAGGGTCTTATGATGCTGGAATGACAGGGCCTAGTGTGCTGCTTTACAAGTGTTGAGGTATCCTGTTCCCCCCCCACTGACCTAGCCCCGCGGCAGGGAACACCCAGGGCCCACTTGAGGGGATTGGCTGAGGAGATCCAACACCAGCCACCAACTTAACCCCCTTCAAGGAATAAGAAACCAAAGGAAACAAGAACCCAACTGCTACTTACAAGGGCGCAAGAAACAGCTGCGCCAAGAAGAAATCAAGGAACCAGTAACCAAGAAACTTACAAAGGCGCAAGGAACATAAAGCGCCAAGAAGAGACTGAATCTCCACAGGACATTTGAAGAGCCACCCAGGTATTGGCGCTGTGTTGCTCCCTGTGCCCCCTGACGCCACCTGGGGTCCCTGCGCTAACCTACCGCTGCTGTTTGGCATGTCCTGTGAGCTGCCTCTATTTTTAAGCAACTACTGATGAAGCGCCAACCTAGAAACTGCCTAAGCGCTACATTGCCCTCCAAGTGCAACTGGTAATTAACTGTCTGGTTAGTTTATGACTAATGAAATGTTCTGCCTTTACTCTCATGACATGTATATTACTGCCTAAGGCACTGTTATATGAATGCTGTTGCTACCTCAGGAAATGTTTATACTACATAATTACATAGTTCCTGGGTCATATGTCATGCATACTCCTGCCTAATGCAATGGTTCCCAAAGACCTCTAGGTATATAAGGAGATGGTTACTCCCATTTGAGGAGAGGTTTATTCCTGATTAATAGGGATAGCGCACTGCTATACCAGCCTCAGGTGTTGTGATAATTTACCCTAGTTAAAAGAAAGGTTTATTCTTACCTGATGACATGGGTAATGCTGGCTAAATGAAATGTTTTACATTGAAGTCTTTTCCCTGTGTGAGGAGAGTGATAACTTTGACCTCTAGTCAGTTATGATACATTATTTATCTATTTATGAGATGTTTTACTCCTAATAGGGGAGAAGAGTTATGCACAGCTAAGGTTCCCTCTGATGTGATGTTTCATATTTAAGGAAAGTGGCAACCTACTGTTATTTATTGAAATGCTTACTGTTATAACTTCTTAATGCATTTGATGCAGGTGCTGACCAGGAGCAAGGCATAGGTCAGGCATGTGTTATACTAAAAATGTATTTATTCAATATTTAATATTTATGGAACATCTAATATTTATTATTTATTCATCCAGTATTTATTGCCAAGTGTTCTCACACATGTATTTTAGTGGAAAGCGGATAAGCTAATTTTATGATGAATTCCTAATACCCTGATCCTGCTCCATCTACTTGATTATCTATCTTAATAAAGTTAACTTGAGTTTTTACATAAGCTCACTGGAGTGGTGTCCCTAATTGCGTGCCCATGTCTCTGACTCAGTGGTTGCGTGTGCTGCATGGTTGCTTAACACATATGCTTTCTGATGCCTACCCGCTCGTGCCATGCTACCCTAGGGGGCTGGTGACCCCAGTTCCAACAGTTCCCTATGGGTGTAATTCTCTAATTGGTCTTCTTGAAAGGTAGGGTTTCTGCTGGGTCCGGAAAGACTTATGGCGCTAGGTAGTGTGTCAGCTGCTCCCCTATACAATGACCACAAATGCTGATTCGGATCTCTTCGGCTGCTACCAGTGTTAGAGGGGGGAGGTCTCTGGGGAACAGAGGTAAGTTGTAGTAAAGTAAAATGATGAATCACGCAGGTAGAAACTTGTAAGTATCAAGTTTATTCGCAGCACAGAATAAACAAGCAGACCACCATCTGGCCAAGCACCAATGCCAGCATAATAATTCCAAGTAGAATCAAGACATCAGGAACACACTAAAGTTACAAATAAGAAACAGGGAAAACAGACTAAACAGATAAAGCTATTTACAACATATCTCCCTTCCTTAAAACCATAAAACAAAATAAAAAAACAAAAGAACAACTAATGAATGTAATCACTTAGGTAGATAGGTGGACGGCGAGATCGAACACTTCTCAAGGCATTATTAGGTGTAGAGACTGTCTCACCTGAATAAGAAGGTGTAGAAGTAGAGACAGCATCACCTGAGTGAGAAGGTGTAGGAGTAGAAACAGCATCACCTGAGTAGGAAGATGTGGAAATCCCATCCTCGTCGCCAAAATGTAGTAAAGTAGAATGATGAATCACGCAGGTAGAAACTTGTAAGTATCAAGTTTATTCGCAGCACAGAATAACAAGCAGACCACCATCTGGCCAAGCACCAACTGCCAGCATAATAATTCCAAGTAGAATCAAGACATCAGGAACACACCAAAGTTCCAAATAAGAAACAGGGAAAACAGACTAAACAGATAATGCTATCTACAACATAAGTACTCCTGACCACCCCGGGACCCCTCTCCTCCAGGAACGTTACCAAGCACTAGAGTCAGACCCTCCAGAGGGGAGGGTTAAGCATTTATGTTCATGTACACGGAGACACCACCACACTACAAAGGGACACCACACCCATGGGTTATAGGCAAAACAAGTTCTTTATATATGGCTTCTCATCAGATCAGGGATTATGTACACTTGGGCTAAGGGCCAGCTCTGCTTCTTGAATGGCCGGGACTCATGGAGGGGATATGCGGGAGACTTCATGGGAACTCTCGAGGTACTCACAGTCTCCCCGGGTTAGTCTCTAGTCCGGTCAGCTCGGGAGGGCTGTGGGATTCAGCGCTCCTGGCACAGGTGGTGGAGGCCACGTATCCGACGTACGGCTCTCAATACTCGAGCCGCGGGATACGGAGGGCTGCAATGTAGAGGCATCAGGCGTACGACTCGCAATCCTCGAGTCGCGTGATACCGATGGGGTCTAGAGCGGCGGGTTTGTGGACAAATTGTACCCTCAACCACGATTCGTCCACTTGATGTTCCATACACCCTGGGCTACGGGTACGACTCGCACTTCTGAGCGCCGTAGGTCAGGTCGCCCCTTCTGGGGGTGACAGGCCAGTGCTGCTCGTACTTTGGAGTACGAAGGGCTCTTGTGTCCAGTCTCCGGTGTGGGGCACACCCTGAAGCGCCACTGGTCTCCTTGCACTCCCCGGGACGTGGCGTACATCTGTCGATGTGGTGCGTACTCAGGAGCGCACAGGTCCTCAAGCACTTCCAGGTACGGGGCGACAGATGTAGCTGCAGTGCGTACTCAGGAGCGCACAGGTCCTCAAGCACTTTCAGGTACGGAACAGACAGATGTAGCTGCTGTGCGTACTCTGGAGCGCACCGGTTCTCAAGCACTTCCAGGTACGGGATGGACAGATGTAGGCCAGGTACTAGGCTTGAGCCGCGACGAAGTCAGCAGGGCTCGAGTCGGGGGCAACGAAGCGTCCTCACGGGGTCAGGGGAGCCGCGATCTAGTCAGCAGGGCTCAGAGTGTCTTTGGTGGGAGCGTAACGTTCTTCTTCTCCAGGATGGGCCGCGACCACGTCAGCAGGGCCCTCTTGTTCCAAGATTCAACTAACTCCACTCCCGAGGTGGCCACCGTTATATCTCTCCTTTTTCCTTTTAAGTTCTAGCCCTCCTAGATGGCTCCTCGGGCCTGGGGCTGATTGTCGGTGCCTCCGGCCATCTGGCACTCATCTCCTTTGAAGACTGGAGGTGGTGCTTTTCCGCTGCCTGGCAGGGAGCGGGCAGGAGGTGCGAAAAAAAACCTCCTCCGCCCCATTCCACTGGGAAAAGGATCGCTACCCACAGCTGGGCAGGGGGGTGAAGGCGGGTTCAGGTTTCTATGAGGTTGGGACCCTATGGGGGAGGGCGCTGGCGGACCCCGGTTTCTTTTGTTGGGCCGGGGCACTAGGCTTCCTGCTACTGGGGGGAACTGGGGGTGCTATGTCAGGGTGGCTATGATTCTTCTGGGATCAGGTGGGATGTAGGGAGGACAGAGGACAGGGCTACGCTGGGGATGGCTGTGCACAGGGGACGGTCAGGGCCTGGGAGGTAAGAAGGCCCACGCCAAGGAGGACAGGTCTAACAGTACTACAACACAAACAGATGATCATGAAAATGATCGAAACTTGTCTAAAGGAGAGCATTTTCCTCTTTGAAAATACATTGTATAAGCAAATACAAGGAACAGCCAGGGGGACATGCTTCGCCCCCAGCTATTCCAATCTTTTGGTGGGCTGGTGGGAGGAGAACGTCCTATGGAATCAAGATCAGAATAGATTCATTGGTCAAATCAGTGTGTGGCTCAGGTATATTGATGACGTCTTCCTCGTGTGGGAGAGGGGCGAGGAAGACCTAAAATCCTTTTATCTGTCATCAATAACAACAACATCAATCAATTCACCATGAATTACAGCCAGGAAACAGTGGATTTCCTTGATATATGAAAGTTTCACTCAAAAATGGCACACTCCAGACTGATCTCTACAGGAAGAACACTGCTGGCAACTCGATCCTCCTTGCGGATCTATCATCCACCAAGCTACTGCTGGAGAATCCCCTATAACAAGTTTCTCAGAGCCAAAAGAAACAGTAGCACCAATGAAGGCTGTAGGAGAACCAAACAGGACATGCTAGATCGCTTTAGTGCCAGAAAGTATCCTATGAAAAGCCTTATAAAATCTAGCATAAGGGCTGATGAAAAATCGAGAGAAGAACTTTTACAAGGAAAACCGCAGATATCAAGGGAACCTGACAAAGAACCGATACGTTTTATCACCAAGTTTACATGTCAAACAAACAACTTATGCAAGATCTTAAAGAGTAGATGGGCAATACTAACACATGATACCACCTTGAGAACGAAGATAGGCAAATACACCCAACATCACTTTTAAGAGAAATCTTTCCATAAAAGACCTGTTAGTACACAGCCATCTCACAAGTAACAGACAAACTTGGATGCAACAGAGTCGACGTTTCAGAAAATGCGGTAACTGCAAGGCGTGCAAATTCAGCACTAGCGTCTATGAGATCACCCTAGACAGGATTAGGAAGAAACACTGTATCACTAAACCAATCACATGCGAAACAAACTACGTACTATATGTAATCATCTGCCCATGTGACAGATGAAATATAGGGTTGACTACCTTTCCCATACAAAAGCGTATACTCGAACATTGGCAGGGGTGGGAATTCATATCTCCCGACGCCCGAGACATCTAGATTTTCTACAAGGGCAAGAGGTTTTAATTTCTGTTTTGTCCGAAGGACAAGTAGAAAGTCCTAAAGTAATTTGATACACAGCTGTTGAACTCTGGTGTTCACATCTAGTTAATAAGCCGCTCAGAGCAGTTTATTAGCACTGAAAGGATGAATGCAAAAGCTGGGGGTTGCACTTTCACTTTCCCCTGAGCAGAAGAACATGATGGAGCGAAGGTCAAAGTTGCAGCTACCTCCGACCCCAGCATATACATCCACAGCAGTATCAGGCTCACGTGTGGCTTGTGGGCCCCCTCCGGGTCCTTTCATTTACTTTGTGCCTGAGACGAACATCGAGCTTCTGCAGCTCCAGAACACCTGCAGCAGCAATGGCATGTAAGAGGCTGCCTTAGCTGCCTCTTGGCCCCCGCTCTGACTTGAACTTGTGATCCCTGCCTTTCATTCTGTGCTTCACCCTTGGGTCTCTTACGGCCCCACGATTCCTCCACATCCTCACCTCCAGAAACTAATGTAAAGCACCTTGTTTTCCCTTCTCATGAAGCTCCTGCCCCCCCCTCCCCTTTGTATTTCCTATACACCTCCGCCGCCATCTCTGACAGCCCTGACCCCTTTCTCTTGGCCTCTCATATCTTACGCGTACATTACATCTCCTTAATTTCCCCGTGGGGCTTTCATGCAGGCCTCAGGCCCACACCTATTTCTATACGTGCACTTCGTCTCACTTTTTGTCTTCTTCAGGGTGCACTGTAAACAGACAGTTGTAGCAGCTACTGCAGCTGTGAGGTTCTTGATAGGTGTCTTTCATCTGCAGGTTCACAGACAAAGACTAATTAATGTGAAAGGGTGGGTGAGTGGGTTAAAGGGTGGATGGATCGATGCAAGGATTGATGTAAGAATGGGTGAGTGAAAGGATAGAAGGATTAACACAAGGGTAAATGAATGGATGGGGTGAACGAGGATGGAAGAGTGAAAGGATGGATGGCTGAATGAAATGGTGGATTGACGGCTGAAAGAACTAAGATGGATGGGTGGATGGTTAGGTGGGTGGATGGATGATAGGTGGGTGGATGGTGGATAGGTGTGTGGATGGATGGATAAGTGGGTGGATGGAGGTTAAGTGGGTAGGTGGGTGGGTGGAGGATAGGTGGATAGGTGAGTGGATGAATAAGTGGGTGGCTCGGTGGAAAGGTTGCTGGATTGATAAGTGGATGGATGGATAGATTGATGGGTGGATAGTGGAGTGAAAAGGCTGATGAGTGAAAGGGTAGATGGAGGGATTGAAAGGGTGGATGGATGAGCAAAAGGACAGATTGATGGTGGGATGGCTGAAAGGGAGGCTGGATATATGAGTTGAAAGGAGGATGGATGGGGTGAAAGGATGGATGGATGGATGAGTGAAAGAATGGATGGAAGATGAGTGCAACTGTGGATGGATATCTGAGTTAAAAAGAGGATGATGGGGTTAAATCGTGGAAGTATGAGTGAAAGGATGGATGGAGGGATGAATGAATGGAAGGAGGAATGGATGAGTTTGATGGATAGATTTGGAGATGGAAGGATAGGGTTGGAGAAGGGTGTCAGGAACCCCCCCCCCCCCCCCCCCCCATTGTAGCAGCTACAATGGGGGTGCAGCCCTTAATGTGCCTCTTCGGTCTACAACTCAGCAGACAAAGGCTGATAAGTAATGTGAAAGAGCTGGTGATTGAGTGAAAGGATGGATGTGTGGGTGAAAGGGTGGTTGGATGAGTGAGTGTAAGTGTGTCTGGCTAGATGGATGGATGAATGAATGAGTGAGTGAAAGGATAGGTTCAAGGATGGATGAGTGATCGGTATGGTGGATGGACGACTGATGTGATGAAGGAAAGAGTGGATGCATGGGTTATAGGGTGGATGTATTAGTGAGAGAAAAGATGGATGAGTGGAAGGATGGATGGGTGGGCGGAAGGATGGATAAATGGATGGATGAATAAAAAGGAGGGTGGATGGAAGTAGTGAAAGGGTGGTGGATGGTGAGAAAAAGGATGGGTGGGTGGCTGCAATAGATGGATGTATAGGTTTGGAGATGATTGGGTAGGTTTAGATATGGGTGGGCGGATGGTTGGATGGAAAAACAATGGTGAAAGGCTATTATTATTATTATTATTGCAATTCTTATATAGCGCCAGAATCGACCCCCGAAGGGGTATCTCCGCGCTTGCCTTGGGAACCCGTCCTGGTTTTTCCCTGTGAGATAGCCCCTACAGGGCATCCCCAAGGCGAAAGCCAGGCATCCCGCCGCGGGGGCCGTTGTGGAGATTAAGCAAGCTTAATGCCCAGAGTTGCAGAGTGTGAACCCATGATTAGGTCAGGCACCGAAGCGAGAATTATCGAGTCCGTGGACATTTGAGCTCAAGACCCTGCCGCGTCGGGAATTGAACCCTGGTCCCAGGTCTGACCTCCGCTTCAGGGTCTGCCTGCTCTAACCAGTGAGCCACACTTCTCCATGAATGAAAGAATGAATGGATGACAATGTAAAGGTAGAATGGTAGATATCAGTGGGCGAATGAAAAGTTGAATGGGTAGATGCTTGGATGGGAAAGACGAGAGCTTTTCTAGAGAGGGTTGCAATGGCTTTCTTCACTTGCTTGGTAGCATAAGAACTTTGGTTCAAAGTGGGGTGTATTTTAATTTTCTGCTCACGCACTTGGCCTGCACTATGCTCCTTACTCTATCTCGGCTTATCAGGTGAGCGTGGTGCTGTTTGCCAGGACGTTCTTCCTAGACAGCCAACTGTTTTTGTTCTC
The DNA here is from genome assembly GCF_964263255.1 of Lissotriton vulgaris. Taxonomy (NCBI): domain Eukaryota; kingdom Metazoa; phylum Chordata; class Amphibia; order Caudata; family Salamandridae; genus Lissotriton; species Lissotriton vulgaris. The sequence goes on along the minus strand of NW_028254346.1, from coordinate 155,202 downwards.
AAAAAGCCCACATTGCCACAGTAGTTCCTGGAACTGAACAAAACTACTTTTTGTGCAGATATGCTTCTTGTAAAAGAGCAGAATGCTGTTACACACAGTGACGTCAGCCGATAGATAGAGAAAGCATTTTAATTAAAACAAAAGTTCTTGGTTAAAGCTCAATTGTTAAAGAAAGCCACAAAAGTGCACAATGATGGATGTCCTTGCATTAATGCAGATTTACATCTTTCATGAATTCACATGAATTTCCTTAAGTAGGCCAGGAAATCATACTCTAGGAAATATTTGTGAATTGCACTTTCACATGAGCTATGAATGTGTAGTTTTGCCACTGCGAAAATCTGTTGAATGTTTACAAGTTCACTTTTCTTCGAACCACATTTTTTGCCAGCCCTCAAAGAAATTTTACTAATGTCAGGAGTACATTTCCAACCCTTCTCAGTATTGGAAAGGATTAAAGAGAGCTGATGAAAGCCCTCAAAATATGCGCGTTAGTAGGTTTGCATAGACTCGAAAGAGCATTCTAACCCTATAATTATTGCTTACTGCTACCTCCAACCCCAGCATGTAGACCTGCAGAAAGGATGCAAAATAAGGGATTTGCTAGTATTCAAATCCGTCTATACTATGAGCCTGACATAACCAGAGTGGCAATTGCCAAAGCTCTTTTATGACGAGACTGCTGCCATTATTTGACGGTGCACTATATCGCACTAAAGGGACAAGTGGGTTTTGTTAAAGGACAAGCAGATTTATGAAGCTACTTGTCCCATGGACAACTAGATATTTTATTAAATTCCACAACCCTGATTGGTATGCCATCACAAATGCAGACATGAGCTACAGCACAACACTTCAGGGAACACCGTAATGGACACAGGACCAAAGCCAGATTGTTTGGCATTGATACTGTTGTGAAACACCCTATGGGTGGCAACAGAGCTACTGTATTTTGTAGAATGGAATCTAGGTACATATTAGAAGCAGGATGTCTTGCTCCACATGGTATGAACCAGGGCGAAGAGCTTTACACACACTTGTAAATTAGAAGCTCCTATGTGTAACTCATTTTTCTTTTCTTTTGATGATATTTCTAATTGTCACAAATGTATATATTTATTTCTGTAGACATATCACATTCACCATCGATATTATTTTCTCCTCTTATAATAGTTTTCCAAGATGCAACAAAAAGAAGACTGTACTTAGGTTGTACTTACGTTATGCTGGTATACTAAATTGTTCTTTTTCTCACTTATAAATATTTGGAAGCTTCCATGCACATCTGCTGGTAGCGTTAAGGAGACTATAGAAGGCGACCCCATGTGGCAACACATTTTTTTATTCACTGAGGTGGAAGTACGATTTAGTTTCATTCGGGTTCTATACCCTTAAGCACAGCAGCATTTGTTTGTCAGTTTTGAATTAGTGCACTAGACTCTAACAAGAAATTGTTTATCAAAATAAAAATATAATTAATAAATAAGCCAAACATAGCTGAACAACTGTCATAGAAACTGTACTATACCTAATATATGGTGGCTAAAGTCAATTGGTAAAACTTAGTTTACTAAATAACTGCTTTTGTTCGTCATTGATAAATTTTTTGTTGACAAAGAGTTGAGGAGGAATGACAGAATGTGAAGTATTTTGTTTATGTTTACTTGAACACGTTTTTGCACGTTGTATAAATGCAATGAACATAGAGAAAAACGGGTTATGTGAAAAAGTTCGTCAGATCGAAACGCGCCAGTTTCGTTTAACAAATAAATACCAGTGATAAAATACTACTGCGTTGGTGTGGCTGTTTTCTTAGGAGTGACAGGCAAGGCAGAATACATGTGGAGTATACATAAATATTTACTGAAAAAACTACAGGTTACAGGGACGTTAGAGTTAGGTTCAGGTTTCACTGGGTCAAAACATAGAAATTCAGCTGGTATAGTTACCTGAGTTAAATATAACTCATGCCTCTGCAATGCACTGCTTATGACCTCACATATTGCATCACTCATGACATGGCCAGTGACATCGCTAATGACAACATCCACAGAACCCCTCACATACCCACTCCTACCCCGTAGAACCTATCATAGACCCAATCCCAACCCCACATAACCCCTCACATACCCATTCACAGGCCCATACCAATACTCACACAACCAATGACTCATCCAAAGAGCCACTCACAAATCCACTCACTCACACAGCCACTTACATACCCCATGCACCCACTCACTGACCAATACAACCACTCGCATATACATACAGACACACACCCACCCCTACCCCATAGAACCTCTCATACACCCAATCCCAACCCCACATAACCCCTCACATATCCATTCACAGACCCATACCAGCACTCACACAACCAATGACTCATCCAGAGAGCCACTCACAAATCCACTCACTCAGATAGATGCAGCACATTCCTGTCCTTTCCCGATCACGCAGTGCAGCTGGTGGCTTGCTGAGCTGTGCTGTGTGCCCCTAGGTGTAGCAGAAGGAGGTGCAGTATGGACAGCTTTTTCTCAGTGAAGAGTAAAGAGCGGTGCAGCGCGCCCAGAGTTTCTCTTCTTTAAACGCCCCTCGAACTGTAGTAAAAAGTGATTCCGTTTTCAGACCACAGATGGGCTCTGAGCACCCTGCACAGAATAGTCCAAGGCAGAGGAGTCTGCACAGATTTCCTCTTTTATTTTAAACCCCCCTCACAGTGTAATAAAAAGCAGTGCAGGGAGTGCACATTAGCTTTCCTGTCAACAGCCCTCATAGAGCAGGGAAAAGCAATGCAATATACAGATTTTCTCGGTTCACAGAGATTAGTAATATAGCAGAGCACACATTTTTCACAAGGTACAAAAAGCAGTGCCATTTTCACAGATATCCATTTCTGTCAATCTCAAACAAAGTGTAGTAAAAAAATGACCAATGTGTGCAGATCCCTTGGCAGGGTTCACAGATGTCTCATTATGCAGAACGATGCAGGGTAGTGTGAACAGATTCCACATAGTGGAGTAAGATGCAGCGCAGTGTGCAGATTTTTTACAGTCTTAAATACAAATGTTGACCACAAAGACCACCAGGGTCAGAAAGAAGCCCCCTCCCCTCTCTCCAAGAGGTCCCAATATAGATGAGCCCAGCTGAGCCCCAGAGGCCCCCGGATAGAAGAGCCCAGCTCAGCCCCAGGGCCCCCCAGATAGAAGAGCCCAGCACAGCCCCAGGGGCCCCCAGATAGGAGAGCCCAGCTCAGCTCCAGGGCCCCCGGATAGAAGAGCCCAGCTCAGCCTCAGGGCCCCGGATAGAAGAGCCCAACTCAGCCCCAGGGGCCCCCAGATAGAAGAGCCCAGCTCAGTCACAGAGGCCCCGGATAGAAGAGCCCAGCTCAGCCCCAGGGGCCCCCAGAAAGAAAAGCCCAGCTCAGTCAAAGGGGCCCCGGATAGAAGAGCCCAGATCAGCCCCAGGGGCCCCCAGATAGAGGAGCCCAGTTCAGACCCAGGGGCCCCTGATAGAAGAGTCCAGCTCAGCCCCAGGGCCCCCTGATAGAAGAGCCCAGCTTAGCCACAGGGGCCCCCATATAGAAGAGCCCAGCTCAGCCCTAGGGGCCCCCAAAGAGAAGAGCCCAGCTCAGCTCCAGGCCCCCCGGATAGAAGAACCCAGCTCAGCCCCAGGAGCCCCTGGATAGAAGAGCCCAGATCAGCCCCCAGGGCGCCCGGATAGAAGAGCTCACCTCAGCCCCAAGGGGCCCTGGATAGAAGAGCCCAGCTCAGGGGCCCCTGGATAAAAGAGCCCAGCTCCGCCCCATGGACCCCCGGATAGAAGAGCCCAGCTCAGCCCCAAAGCCCCCGAATAGAAGAGCCCAGCTCCGCCCCATGGACCCCCGGATAGAAGAGCCCAGGCCAGCCCCAGGGGCCCCGGATAGAAGAGCCCTGCTCAGCCCCAGGGGCCCCAGATAGAAGAGCCCAGCTCAGCACCAGGGGCCCCTGGATAGAAGAGCCCAGCTCAGCCTCAGGAGCCCTCGGATAGAAGAGCCCAGCCCAGCCCCAGGGGCCCCGGATAGGAAAGCCCAGTTCAGCCCCATGGGCCCCCGGATAGAAGAGCCCGGCTCAACCCCAGGAGCCCAGGATAGAAGAGGCCAGCTCAGCCCCAAGGCCCCCAATGGAAGAGCCCAGCTCAGCCCCAGGGCCCCCAAATGGAAGAGCCCAGCTCAGCCCCACGGACCCCCGGATAGAAGAGCCCACCTCAGCCCCAAGGCCCCCGAATGGAAGAGCCCAGCTCTGCCCCAGGGCCCCTCGATAGAAGAGCCCAGCTCAGCCCCAGGGCCCCGGATAGAAGAGCCCAGATTAGCCCCAGGGGCCCCCGGATAGAAGAGCCCAGCTCAGCCCCAGGGCCCCTGGATAGAAGAGCCCAGCTCAGCCCCAGGGCCCCCGAAAGAGGAGACCAGATCAGCCCGGCTCCTGCAGAGATTCCTTCCAGGATTATTCAGTCTATTTCTACAAACACAGCAGAAGGTGCTGACAATCTCCTACCTGAGCAGAGACCTGAGCAGACGTGTGCAGGCTCTCTCCTCCCCCTGGGGACCTCGGGGGGGGGGGGCAGATCTGGGTTCTCTGAGGGTCTGAAGATCAAGGTAGCTGCCCACCAGACAGGGCTCCTTCCTCCTCTGTAGAGGCTGGAAGTGATGTCACCGTAGCTGCTGGTGCTGTCTCTGCCGCTGCTGACCCGGAAGAGGAAACCCTTCTCCCTTTCATCCAATGTGCAGCTCAGTGTTTCATCAGCAGGCGAGGAGCGCCCTCTGGTGGACAAAGATGGAACCGCCGCCTCCAGTCTCAAGGACTGAATTTGAAATGACAGCCTGAATTTCATTAAATAGATGAAAATGTGTATGCAACTCACTGTTAGAATAAATCTAGACAGCGTTTTTCTAATTTCCCTGTTTCTGTGGGTTAATCTTTATATTTGTTAGGGCTGTGTATACTCAAACAGCATTTCAACGGTTTGCCCCAAATTAAGTTTGGCATTTGTCTGCATTGTTTACCACCTCACTCCCTTCAAAGTTTCACTTATAAAATAAAGAAAGATTAAGAAGATTGTAGGCACAATAACTTCATAATACAGAAAAATCAGGTTTGACTCTCACAGATTTCTCCCTCAGTGGATGGTCTCATGGCAATGAGTGAACGGTGCCGGGCCTGAGGATGAGAGGGTATTCCAGCACTAACTAATGCCAGACTCCTTCATACAGGCTCTTATTAGAGCTACCACCTCTTGGTCATGTTTTAAGAGTTTGCAAAGGCTCGGATATTATTCTTCAATAAGACTTTGTTTAAAATTGTTTGTATTATTTATTAACATGGCTCTGCTGTCTTTGTTTACTTTAACTATGAGTCATGATTCATTAAGGCAGTTCTAGAACACATTGAACCAGTGATTTTTACTTATATTTGATATTTTAACTTTTCATTTATTGAAGAAAACGATACCAGCGTTGGGTTATTTTCCTACTTATTGTACTGACCGGAACATTAAAATACATGCCATGCCACGCCTATTATACACCAGCCAGGTGGTAACCCTCTCTCCTGGCATAAGTCACTCCTCGACCACGCACCATCAATGTGCGGGTGCAGGAGGGCTTCGTAGCACTGTCAGGCAAGTTGCATTTGTTGCCTTCGCAGTGACATCAGATCCGACAGGCACACATCAGAGCATTCAAGTCTCACTCATCATGAGTGACACTCACACATTTAGAGGTTGTGCTGAAGTATCACTCACACCTTGCTGAATCTTATCACTGGGAGACGGGCCTAGTACTCCACATGTTACTTTGCTCGTACTTCCACTGTGTGCGGAGTAGCCATTTAGAACTAAAGAGGGAGACACTATTCACTTCAGCAAACCCACTGTCCTACATTTTGATATCACTACTTTTTCAATATTTCACCTTGACGGCTGCATAGATTATACATTCTGTGTAATGTTAATTTAGATGTCTGTATTAATGACTTGGATTTTACCTGTGTACTCATCATTTCTATAATTTCACTAATATCTCTTCCTCTGACATTATCATAGTCAAATGTTATGTGACATCTATTCATGTGAGGTCATCAGTAGGATAGTTTATTTCGGCTCCTAAGAATGTAAAAGATTCGAGCTCTGTGAAGCACATACATGAGCGCTCATTTGGAGTAAGGGCAGGCACACTACCCCCATAGGGTTCAAAGGGCTTGAGCCTCCCCCTCTCTCCCCCCCCCCCCCCGTCGTTGGTGTCAGCCCAGGCTGAGAGAGCTTCCCGTGCACTCACACAGACAGTTTTTAACCTGCTGTAGCCCGGCAGGTCTAGCGTCCGTCTTATTGCCGCCACACATGAGTACTTCACAGGTCTTTAAAAGGCCATTTACTTGTTAGTGAGGCTTTGTTGCTTTTTCACCCCTTCTTAGAGCTCCTGCAACTCCACTCTGCCTATTGCTGGAAGAATTAGTCCCCCCCCCTGAAAATATTTGTAGCCCCCCCTCGCCCCTCGAAATTTGGCTCTAGTTGCGCCTCTGAGTAATACTGAGTAATACTTTTCAGTTTTAAAAAATGGCATTTAGAATATGTTTGAAGCAGTTCAATGTTCCCTACGGTGAAAACAATAATGCAGTTTAACAGGTAAGTTCCACACTTACAAATCTAGTATTCGGGCCCAAAGGTCAGCAAGGACCACGGGTTAGGTGAGTACCAAAACTGCACCACTAGCAGCACAGGGGCAGCTGAGTGCAGAGGTCGGAGTCAGAGTTCGGCCCAATGCTTTTCAATCAATCAATCAATCGGAACAATTTGTAAAGCGCGCTACTCACAAGGAAGGGTCTCAAGGCGCAGGGGGGGCCGTTACTACTCGAAAAGCCAGGTCTTGAGTTGCTTCCTGAAGGACAGATGATCCTGGGTCAGCCGTAGGTGGATGGGGAGGGAGTTCCATGTCTTGGCCGCCAGGTAGGAGAAGGATCTTCCTCCGGCGGTGGCTCTGTGGATGCGTGGTACGGTGGCGAGGGCGAGGCTGGTCGATCGCAGCTGGCGAGTGGGCGTGTAGAAAGTGAGGCGGTTGTTGAGGTATTTGGGGCCCAGGTCGTGGAGAGCTTTGTGTGCGTGGGTGAGGAGTCTGAACGTGATCCTCTTGCTGACGGGGAGCCAGTGCAGGTCTCTCAGGTGGGCGGAGATGTGGTTGTGGCGGGGGATGTCCAGGACTTGTCGTGCGGAGGCGTTCTGTATGCGTTGAAGTCTATTCTTAGGTTTGGCAGTGGTTCCCGCAGTCTATTCGTCTGGTGACGAGTGCCTGGGTGACCGTCTTCCTAGTTTCAGTGGGGATCCATCAGAAGATCTTACGAATCATGTACAGGGTGTTGAAGCAGGATGACGATACGGTGTTGACTTGTCTGGTCATTGCGAGGGCGGAGTCCAGGATGAAGCCCAGGTTTCGTCGATGGTCCGTTGGCTTGGGGGTGGTGCCCAGGGCAGGGGGCCACCAGGAGTCGTCCCAGGCAGAGGAGGATAATCCCAGGATGAGGACTTCTGTCTTGTCTGAGTTCAGCTTCAGGCGCCTGTTCTTCATCCATTCGGCGACGTGCTTCATTCCCTCGTGTAGGCTGGCTCTGGCATTGGCCGAGTCGTTGGTGAGGGAGAGGATCAGCTTGGTGTCGTCGGCGTATGAGATGATGTTAAGGTTGTGTTGGCATGCGATGGCTGCGAGGGGGCTCAAGTAGACGTTGAAGAGGGTGGGGCTGAGCGAGGATCTTTGAGCCACGCCACAGATGACTTCGGTGGCCGCGGATTGGAACGGGGGGAGGCGGACTCTCTGGGTTCTTCCAGCAAAGAACGAGGTGATCCACTCCAGTGCTTTCCCTTGGATTCTGATGTTGCTGAGGCGCTGTATTAGGGTGAGGTGGCAGACTGAGTCAAATGCTGCAGAGAGGTCCAGGAGGATGAGGGCAGCTGTTTCCCCATTGTCGAGCAGAGATCTGGTGTCGTCGGTGGCTGCGATGAGGGCGGTCTCGGTGCAGTGGTTGGCTCAGAAACCGGACTGTGAGGGTTCGAGGGATCCGTTCGTCTTGAGGAAGACGGTGAGCTGTATGTTGATGGTCTTCTCGATGACTTCGGCAGGAAAAGGGAGGAGCGAGATGGGGCGGAAGTTCTTGAGGTCGGTGGGGTCCGCTTTGGGTTTCTTCAGGAGGGCGCTGAGCTCGGCATGCTTCCAGCTCTCCGGGAAGGTGGCGGTGTTGAAGGAGATGTTGATGATGTTCCGGAGTTGGGGTGCAACGTTGGAGTCGGCCTTATTGAAGACGTGGTGGGGGCAGGGGCCGGTAGGGGATCCGGAGTGGATGGTGTTCATCATGCGGGTGGTGTCTTCGGTGCTGACGGGGGTCCAGTTGCAGAGGGTGGTGGTGGGGGCGTTGTTTCAGTGATTGGGTGCGTGGTTGGTGCGTCAAAGCTGTTGTGTATGTCGGCGAACTTGCGGCGGAAGAAGGAGGCGAGTGAGTCGCGGAGGTCTTGCTAGGGTGTGATGTCGTTGTTTCCGGCACTGGGGTTGGAGAGCTCTTTGACGATGCTGAAGACTTCCTTGCTGTTGTGGGAATTGCTGTCTAGGCGTTCTTTGAATGAGGTCCTTTTGGTGGTGCGGATCAACTGGTGGTGTGTGCGGGTGGCGTTCTTGAGGGCGGTCATGTTTGCAGTGGTCCGGCCGTGGCGCCAGGCTTTTTCGAAGGTGCAGCAGTTTTTCTTGGATGTTTTGAGTTTGTTGGTGAACCACGAGGCTTTTTTGCTGCCGTGTCTGCTGGGAGGGTTCTTCAGTGGTGCGAGGTCATTGGCGCAGTTGATGAGCCACTGTGTGAAGATGCGGGCTGCTTCGTTGGGGTACGTCGTGTTGATGGGAGGGTTCTGGCAGAGGGAGGTGGTGAGCTGGTCGGCGGTGATCTTGCTCCAGCTCCTGCGGGGAACCTGTTGCGGGAGGTGGTAGGTCGTTGTTCTCTTGGTGCTGAAGTGGACGCAGCTGTGATTGGTCCAGTGAAGTCCGGTGGAGTGGCTGAAGGCGATGTGCTTGCTGGAGGAAAAGACGGGGTCAAGCGTATGGCCGGCGTAGTGGGTGGGGGTGTTCACCAGTTGCTTGAGTCCGAGGTTGGCGAGGTTGTCCAGCAGGGTAGTGGTGGTGCTGTCGTTGTTGTTCTCCAGGTGGAAGTTGAGGTCCCCTAGGAGGATGTACTCAGAGGAGGCGAGGGAGTGCGGGATGATGAATTCTGCAATGGCTTTGCTGAATTATGTGCGTGGTCCCTGGGGTCTGTAGATGAGAGTGCCTCTGATGGTGGTCTTGGGGTCGGTGTGTATCTGGAAGTGGAGGTGCTCGGCGGCGGTGAGGGTGTCGCTGGAGTTGGTCGTGATGCGGATGGTGCTCCTTTGGACGATGGCGATGCCTCCTCCGGTCTGGTTGACGCGGTCCTACCAGGTGATCTTGTATCCGTCCAGGATGGCTATGGCGATGTCGGGTGCTGAGGAGGCGTTCATCAATGTTTCCGTGAGGAAGGCGACATCTGGAGATGTTGAGTCGAGCAGGTTCCAGAGTTCGACGGCGTGTCTGTGGACGGAGCGGGTGTTGAGCAGGATGCACTTGAGGTGGTTGTTGCTGGTGCCTGGCCTTTTGGGTGCGGTGATAGTCCAGAGGCAGGTGAACGTGCAGGTTTGGCAGGTGAAGGGTCTGTGGGTGCGTTTCAGTGTGGCTAGGAAGCAGGCGGGGTTCCGGTCGGGTTTGAGTGCGTTGAGGGTGGCGGCGTCGTACATCCATTGTGCTGGCTGGCATCTTCGGGAGCCAGGGGTCCTGGTTCTGGGTGCGGTCCAGGCGTGGACGGGCACAGACGGGCTTGCCTTTGGCACGCCTTTGGCGCGCCAGCAGTGCGCCTGCTGCGCAGTGACTGCACGGTCGCTGCACGGTCTCCATAAGTGGGAGGGGGAGGAGGGGTCAGCTGGGGGGGCGGGATGGCAGGCTGCCGATGGGCACGGGGGGCGGGCCGCAGGGGGGGTCAGTGGCGGGAAAAACCGGCGGGGGTCAGTGGCGGGAAAATCGGTGGCGCGGGGTCAGGGGCTGCTGGCACACGGGGGTGCAGGAGAAGGCTGGCAGGCTGAGAAGGCGGCTGGCTGGCCGGCTGAGGAGGCACTGTAGCTGCGGGGAAGCGACCTACCCAAGGGTCGCTGTCTCCGTTGCGCAGCAGCCTCCCTTTACCTGGGGTCAGCTGGGAGGCGGGAGGGCAGGCTGGCAATGGGCATGGGGGGGCGGGGCCGCAGTGGGGGTCAGCTTTTCAATAGAGACTGGGGGTGCCTGGAGCCACACTGCTTGCAGGTAAGTGCATCAGTTGCAGAGGCTAAGCCTTCGGGGTTGGCACAAGCACGGGGGCCCCAAGCAGCACCAAGCATACACCACCAGGAGCAGAGGGGCAGCTGGATGCTAAATCAGCGTTGGGTGCCCAATGCTTTTGAATGGAGTTTGGAACTTTTGACAAACAGCTGCAGGCATCTCTCCGGAGGTTGCAAGAGGGAGACCAACCACAGGAAAGGTAAGTAGAGAGGCAGGGTGTGGTAGGGGCACAATTGGTACAGCTCACCAAGGCCCAGGGGCTCCGGGTGCAGGGGTGCCTTTCAACTTCCAAGTCTTCTTGCCAGAGCCAGTCACAGTCAGGCAGAGCCTCTGAATTCAGTCTAGAGGCATCGTCATGGAGGTCAGGAGGGAGCGGTCAACGAACACTGGATTCGGGGTCTGAATCACTGGGGAGACTTCACTGGGCAGGTGGGCCACTCAGACTCGGGCCGTGGGCGTTGGGTGCAGGGATCGCGGTTCCAGCTGGATCCGGAGCCCTTGGAGTAGTTTTCTTCTAGACAATAAAACAGCGATAGTATTAAGCATTAGCTGGAGACATGCTATTGTGTCTTTCTGCTAGTTTTCCCGCCCGTACTTTAATTACGGCCAGACTCCATTTTGTTTTCTGGCCTCCATCTTGTGTGCCATACATTGCCATGTGCTCGACACGAGGCGAGTCCTACCTCACTGCTAGTCACCCCTGAAGTTTGCCCAGCAACAGGCTATAAATAGTTCTTTGCGCATTTAGCGCATGCTCAGTAGGAGTCACATCTGTCTCTGATTAATATAGATAGGAATGTGTCTTTTGGCGGGTCTCAAGAACCATTAACCCCACCCATGTATCGATCATGTTCAAGAAATATCCATATATGGTTGTAAATCATGTTTGAGTTGTATCCGCCTACTTATGAGCCCCTTCTTTGTGTATAAAAGCTACCTTGTACAACACTGTAGAGTGCTGTGTGGGCTGTAGTACCAACTTTAAAGGTTTATTCAACTTTGTCTTTGTATTTCCAGTTTCTGTGCCAATTTCTTGTGTAGTCTGAGGACTCCGTGCATAGAAGGGCGTACCCTCTGCATACGCAGGCCTTGCTGAGGCCTGTACTCATCAATTGGCGCCCGTCACGTGGGGCTCATCGGTGACTCGGATGCTCGAAGGATTGGTCGTGATGAAGGATTGGAACCTTGCCGGGGGCGTGATCACTGCCAGCGGCGCCTTTAGTCCTGGCATCCCGAGGTATTCTTCCTTCCCTTCCAACCTACTTCCAATCTGACCATCTGGGTGGCACTGGTCCTTGACTGAGACCTCTTCTGTTGGTTTGCCGCGTAGTGGCCGTTTGGGCGAATTTGGAACTTGGCAGTTGGAATCTGGACGCTCTTGATTGGTAAGAACCGTTGTACGGTACTTGCTGCGAGCTTTTGGTAGTCTTGATTGGCAAGGCAGTTTTAGGATACGCTTGCCGCGACTAATTTGTTTGTTTGAAGTGACTAGTCATATTGTTTGGTTTGAATTTGGGGATATATGCGTTGCAACACATATAGGCAGGCAATGTGGAGATATTTCTCCTAAACTTTGGACATGTGCCGACATTTTTTCGTTGATAAGTATGTTTCGAATTTATTGCCAGGAGTAGCAACCCGATTGAAAAGCGAGTGAAACCTCCTGGACGACTTCGTCACCGGCATCCCTCCTGACGATTGCTCAGTATTATGAGCGTCAGGAATTAGAAGCAAAGGGTACCAAAGAAAAGCAATCTAAGGATTTAAAAACGAAGGTTATGTTAGTACAAGTGTATGGACCGCCTCGTAGAGGTACTGAAAGGGGCGGTCAAGATTTTTCTGGTTCTTCCTTGGGTCGCACTGATGTGGCCCTGGACCAATGTGCATGTTGTAGGCAGAGAGGCCATTGGGCGAGAGAGTGTCCATTGTTGCGCGCACAGCGTCAAGAGCGTGGGCAGGGACCGATGAGGAGTAGGGGAGAATCTTCAGGCCCTAGAGGCAACACGAATGATCGTGCTAGTTTTGACTCTGGTATACGACCGCAAGATGGGTCTAATGTCTTTGATCGACGGAATCAATATCAAATGTCTGAGTATGCACCTCCTGAACATCATGATTCACAGTATGCATAGGATTGCATAGGATGGGGTAAGGAATCAGTCAAAGTGCCAGTAGATCAGAGGGGTCCTTATGTTACAGCACATGTTTTGGGTTCTACTGATCGGTTCCTGGTTGATACAGGAGCTACTCATAGCGATTTGTCTAAAGAATTGGTTCCGAGGACTCCCCTGTCTGGCTTAACAATTACATTTATAGGGTTCGATGGAACGCCTTCTCTTAGCCCACTATCACAACCTCTTGCACTTCATGTAAATAAGTTTGTTGCACCATGTCCATTTTTGCTCTCCCCGAACACGCCTGATAACATTGTAGGTTTGGATATTCTCAAGCATTTTCGGGCCACGATACGGTGCTCCCCTGAGGGAGTACGTGTTATTTTGAATGACAATTATCAGACAATGGAGAGGGTGTGTACGATTAAAGATGATACTGCATTGGCCTCTTTACCTCGTACCTTGTGGGCTACTTCAGATACTGATGTGGGACAGATGATCATCCCCCCGGTACACATTAGTGTAAAGGAGGGAGCTGTGTTGCCGCTCCTGCCTCAGTATCGAATTTCACAGGAGGGGGAGGAGGCGCTTATACAGATAGTGCAGGATCTAATTAAAGTAGGGGTTGTTGAAGAAGTTCCATACAATGTGTGTAACAGTCCTATACTACCGATTTTGAAGAAAGACACTGACACTAGGATCTATTGATTTATTATCGATCTGAGGGAGGTCAATAAGATAGTGATACCTCAATACCCAGTGGTTTCTGACAATACAACACTTCTTACTCTGGTCCCACCAACTGCAACAACGTTCTCTGTTATAGACTTGAAGAACGCTTTCTTTTCGATCCCTATTCATCCTGACAGCCGATATCTTTTCGGATTCACTTTGAATAATAGATTGTACAGATTTTGTAGAGTTCCTCAAGGCTATACTGAGAGTCCCAGCATTTATAGCCAAGCGTTGAAACAACAATTGGATTCTTTCATTCTACCTGAAGGTGTGGCGCTTATACAATATGTCGATGATATTTTGTTGGCAGCCGATACCCCCCGAACACTGTGAGGAGTGTACATTGTCTTTGCTTACTTTCTTGGCATCGCACAATCACAAAGTATCGAAAAAGAAATTACAATATTGTAGACCAAAGGTAACCTACTTAGGTCACCTTTTGTCTAAGGAGGGGCGTGCACTTACACCAGATCGTATTCAAGCAATTTTGGATACACCAACACCCTCCACGCAGAAAGATGTTCGAGCTTTCCTGGGTCTCACTTCCTTTTGTAGACAGTGGACATTAGGGTTTTCATACATAGTTAAACCACTGTTAGCACTTTTGACAAAGGATACTTCGGTTCACTTCCCTGGACAAATGAGTGTGAGAATGCTTTTCAACAATTACGTGAGGCTCTTTGTTCAGCACCAGTGTTAGGCACCCCTGATTACAAGAAGCCTTTTACATTATACGTACATGAGAGAGATGGATGTGCATTATCAGTGTTAGTACAGATGCACGGTGACAAACAGCGCCCTTGTGCATACTTCTCGGCAGTGCTTGATCCTGTTGCTCGAGCACTGCCTGGTTGTCTTAGCTCAGTTGCAGCAACAGCTGTGTCAATACGTCAGAGTGAGGGGATTGTGTTATCTCATAAGCTGTTGGTGTTGGCCCCCCATGCTGTCGATGCCCTTTTGAATCAAACAAAGACGCAGCATCTAACTAGTGCCCGTCTAACGGGATACCAGCTAACGTGGTTGGCTCCTCATATTACACTGAAGAGATGTGCAACACTGAATCCAGCCACGTTGTTGTCCTTTCCGGTGACTCGGCCGGAGGCGCAAGAGACACATGACTGTGTCTTTGTGACCGAGGAACAGACAAAGGGTCGTATTGATTTGCAAGATACGCCCTTTACAGCTGTGGATGGAGAGCTGTGGGTGGATGGGTCTTGCTTGAAGTTACCAGATGGGATGACCTCAGCAGCATATGCAATTACTACACTACACACAATAGCGGAGACAGCACGCATACCGCAGAAATCAGCTCAAGCAGCAGAACTGATAGCGTTGACACAAGCGTGTGAGCTTAGTGCAGGGTTATGCGTGAATATCTATACGGACAGCCGCTATGCTTTCGGAGTAGCGCATGACTTCGGCCTGCTCTGGAAGGAAAGTGGCTTTTTGACATCACATGGAGCACAGATAATGTATGGAGAATTGGTACATAACCTCTTGACTGCATTGAAATATCCAAAGAAGATAGCTATAGTGAAATGTAGCACACACAAGAAAGTGACAGATAAAGTGGGACAAGGAAATGCTTTTGTAAATCGAGTAGCACGTGAAACTGCGATGCAGCCTGACTCCACTCTGATGTATGTTGTGAAGTCACAAGCTGAGCGGTGGCACGATGCTAGGAAAGAGGTGTTAGAAATTCAAAGGACCGCTTCCGACAAAGAACGGGAGCAATGGTCCAAGGATGGAGAATTGGATGATGAAGGTTTTTGGAGGAATAAGCAGATGGATAAGTGGAAGTTACCCACAGCCTTTGAACAACCTATGGTTCAGATGGCACATGGGCTAGCACATGTTGGAGCTTCGGAAATTGTGAAATTGCTTACACCAGTTTGGGAGCATCCAGAGATTGCTAGCATGGCTAAGAGAGTAGTACAGACCTGCATGATTTGTCTTAAGTACAATCCAGGAAAAGGGACGTGAACTCCAGCAGGAGGATTTGCAACACCTACTGCACCTTTTGATGTATTGCAAATGGATTATATTCAGCTGGAACACTGTAATAATCTAAAATATGTCCTGGTTGTGGTTTGTGCATTCAGCAAATGGATTGAAGCATATCCTATGAAGGACAATACTGCAATGACTACTGCCAAGGTGCTGTTGAAGGAATTCTTTCCTCGCTATGGTGTTTGCAGATTGTTGTGGAGTGACAACGGGCCTCATTTTGTGGCGGACGTTGTTCAGTATGTCCTGAGAGGATTGGGAATAACACAGAAATTCCATGCAGTGTTCCACCCGCAATCAGCAGGATTGGTGGAAAAGTACAATGGCACGTTGAAGCTCAAGATAGCGAAAATACAGGCCTCTACCTCTCTGACTTGGCCAGATGCTTTGCCTTTGGCATTATTGTCTAGCAGATCAGTACCGCATTCTCGGACGGGCCTTACGTCCTATGAAATCGTCTTCGGGCGCCCCTTGAACATATGGGGGGGGGCAAACCAAGCTCAGTTTACGATGTACCTTGTGTTTTAATGAATGACTATTTGGCACAATTAACTGATAGTTTGGTTTCCATTCATTAACAGGTTCGAGAAGTACTCCCGGACCGGTCCACAGGAGAAGGCCATAATCTCCGGCCTGGTGACTTCGTCCTTGTGAAGTCCTTTGAGAGGTCGAGCAGTCTGGAGCCGAGGTGGTGCGGTCCTGAACAAGTCCTTCTCGCCACAAGAACAGCAGTGCGGGTCACCAACCGGAAAAATTGGATCCATTCCATTCATTGCCGAAAAGTGCAACCTGGCCTGATGGAGCCTGCTGTATTGACCGACCATCGAGAAATTCTGACTGCGGAAAGAGGCCGTGCTGTGGTACCTGACGAATCTGAGGAGTTCTTCCCGGACCCGACAATCCCTGGATCAAGAAGATATAATCTGCGACCAAGAAAAGAGCCTGCAATTGTGTGAGAAGTTGTCAGAACGGTCCCTAGGTCAGTGAAACGGAGAGCCAATGAGGCAAGGGGGGGGGATCAGCCCTGCATTAGTGTAGAGACACCCGTCTTGGCCCGCTGGTGAAGAAATCAACGGCTACCTAGGGGGAAGAGTTCTGACAACACTTTAGTTTCAGGAAGATGCTGTGAGTACATTTGTTCGAATGGATAAGAAGAAGATTTTTGGTTCTGTAGGATTCATTGCTGTTGTAGCAGTTGTTGCTACAAACACGTGGTTTGTAGAGGATAAAGTTCCTGCCCGTGAATTATATGTTGTTTCTACTCCAGTCCCAGATGAGCATTTCTTCTATACACTCCCATATCAAGAGTTGAAACATCGACAGTCGGATTTGAATAACACTTTCATTCAGATGCTGCATCATACCCACGTTGCTACGAATGCCACGAACTGTTGGATATGTGGGATGATACCGGCACACCAAAAGAAAGGGGCAACGCCGTTCATACCTCTCCCTTTCTTTCATAATGGCTCTTGTCGAGCGTGGTATACTTTGCTTTTTGCTACAAGAAAATACACAGTGGGTAGATTGCTTTTCAGACTGAATAAAGAATGTCATCAAGATAAGGAAGGCTATCCATAAGCCAACGGAACTATATGGGAGTGGGAAGAATATCGACAGGACAATGATTCAACGCCTTATATTTTTACCAACACTAGAGACACTGTCGGAAATGAAAAGTTTGTAATATCAGTAGCTCAAGCACAAGCAGATTTATGTGTACAAAGTGTAGGCCATATTCCTGTAGGTGTTAGTGATTGTATTGTTGTACTGAATATTAATGGGCTGAACAACAGCACATTCCTTGCCTCTCATAATACTTATTTCGTATGTGGAAATAGAGGCTACTATCGATTACCAGCTGGATGGTCCGGAGTATGTTATGTATCATTTTTACTACCACCTGTATTCTTGGCACCTGCATCGTATCATAAAGATTTGAAATTACTGAATAATGTGACTGTAAACAAATACAAAATAACTTTGTCCGTTGATGATATTGATCAGACTGACACCAGTTTGCAGCAATATATAGATTTCAATTTAGGATTGTTTTTCTTCGTGGGAGCTGCTCTGAATAGTAGAAAGATACAACGATTAACGAGAGTAGTAGAAGCTGTTACTAATCAAACTGCCGCAGCTCTTGGCAATCTCACTGAAGAACTACAAATTACTAGGATTGTTGCATTGCAAAATCGTATGGTGCTGGATGTAATGTTAGCAGATAGAGGTGGGGCTTGTAGAATTATCGGAAGTAGCGCTTGTGTTTTCATCCCCAACCATACTCCTTCCGTGTATAAAGCCATCAACAAACTGCATAAAATTGCAGCTGATATACATGTTGAAAATGGGACTTGGACGTTTTCAGGCTGGTTCTGGACTCTGATCTCCACATGGGGTTGGAAAGTTCTCACTGGACTATGTATAGTTATTGCAATACTATTTACGTGTTGTCTATGTATCCAATGTAGTCCAATGATATGTTCTTTATGTGTTTCATTTTGTGTGCCTAGTAAACAATCTGTTGCTGAGGCTGTCCATCAGAAAACTATAACTAGAGAGATAGCTGAAATGATGAGCATCGATATAAACGATGAGTATTTAGATTATCCAAGAAAACCGAATGCCTTCAGCAAATGCTGAAAGGGTCGCCTACTGTAAATAAAACAGCGATGGTATTAAGCATTAGCTGAAGACATGCTATTGTGTCTTTCTGCTAGTTTTCCCGCCCGTACTTTAATTACGGCCAGACTCCATTTTGTTTTCTGGCCTCCATCTTGTGTGCTATACATTGCCATGTGCTCGACACGAGGCGAGTCCTACCTCCCTGCTAGTCACCCCTGAAGTTTGCCCAGCAACAGGCTATAAATAGTTCTTTGTGCATTTAGCGCATGCTCAGTAGGAGTCACATCTGTCTCTGATTAGCGTAGATAGGAATGTGTATTTCGGCGGGTCTCAAGAACCGTTAACCCCACCCATGTATCGATCACGTTCAAGAAATATCCATATATGGTTGTAAATCACATTTTGAGTTGTATCCGCCTACTTATGAGCCCCTTCTTTGTGTATAAAAGGGGACTGCGTGTCTGAGTTCTTTGTGCTACCTTGTACAATACTGTAGAGTGTTGTGTGGGCTGTAGTACCACCTTTAAAGGATTATTAAACTATGTCTTTGTATTTCCAGTTTTCATGCCAATTTCTTGTGTAGTCTGAGAACTCCGTGCACAGAAGGGCGAACCCTTTGCATACGCAGGCCTTTTCCCACATGAAGTGAAGGTGTAAACCGGAGGCTGCCATCTTCTGTTAGCAGCAGAGGCACAGGATTGCATATTACAAAGGCGGCAGGCCTTTGAAGCTTCCCCTTTGAGCACTGGCCCATCCTGGGGGAGGAGGTGTGACACTTTCACCCAGGATGTGCATTGTTTCTGGTCCAAGAGAGAAGGGACTCTCCACCCAGGGGTCCAGACACAATGTCTGGTGGTGGCTAAATGCCTACAGCCAGTCAGAAACCACACCAGGATTGGTAGGTTTTCAGGGGGCACCTCTGAGGTGCCCTCTGAGTACATGGTATAATAAATCTCACAGTAGCATTGGTGTGGATATATTGAAAGGAGTAGTTTGTTACCAAACACCCCTGTGTTCAGGGAAGCAATCATGGTGCTGTGGAAATCGAGCTGTCAAGTTTCCAGCCCATGTACTCTATTTGGCTTCACTGGCGCTTACAATATTAAAGAATGGTTGTATGAAAGTACAACTCGGGCTATTACCACGCATGCCATTATAACGCTGTTTTTACAACACAAGTCGGATAGTGGGATAGTTTAATTTTCTATTCCAACTCCAGCCCACGTTACAGTAGGGAAGGCGTTGGAATAGAAAATTAAATTATTCCTTGTCCAACAGCGCCCTCCAGCGCAAGTCGTTGAAACGACTTGCGTTGTAAAAGCAGCGTAGTAATGGCAGCGCGTGGTAATGCCCGCGTTGTGAAGGCTGTACCCCTTAAAGAATGGACCCTAATAGTGTAGGGGCGTATCTGCTCATGCAGATATGTCTTCACCTGTGGTATAGGTCACCCTGCTTTAGGGCTGTGAGATCTGCTAGAGCGGTGACTTGCTTATACCTTCGGGCAGTGTTGTCTGGCACGGACCCCAGGTAGAATGACATGTCAACCTTGTTGTTTTCGCTCTCACAGGGGCATGCAAGCTGCAAGGGCAGTGGCATGGTCCCACTGAGGAGGGTACGAGGGGACCCCCTTCAGCTCCCAGGCCCTGGGTACCCACGGTACCATTTACTAGGGACTTACAGGGGGCAGACATACCAATTGTGGATATGTTTTGGGAAAAAGCACTGGCACAGGAGACCCTGTGCACTACAATTGAAACCACATCCAAACCTGGCAGCAAAAAACAGGGGCTAACCATGCAAAACGAGGCACTTTCTCACTGATGCTCTTAGTGCTACAAATGGGCGTGAAGGATAGGACCTCGGCTCCGCTGTGCTGTGTCAAGATATTTCCTTTGAAATGTTTTCCGGTGACACATCAGGGGGATTGAAAGGGCGTCTGATGAAATATCTTCATCCCGCAAAGTACACTACAAAAACCGATGAGGCATCAAAGAATCTAGCACACCTTAAGTCATTGGGGGTAGACGTTGCTTCTGCTGCAGACCGTCTTCACCATACCAGGGGTTCAGGGGAAATAACACGCATGTGGCAACAGAGACCATTATGAAAGGACTGACTTCATGTTCAGCTTTTCTGCACAATACAAAGCCCCTGAAAGAGAAAAGAAAAAGGACTCTTCATTCAAAGTGCATCACTCCTTTTGCTTCCTCGTTTCTATTTTCACTTTTTGCCATTTTGCAATTTTGCTTCACAGTTGATTATTACATATGATTTGGGGAGACTGATGCTTCTAGGATGGAAATATAGGGTGGGGGTGTTAGGGAGATGGATTTTAGTTTAGATTCTTCAGGGTTTCATTTTGTTCCCGTTACTAGGCACATGCTCCCGCGAGTTGTACAGGATCACTTTGATTCTAATGACTAATGAATTGTTGTCAGACTGTGAGATGAGATATAGTATAAAGTCATGGATTGATAATGGTTTGAAAACTAAAATTAAGATGGGCAGTTATGTTGTTTGTTGAACATCACACCGCTGATATCCTGTTACTTCAAGAGACTCATTTACTAGGTACAAAGTGTGTGTTCCTGGGTAGTTCACAGACACCTGTGTCTATCATGCAGTATTTACTCAGTGGTCGACAGGGGTCGCTATTCTCCAGTCGCCTCCGTAGGTCCTTCCCATTTTCAGTACAGACAGTTCATGTAGACGACAAAGGTAAACATGTCATTCTCTCCAGCGGGCTTTCCCATCATTCACCCGTCCAACTAACCCTCTGACACCGACAATGCGAGTTGTAGGGTATGTGGTATTGGAATGCCTGGTAGTTGTTAGATGATACTCTTGTGAAACATCTGCGGGATAAGATAATAGACTATTTTGACATAATTGCGTGTTCTGTACCTGCAGCAGTTACAGTTTGGGAAGCATTCAAGGTAGTGACTAGAGGAAATACCATGGCTCAGAATTGTCGTAACCCGAAAATTGGAAGAGAGAGTGTTAGAGCTGGCAGCCTTGGCATGGGTTTCCCCTTCATTTTTTGCCTTTGCCTCCTGTGTTTTACTGTGTGTTGGATTTTATTTTTGCTGGTCTAGATCCTTTGGGTTACTGCTGTTCAGTGCCAAAGTGCAAGTGCTCCCTCTGTAAATTGTTATAATGGATTAGTGTTTCCATAGTTGGTTTACTGTTAAGTCCCTAGTACAGTGCACTGTGTGTGCCCAGGGCCTGTAAACCAAATGCTGCTAGTGGGCTTGCAAACATAAACAAAAGGGGTATTCCCAAATTACCCTCCTATACCTGGGTATGGGACATACTTTAATACAAGAAAAAATGGTATGAAGGAAAAGATTCAAAAAAGTTTATGAGTAGAGCATATTTAATTACCCTCTCCGAAATGTATTATTCTTACTGTACCTATCACAATGTATTTACAACACACATAAACAATGGCACCTAATCAATGAAGAAAACAGAAAATAACATATGCCACAACATTATATCATCAACATAAACACAGTTATACATTACATGGAAACCCTGGAATATTATTCTCACTAGTGTCCACCCATAAATTCTGGGCGAACCACTCAGAGGTAGTCCGGGTGAAACACCTATGGCCTAGGGACTTGTTTTCCTAGCGCTAGAGTGTCACTACACAATTCCAAGGAAAACTGTAGTTCCAAGGACTCCTCCGCAGTCCTTAGAAGTGTCGACGTGACCACGTTTCAGCCTTCTCTTCTTTAGCCTCCTCGGGACAAGGGTAATAAGACATTAATCATTTTTAAGCGACCGGAACACTTGCCACAAATATTTTACACTGCCTTGAGCACACGGGAGAGACAGAGTTAGTACCATCTTTTATTGGCGGGGCTGCTCTTTGAATATAGACTTTATTATGGTATCTGCTCCCCTGCTCCTTTACATAGTACTAAAAGTAAACCCTATGTGGAGCTGCTACAGTGATCACAATCCGCTGATTTTACAGATGATGGGAGAGCTGGACTTCCAAGGTGCAGAGAGAAAGAGTTTATCAAATGGGGACTTTCAACCAACAAATCAGGTCCGAAAAATGAGGTGGGGGAGGCCTTTTTAGATAAGTTATATACGAAGGGTGCTGAAGATATTAAATTGTGTCTTGATTCCCAGGCTGGGGCTGGTGTGACAATAGGGGCTTTTGGAAATCTTGTCAAGCGGATTGCAGAAAGTTTAACGGGGAGAGGAAGGATAGAGACATTAGAGGGGGAAAAAATGGTTCGACGCAGACTGTTCTAAATCCCACAAAGCTCTTATGAGTGCTTTACAATATAAACCCAAGGATGAAGAACAGATACATGCATGTAGGAAAGCCTGTAAAGTGGCCATAAATCAAAGGAAAGACAAGATACGGGAACAAGCCTGGCACAATCTGAATCAGGTTAGTGTCGAATAGTTAAAAGTTTTGAAAAATCATAAACATTCCTTTTTCTTATAGAACAGCACTCTATGAGAACAGACTGTGTCATCCCTACTGATGTATGGGTTAGTTATTTTGAGCAGATTTATAGAGGAATGGATTTGGACAGAAACGTCACCCCCCGGGTACCTTGCATACAGATGCACTCGCTATGTTTTGGGGTAGCTGATGTCCAGAAAGCAATCATGGACACATCAGGACGAAAAGCCCCTGGGCCTGATGGGGTCCCTGCAGATCTTTATAAAGCTGACCCAGGGATGTGGGCATAGATCCTAGCTATGGTCTTTGATGCAGCAACGGTAGGCGGTTCACCCCACTCTTGGTCTACAGCGGTTATTTTACCCAATTTTAAAAATGGCGCTCGGGATGACCCTGCTTGTTATCGCCAAATCTCTGTATTAGTCTGTGCTGCAAAAATTATGAGGAAGGGGATTTTACAACGCTTAACAATATGGATAGATGCAAGTAATATAATATCTGACCTGCAATACGGTTTCAGGAAGGGAATGGAGACAGTGGATCAATGCATAAAGGTACTCATGATTATCGGCAAATAGTCACTCACTATAAAGGGACATATGCACATGGTATTCATGGACTTAACATCTACCTTTAACCGAATAAATAGGTCAAAGTGATGTCCTTTATTATTAGAGATTGGAGTGCAGGCCAATCTAGGGGCTTTTCTGCATTGGTCCCACCTACATTTAACAGCCTCTGTCAAATACAATGAAAATGGTTCCCTTACAGAATCCTGGCACGTTAAGCGAGGGGTGAGACAGGGATGTATTTTGGCCCCTGTCTTGTTTACCTTATATATTAACAATCGGGGTGCAGCCCTATCATTGGTAGCAAAGACACTCCTAGAGCAGGTGCTAAACCCATCCCTGCTCTTTTATACGCAGATGATGCAGTTCACCTTTCAAGGACACCAAAGGTGCTGCAAAGACTTGTAAACACGTCTATAGATTTTATGGTCTCACTCAACCTCTCTATCAATTTCTCGAAGTCCCACATAATGTCATCTGGTAAAATAAAGCGCGACAAGCGTACGCGTTTATGCACAGATGGAGAACTGAAAAATGTTGCTTCATTTCCCTGTTTGTGTATCCTGGGGCAGATTTGCAAGCCCCCTCCATCATTTTTGCGCCGCTGTTGCGTCATTTTTTGTGAGGCAACAGCAGCGTAAAAAAGCGGCCATTTATAACGTGACGCATCTAGGGAGATGCGTCACGTTGTAAAGCCCTGCATCACATTATACCTGCGTCAGGTATAATGTTTGCAGGGTGGGCGTTCCAACGCAAAAAAGCCACGTAGAAGTGACGCAGTGAAATCTACAAGATTTCACTGCACCACTTCTAGGACGCCACTGCGTCAAATTCCTCTGCCTGCTTGAAGCAGGCATAATAAATGACGCAGCACAAAGAGAATAGGCCTCCCCTGCCTCGCTGGAGTTGAGTTATGCTTGTGACACGCCTCCAGCAATGCGTGACTTTTGCGTCAACAGATGCGTCAGAATTTCTGACGCATCTGTCAATCCTTGCACCATGGTGCGCCATATTGGAAATACGGTGCAACCATAGCGGCGCAAGGGTTTCTCAGGGTGGCCCAGGGAAAGTGACACATCTTTACATATGCGTCACTTTCTTGTAAATCTGCTGTCCTGTTTGGGAAAAAAGGGTCTTGGGTAGCTCAGCGAACACTAAAAAACAAACACCCTGTCTAGATCAGCCGGAGCGACAATTGAGTTTGCTAGGAGACTGGAGAACAAACTACTACGAGCATTACTGAAGGTCTGTAATGAGAAATGTACACCAATGGCCCCATATGGCAGCGAGGAATGGGGCTATAAGGAGGTTGGTGATCAGCAGGTGGCTGAAGATAAATTCCTGCGGAAACTATTATCTGTACCCCCAGCACCCATCTTTTATGGTGCATGAAGAATTAGGACGGGGTTATATCTCTGACCGCATAACAGTGGCCCCTTAAATATGGTGACTTAAAATATGGTCTAGCCCCACACCTACGCTGAACCAAACTGTTTTAGAAGATTGTATGAGCCTCGACGAGGTGGCTGACATTCCTTGGCTGGGTTACATCTCACAGCAGCTGGCGTATGTAGGGCGCTCTGAGCTTTTTATACATCCTAGACAAATGCACCCTGGTGAGTTGAAGGTAATTAAAAGACAAGTTTGAGCTAAGAGGATGGTGGAAAGGGAGCTTAAAAAACCTACCATAGGACAGTACATAATCTTGAGTCCTGGAACTTTAGAACAACCCTTCTGGTCTTATATTAAAACATCTACACTACTGTTTTCTTTTAATCAGGTTTAGGTTCAATTGTATCCACTGGTCCCTCACAGTCCCTAAGGGGATTTCGAAGCCTGGGGCTGTAAAGCCATGCCCTCGTGATGATTTCTTGGACCAAGATCTCATAAATGTTATGTTCCTCTGTGGATTTTTATGATGATCTTCAGTCAAGATACAATTTACCACTTTTAAAACACTGTAATTTTGCAAAAGTGAGGCCAGCGCTGATATATATCTGCAAATGTTGTCATCACCTTTGATATGTTTCGGGGTTGGGAGTTTCTTAACAGGAGCCCTATGGCGAAAGAAAAAATGTGATTGTGCATTGACTTGTCCCGAGAATTGTTATATTTTAATGGGCATAGTTTTAAATAATTTGTTAGTACTGTACAGAATTCTCATTATCCAGGTCAAAGAAGGGGTAGTAGTTTTGACATGTAGTAGTTTTTATATTTTATTAAAATTAATATAAACTAGGGCTATATCACTCGTACATGGAAATTTGTACATGACTTATCGGTTTTGCCCTTTTATTAAGTATTGTACAAGTTACTCTAGGGCTGTGCTATTGGGGAGACATCCATTAAAATGCGGTCTTTACACCGCGATATGTTTACAACATGGCCATTACAACTCAAGTTCTTACAACGACTTGCGCTGGATCGCGGTATACACTAAGGTATAGTATGATTTACAATTCCAACACCTTCCCTACTGTTCCGTAGGCTGGAGTTGGAATAGTAAATCATACTATTCCAAAGTCCAGCGCCATCCAGCGCAAGTCATTGGAATGACTTGCGTTGTAATTGCTGTGTTGTAAACGTATCGCTGTTTGAAGACAGCGATGTAACGGCATACATTCGTGCAATTGTGCTTTTATGATCATTATTGGCCGAAATACATTTTTATTTGACTTGCATTAGATTTGTGAGTGGTATTTTTGAAAAAAAGTGAAGGAGGTTGGTAAAGGAACCCCAAGTGAAGTAACCATAGCAAGACCTGTAGGCATAGGTGAAAATGAAGTGACTTGCAGTTAAAACAGGGTTATTGGTACATACAAGCATGTCTGTATGTTCATTTCTCAATGCAAAAAATATCAACTAGATTGTTGAGCACAATGCCATGGACTGACGGGGACCCTCACGACAGCGGGTCAGGAGTGGCTCAGGGATATTAGCTTAGTGGACCTTTGGAGAACCTCACACCTCAAAACTCGCGATTACACATTTTACTCTCATGCCCATAAAACATATACCAGACTCAATTACCTACTCAATACCCCAGAGGTATCCACGGCGGTGCAAGCGACAGAGATCTAGCCTCTCTCCCTTTCTGACAACGCCCCATTGTCAGTGACCCTCTCAGTGCCGCACCCTAGACCTTCCCCCAGAACGTGGAGACTCAGGGACTCCCTGCTACACCGACCGGAGGTCAAAGACCAAATAACCAAGCCAATACAGGACTACCTGATGATTAACTGCACCCCTGAGATCTCGATCTCCATGCTGTGGGATGCCCTGAAGGCGGTTGTGAGAGGGGAGTTTATAGCTATAGCTTCAGCTGACAAAAGAGAGAGCCTGTCTCGCCAAGTGACAGAATCAGAGCATATACCCAAAAGGACAGGGGCCCTTCAGGATTTGGAGGCAGCTTGAAGCGGTCAGAGCTCAACAAGCAGAGCTAGACATTGACAGGGCTAAATACACTGCCCTCAGACTCTGGCATAGGTTCCACACGGGTGGCTACTGCTCAGGCCGCCTATTGGCAAGTCAGCTATTGGGCCAACACCAGGAGTCAGGTGTCCAGACAGGGAGGGAAATGAGTGGACAGACAAAACACACATTGTAGATTCCTTCTGGAAATACTATCAGACCCTCTACACCGCACAAGATGTGTCGCTGGACGTGATCTCAGCCTATCTAAAGGGCGCTCCCACTACTTCTCTGACTCCCACATTGGCTGTGGATAAAGAACAACCGATCAGGATAGAAGATGTTATCTCTAGTATTTTCCACCTAAAGCCATCCACATCCTCAGGGGCAGACGGTTTTCCAGCCTCCTTTTATACAACTTTCTGTCAAAGCCTTGCCCCAGTCCTCATGAGGCTCTTTAACGTGATCATGGACACAACACCACTCCCCCTGTCAATCCTCCGAGCAGATATAGTAGTAATCCCCAAACCCGGGAAAGGCAGGACTCATTGTGCTTCCTTTCATCTCATCTTCCTCCTGAACACAGATCTCAAAATCTTTACTGGGATTCTCGACGCTCGGCTTGGCCCTCTCCTTCCCGGCATCATAGGCCCTGAGATATGCCAACGAAAGAATGCTCTTAGGAATAGACACCGAGGAAGCATTCAATAGGGTCCACTAGCCCTATCTGGCAGCCACTCTGACCCACTTTGGCACAGGGGACCACTTTCAGAGATGGATCCTCAGCAGTTACTCCCACCCAACAGCCACTGTTCGCGTCAATGGGCACCCATCCTCTCCCTTCCCTGTTGCAGGGGGGCCAGACAGGGGTGTCCATTGTCACCCGTGCTGTTGGCCCTGTACATAGAACCCAGGGCCCCGAAAGTGCGCACCAACCCACAGATAAAAGAAGTCTAATTTGGTGGAGAGCCGCGTACTATAGGGGTATACATGGATGATGTCATGGCTTCTCTGGAGGAACCTTCTACTTCACTGCCCGCCTTCCGAACTGAGTTGAAGGCTTTTGGCTTAGCATCAGGCTTCAAGATAAATATCCAGAAATCACAAGCTCTCAACCTTACTCTCTGGCCACAGATATTAAACGCTTTAAGATATGCTTTGCCCTTACAGAGGGTCCCTGTATCCATTCCTTATCTAGGTCTCCAGCTAACACCTACCATCGCTGGTTATTTATGGACCGGGCGCTGGTGGGACAAGCACTATAGAGCATCCCGTTCCTTCTGAAGCACACAAGGCCCAAATCTATATATCTCTCTCCAATCACCAAGGCACCACTGGCAGTTTGGAACAGTCGAGCGACACAAAGGAACCTCACTACTTTCCCCTCACCACTCACTCCCATAACTAATAACCCGGATTTTCACCCGGACTCTCGGAACCCTTCATTCGAAGTCTGGGTGCAGACAGGCTGTAGATCAGTAGGCCACCTATTTGACCTGGAGGTCACACTCCCCTTCGAAGCACTCCGTGCACACTTTGCACTTCCTGAAAGAGAGCACTGGCAGCACACCCAAATCCAACAGTGGGTGCTGCAACCCTCTATGCGCCCCCGTGCAGAACGACAACTCACCAGCTTCAAAAGCTGGCTTTTGCCGAGGTCTTCCAACAAGTGCCTGGTTTCAGACCTATGCCACATGATTAACTCCTCAATGGACACTCCATAATTCAAGGGCCAACTCTGCTGGGAAGCAGAAATCGGCAGGGAACTCACGACTAAAGAATGGGGGGATGTCTATTACAGGGCACGACACACCATACGCAAGATGGCCAGTATCGAGATGGCCACAAAGATTGTAACCTACTGGTACTACACACCTCACAGGATTCATAAATATAAACACTCCAAATCTCCTGACTGCTGGCGACAGTGTGGTACCTCTGGTACACTACTACACATATTATGGGATTGCCCGAAGATTAGGCCCTAATAGGTGCAGGTGCTCGCAGACATTGACACTCATCTGGACACAGAACTCCGTAGATTCCCAGCCTACCTGATCTTAGGCCTTCCAAATCCTCTCACTTTCCCCCTTATGTCCCGATTGGGTAAAAAATTGGTGTGGCATTATGCACGGTCCCGCAAAACATCCTCTTCCACCTGGGGCACCGCACATATACCGACACACCCGAGATGGTTACGCCATATGTGGTCGATATTAGGGATGGAACGCATCAACCTCTCATTATCCAACCAGGGATCAGCGTTTCCCACACTATGGGAACCATTCCTATCATTGTTAAAATCAGAATTTCAAGAACTTACCTGCCCCAAATATGATATGTTATATGTTATGTTATTTATATTTTTATCGCGCACAGCTGCCCCAGCAAAGGGGCGTCCTGGCGCTTTGACAGACACTATAACATAACACACGAAAGAAAGGGAAATTAACCAGACAAGGGAAACAGGAAAGTTTTAATCGCCTGCCTGAAGGCGAGCAAGTTGTTGCGCATACCTGAGGTCGCACAGCCCCCTGACCCCGACCAACACTAATGGCACACTCTACAAGAATTATCTTACGTTTTATCCTCCCTACTTGCCTGTCCTTTTAGTCACCAGGTCCGGGGGTGAGCTCAGGGGGAGAGGGATTTCTGGGTTCTTTCAATTCAGAGTATGACCCCCTTTGTAGATGGGTCCCGCAATGCCATCATGAATATGCCTTGTTTTATTCTTCTGGTATGTTTAAAAACTAATAAAGAAATTTAAACCACGTCAATGCGCGTTTTGGTGGACATCTTCTATTTACATCTCCACCTTGTTCAGGTCCAAGGTTTAGATACATCTATAATGTAGTAGACAATATTTTGTCATGAACATTACAAAGGGCCAGATGTAGGTAATCTACATTTACAGATTCTAAAGTACCGAATTTTACCGATTTGGTCATTTAGAATAGGTAAATTGTATGTAGGGAAACATTCGGTAAAATGTACTAAATCGGTAAGATTCGGTATTTAAGAATCGGTATTTCCCATTCATTCCTAATGGCCTGGAGGCCCATAGGAATGAATGGGAAGCCATTCACTATTATCGATTCGGTAAATACCGAATCGGTAATAGGGGGCACATATTCAAGGGTGGCAGGGTGTCACATTGACACCCTGTGGCACCCCTGAATAGTGCATGGGTGCACATGTGGCACACATACATGCCCTAAGGGCATGTATGTCTGCCACATGGCACTTCAGATTAAATTCAAAAGTGAATTTTTAAAAGAATTCGGTAATTACCACCAACTTGAAGTTGGTGGTAATTAACAAATTCTTACAGCACATAAGCACTCTTTAATGTGCTTTCTGCATAGCATTTACCGATTCGGTAAATAACAATTTCGTATTTACCGAATCAGTAAATACTGATTCGTTTTTATCGAATCGTCACCTACATTGGAAGGGGCTAAATACCGGTCGGTAACGGCTGAAATTTGGTAAATTATCGAATTTCGGCTGTTACCGACCGGTATTGGGCTACCTACATCTGGCCCATAATGTTCTAATGGTAGTTCTGTGTCAAGCTCAGTTTACGATGTACCTTGTGTTTTAATGAATGACTATTTGGCACAATTAACTGATATTTTGGTTTCCATTCATTAACAGGTTCGAGAAGTACTCCCGGACCGGTCCACAGGAGAAGGCCATAATCTCCGGCCTGGTGACTTCGTCCTTGTGAAGTCCTTTGAGAGGTCGAGCAGTCTAGAGCCGAGGTGGTGCGGTCCTGAACAAGTCCTTCTCGCCACAAGAACAGCAGTGCGGGTCACCAACCGGAAAAATTGGATCCATTCCATTCATTGCCGAAAAGTGCAACCTGGCCTGATGGAGCCTGCTGTATTGACCGACCATCGAGAAATTCTGACTGCGGAAAGAGGCCGTGCTGTGGTACCTGACGAATCTGAGGAGTTCTTCCCGGACCCGACAATCCCTGGATCAAGAAGATATAATCTGCGACCAAGAAAAGAGCCTGCAATTGTGTGAGAAGTTGTCAGAACGGTCCCTAGGTCAGTGAAAGGGAGAGCCAATGAGGCAAGGGGGGGGGATCAGCCCTGCATTAGTGTAGAGACACCCGTCTTGGCCTGCTGGTGAAGAAATCAACGGCTACCTAGGGGGAAGAGTTCTGACAACACTTTAGTTTCAGGAAGATGCTGTGAGTACATTTGTTCGAATGGATAAGAAGAAGATTTTTGGTTCTGTAGGATTCATTGCTGTTGTAGCAGTTGTTGCTACAAACACGTGGTTTGTAGAGGATAAAGTTCCTGCCCGTGAATTATATGTTGTTTCTACTCCAGTCCCAGATGAGCATTTCTTCTATACACTCCCATATCAAGAGTTGAAACATCGACAGTCGGATTTGAATAACACTTTCATTCAGATGCTGCATCATACCCACGTTGCTACGAATGCCACGAACTGTTGGATATGTGGGATGATACCGGCACACCAAAAGAAAGGGGCAACGCCGTTCATACCTCTCCCTTTCTTTCATAATGGCTCTTGTCGAGCGTGGTATACTTTGCTTTTTGCTACAAGAAAATACACAGTGGGTAGATTGCTTTTCAGACTGAATAAAGAATGTCATCAAGATAAGGAAGGCTATCCATAAGCCAACGGAACTATATGGGAGTCGGAAGAATATCGACAGGACAATGATTCAACGCCTTATATTTTTACCAACACTAGAGACACTGTCGGAAATGAAAAGTTTGTAATATCAGTAGCTCAAGCACAAGCAGATTTATGTGTACAAAGTGTAGGCCATATTCCTGTAGGTGTTAGTGATTGTATTGTTGTACTGAATATTAATGGGCTGAACAACAGCACATTCCTTGCCTCTCATAATACTTATTTCGTATGTGGAAATAGAGGCTACTATCGATTACCAGCTGGATGGTCCGGAGTATGTTATGTATCATTTTTACTACCACCTGTATTCTTGGCACCTGCATCGTATTATAAAGATTTGAAATTACTGAATAATGTGACTGTAAACAAATACAAAATAACTTTGTCCGTTGATGATATTGATCAGACTGACACCAGTTTGCAGCAATATATAGATTTCAATTTAGGATTGTTTTTCTTCGTGGGAGCTGCTCTGAATAGTAGAAAGATACGACGATTAACGAGAGTAGTAGAAGCTGTTACTAATCAAACTGCCGCAGCTCTTGGCAATCTCACTGAAGAACTACAAATTACTAGGATTGTTGCATTGCAAAATCGTATGGTGCTGGATGTAATGTTAGCAGATAGAGGTGGGGCTTGTAGAATTATCGGAAGTAGCGCTTGTGTTTTCATCCCCAACCATACTCCTTCCGTGTATAAAGCCATCAACAAACTGCATAAAATTGCAGCTGATATACATGTTGAAAATGGGACTTGGACGTTTTCAGGCTGGTTCTGGACTCTGATCTCCACATGGGGTTGGAAAGTTCTCACTGGACTATGTATAGTTATTGCAATACTATTTACGTGTTGTCTATGTATCCAATGTAGTCCAATGATATGTTCTTTATGTGTTTCATTTTGTGTGCCTAGTAAACAATCTGTTGCTGAGGCTGTCCATCAGAAAACTATAACTAGAGAGATAGCTGAAATGATGAGCATCGATATAAACGATGAGTATTTAGATTATCCAAGAAAACCGAATGCCTTCAGCAAATGCTGAAAGGGTCGCCTACTGTAAATAAAACAGCGATGTTATTAAGCATTAGCTGAAGACATGCTATTGTGTCTTTCTGCTAGTTTTCCCGCCCGTACTTTAATTACGGCCAGACTCCATTTTGTTTTCTGGCCTCCATCTTGTGTGCTATACATTGCCATGTGCTCGACACGAGGCGAGTCCTACCTCCCTGCTAGTCACCCCTGAAGTTTGCCCAGCAACAGGCTATAAATAGTTCTTTGTGCATTTAGCGCATGCTCAGTAGGAGTCACATCTGTCTCTGATTAGCGTAGATAGGAATGTGTATTTCGGCGGGTCTCAAGAACCGTTAACCCCACCCATGTATCGATCACGTTCAAGAAATATCCATATATGGTTGTAAATCACATTTTGAGTTGTATCCGCCTACTTATGAGCCCCTTCTTTGTGTATAAAAGGGGACTGCGTGTCTGAGTTCTTTGGGCTACCTTGTACAATACTGTAGAGTGTTGTGTGGGCTGTAGTACCACCTTTAAAGGATTATTAAACTATGTCTTTGTATTTCCAGTTTTCATGCCAATTTCTTGTGTAGTCTGAGAACTCCGTGCACAGAAGGGCGAACCCTTTGCATACGCAGGCCTTTTCCCACATGAAGTGAAGGTGTAAACCGGAGGCTGCCATCTTCTGTTAGCAGCAGAGGCACAGGATTGCATATTACAAAGGCGGCAGGCCTTTGAGGCTTCCCCTTTGAGCACTGGCCCATCCTGGGGGAGGAGGTGTGACACTTTCACCCAGGATGTGCATTGTTTCTGGTCCAAGAGAGAAGGGACTCTCCACCCAGGGGTCCAGACACAATGTCTGGTGGTGGCTAAATGCCTACAGCCAGTCAGAAACCACACCAGGATTGGTAGGTTTTCAGGGGGCACCTCTGAGGTGCCCTCTGAGTACATGGTATAATAAATCTCACAGTAGCATTGGTGTGGATATATTGAAAGGAGTAGTTTGTTACCAAACACCCCTGTGTTCAGGGAAGCAATCATGGTGCTGTGGAAATCGAGCTGTCAAGTTTCCAGCCCATGTACTCTATTTGGCTTCACTGGCGCTTACAATATTAAAGAATGGTTGTATGAAAGTACAACTCGGGCTATTACCACGCATGCCATTATAACGCTGTTTTTACAACACAAGTCGGATAGTGGGATAGTTTAATTTTCTATTCCAACTCCAGCCCACGTTACAGTAGGGAAGGCGTTAGAATAGAAAATTAACATATTCCTTGTCCAACAGCGCCCTCCAGCGCAAGTCGTTGAAACGACTTGCGTTGTAAAAGCAGCGTAGTAATGGCAGCGCGTGGTAATGCCCGCGTTGTGAAGGCTGTACCCCTTAAAGAATGGACCCTAATAGTGTAGGGGCGTATCTGCTCATGCAGATATGTCTTCACCTGTGGTATAGGTCACCCTGCCTTAGGGCTGTGAGATCTGCTAGAGCGGTGACTTGCTTATACCTTCGGGCAGTGTTGTCTGGCACGGACCCCAGGTAGAATGACATGTCAACCTTGTTGTTTTCGCTCTCACAGGGGCATGCAAGCTGCAAGGGCAGTGGCATGGTCCCACTGAGGAGGGTACGAGGGGACCCCCTTCAGCTCCCAGGCCCTGGGTACCCACGGTACCATTTACTAGGGACTTACAGGGGGCAGACATACCAATTGTGGATATGTTTTGGGAAAAAGCACTGGCACAGGAGACCCTGTGCACTACAATTGAAACCACATCCAAACCTGGCAGCAAAAAACAGGGGCTAACCATGCAAAACGAGGCACTTTCTCACTGATGCTCTTAGTGCTACAAATGGGCGTGAAGGATAGGACCTCGGCTCCGCTGTGCTGTGTCAAGATATTTCCTTTGAAATGTTTTCCGGTGACACATCAGGGGGATTGAAAGGGCGTCTGATGAAATATCTTCATCCCGCAAAGTACACTACAAAAACCGATGAGGCATCAAAGAATCTAGCACACCTTAAGTCATTGGGGGTAGACGTTGCTTCTGCTGCAGACCGTCTTCACCATACCAGGGGTTCAGGGGAAATAACACGCATGTGGCAACAGAGACCATTATGAAAGGACTGACTTCATGTTCAGCTTTTCTGCACAATACAAAGCTCCTGAAAGAGAAAAGAAAAAGGACTCTTCATTCAAAGTGCATCACTCCTTTTGCTTCCTTGTTTCTATTTTCACTTTTTGCCATTGAGTTTCACAGTTGATTATTACATATGATTTCCGGAGACTGATGCTTCTAGGATGGAAATATAGGGTGGGGGTGTTAGGGAGATGGATTTTAGTTTAGATTCTTCAGGGTTTCATTTTGTTCCCGTTACTAGGCACATGCTCCCGCGAGTTGTACAGGATCACTTTGATTCTAATGACTAACATATTGTTAGCAGACTGTGTGATGGGATATAGTATAAAGTCATGGATTGATAATGGTTTGAAAACTAAAATTGAGACGGGCAGTTATGTTGTTTGTTGAACATCACACCCCTGATATCCTGTTACTTCAAGAGACTCATTTACTAGGTACAAAGTGTGTGTTCCTGGGTAGTTCACAGACACCTGTGTCTATCATGCAGTATTTACTCAGTGGTCGACAGGGGTCGCTATTCTCCAGTCGCCTCCGTAGGTCCTTCCCATTTTCAGTACAGACAGTTCATGTAGACGACAAAGGTAAACATGTCATTCTCTCCAGCGGGCTTTCCCATCATTCACCCGTCCAACTAACCCTCTGACACCGACAATGCGAGTTGTAGGGTATGTGGTATTGGAATGCCTGGTAGTTGTTAGATGATACTCTTGTGAAACATCTGCGGGATAAGATAATAGACTATTTTGACATAATTGCGTGTTCTGTACCTGCAGCAGTTACAGTTTGGGAAGCATTCAAGGTAGTGACTAGAGGAAATACCATGGCTCAGAATTGTCGTAACCCGAGAGTGTTAGAGCTGGCAGCCTTGGCATGGGTTTCCCCTGCATTTTTTGCCTTTGCCTCCTGTGTTTTACTGTGTGTTGGATTTTATTTTTGCTGGTCTAGATCCTTTGGGTTACTGCTGTTCAGTGCCAAAGTGCAAGTGCTCCCTCTGTAAATTGTTATAATGGATTAGTGTTTCCATAGTTGGTTTACTGTTAAGTCCCTAGTACAGTGCACTGTGTGTGCCCAGGGCCTGTAAACCAAATGCTGCTAGTGGGCTTGCAAACATAAACAAAAGGGGTATTCCCAAATTACCCTCCTATACCTGGGTATGGGACATACTTTAATACAAGAAAAAATGGTATGAAGGAAAAGATTCAAAAAAGTTTATGAGTAGAGCACATTTAATTACCCTCTCCGAAATGTATTATTCTTACTGTACCTATCACAATGTATTTACAACACACATAAACAATGGCACCTAATCAATGAAGAAAACAGAAAATAACATATGCCACAACATTATATCATCAACATAAACACAGTTATACATTACATGGAAACCCTGGAATATTATTCTCACTAGTGTCCACCCATAAATTCTGGGCGAACCACTCAGAGGTAGTCCGGGTGAAACACCTATGGCCTAGGGACTTGTTTTCCTAGCGCTAGAGTGTCACTACACAATTCCAAGGAAAACTGTAGTTCCAAGGACTCCTCCGCAGTCCTTAGAAGTGTCGACGTGACCACGTTTCAGCCTTCTCTTCTTTAGCCTCCTCGGGACAAGGGTAATAAGACATTAATCATTTTTAAGCGACCGGAACACTTGCCACAAATATTTTACACTGCCTTGAGCACACGGGAGAGACAGAGTTAGTACCATCTTTTATTGGCGGGGCTGCTCTTTGAATATAGACTTTATTATGGTATCTGCTCCCCTGCTCCTTTACATATTATTAAAAGTAAACCCAATGTGGATCTGCTATAGTGATCACAATCCGCTGAATTTACAGATGATGGGAGAGCTGGTCGTCCATGGAGCGAAGAGAAAGAGTTTATCAAATTGGGACTTTCAACCAACAAATCAGGGCTGCATAATGAGGTGGGGCAGGCCTTTTTAGGTATGTTATATACGAAGGGTGCTGAAGATATTAAATTGTGTCTTGATTCCCAGGCTGGGGCTGGTGTGATAAGAGGGGCTTTTGGAAATCTTGTCAAGCGGATTGCAGAAAGTTTAACGGGGAGAGGAAGGATAGGGATATTAGAGGGAGAAAAATGGTTCGACGCAGACTGTTCTAAATCCCACAAAGCTCTTATGAGTGCTTTAAAATATAAACCCAAGGATGAAGAACAGATACATGCATGTAGGAAAGCCTGTAAACTGGCCATAAATCAAAGGAAAGACAAGATACGGGAACAAGCCTGGCACAATCTGAATCAGGTTAGTGTCGAATAGTTAAAAGTTTTGAAAAATCTTAAACAGTCCTTTTTTTATAGAACAGCACTCTATGAGAACAGACTGTGTCATCCCTACTGATGTATGGGTTAGTTATTTTGAGCAGATTTATAGAGGAATGGATTTGGACAGAAACGTCACCCCCCGGGTACCTTGCATACAGATGCACTCGCTATGCTTTGGGGTAGCTGATGTCCAGAAAGCAATCATGGACACATCAGGACGAAAAGCCCCTGGGCATGATGGGGTCCCTGCAGATCTTTATAAAGCTGACCCAGGGATGTGGGCATAGATCCTAGCTATGGTCTTTGATGCAGCAACGGTAGGCGGTTCACCCCACTCTTGGTCTACAGCGGTTATTTTACCCAATTTTAAAAATGGCGCTCGGGATGACCCTGCTTGTTATCGCCAAATCTCTGTATTAGTCTGTGCTGCAAAAATTATGAGGAAGGGGATTTTACAACGCTTAACAATATGGATAGATGCAAGTAATATAATATCTGACCTGCAATACGGTTTCAGGAAGGGAATGGAGACAGTGGATCAATGCATAAAGGTACTCATGATTATCGGCAAATAGTCACTCACTATAAAGGGACATATGCACATGGTATTCATGGACTTAACATCTACCTTTAACCGAATAAATAGGTCAAAGTGATGTCCTTTATTATTAGAGATTGGAGTGGAGGCCAATCTAGGGGCTTTTCTGCATTGGTCCCACCTACATTTAACAGCCTCTGTCAAATACAATGAAAATGGTTCCCTTACAGAATCCTGGCACGTTAAGCGAGGGGTGAGACAGGGATGTATTTTGGCCCCTGTCTTGTTTACCTTATATATTAACAATCGGGGTGCAGCCCTATCATTGGTAGCAAAGACACTCCTAGAGCAGGTGCTAAACCCATCCCTGTTCTTTTATACGCAGATGATGCAGTTCACCTTTCAAGGACACCAAAGGTGCTGCAAAGACTTGTAAACACGTCTATAGATTTTATGGTCTCACTCAACCTCTCTATCAATTTCTCGAAGTCCCACATAATGTCATCTGGTAAAATAAAGCGCGACAAGCGTACGCGTTTATGCACAGATGGAGAACTGACAAATGTTGCTTCATTTCCCTGTTTGTGTATCCTGGGGCAGATTTGCAAGCCCCCTCCATCATTTTTGCGCCGCTGTTGCGTCATTTTTTGTGAGGCAACAGCAGCGTAAAAAAGCGGCCATTTATAACGTGACGCATCTAGGGAGATGCGTCACGTTGTAAAGCCCTGCATCACATTATACCTGCGTCAGGTATAATGTTTGCAGGGTGGGCGTTCCAACGCAAAAAAGCCACGTAGAAGTGACGCAGTGAAATCTACAAGATTTCACTGCACCACTTCTAGGACGCCACTGCGTCAAATTCCTCTGCCTGCTTGAAGCAGGCATAATAAATGACGCAGCACAAAGAGAATAGGCCTCCCCTGCCTCGCTGGAGTTGAGTTATGCTTGTGACACGCCTCCAGCAATGCGTGACTTTTGCGTCAACAGATGCGTCAGAATTTCTGACGCATCTGTCAATCCTTGCACCATGGTGCGCCATATTGGAAATACGGTGCAACCATAGCGGCGCAAGGGTTTCTCAGGGTGGCCCAGGGAAAGTGACGCATCTTTACATATGCGTCACTTTCTTGTAAATCTGCTGTCCTGTTTGGGAAAAAAGGGTCTTGGGTAGCTCAGCGAACACTAAAAAACAAACACCCTGTCTAGATCAGCCGGAGCGACAATTGAGTTTGCTAGGAGACTGGAGAACAAACCACTACGAGCATTACTGAAGGTCTGTAATGAGAAATGTACACCAATGGCCCCATATGGCAGCGAGGAATGGGGCTATAAGGAGGTTGGTGATCAGCAGGCGGCTGAAGATAAATTCCTGCGGAAACTATTATCTGTACCCCCAGCACCCATCTTTTATGGTGCATGAAGAATTAGGACGGGGTTATATCTCTGACCGCATAACAGTGGCCCCTTAAATATGGTGACTTAAAATATGGTCTAGCCCCACACCTACGCTGAACCAAACTGTTTTAGAAGATTGTATGAGCCTCGACGAGGTGGCTGACATTCCTTGGCTGGGTTACATCTCACAGCAGCTGGCGTATGTAGGGCGCTCTGAGCTTTTTATACATCCTAGACAAATGCACCCTGGTGAGTTGAAGGTAATTAAAAGACAAGTTTGAGCTAAGAGGATGGTGGAAAGGGAGCTTAAAAAACCTACCATAGGACAGTACATAATCTTGAGTCCTGGAACTTTAGAACAACCCTTCTGGTCTTATATTAAAACATCTACACTACTGTTTTCTTTTAATCAGGTTTAGGTTCAATTGTATCCACTGGTCCCTCACAGTCCCTAAGGGGATTTCGAAGCCTGGGGCTGTAAAGCCATGCCCTCGTGATGATTTCTTGGACCAAGATCTCATAAATTTTATGTTCCTCTGTGGATTTTTATGATGATCTTCAGTCAAGATACAATTTACCACTTTTAAAACACTGTAATTTTGCAAAAGTGAGGCCAGCGCTGATATATATCTGCAAATGTTGTCATCACCTTTGATATGTTTCGGGGTTGGGAGTTTCTTAACAGGAGCCCTATGGCGAAAGAAAAAATGTGATTGTGCATTGACTTGTCCCGAGAATTGTTATATTTTAATGGGCATAGTTTTAAATAATTTGTTAGTACTGTACAGAATTCTCATTATCCAGGTCAAAGAAGGGGTAGTAGTTTTGACATGTAGTAGTTTTTATATTTTATTAAAATTAATATAAACTAGGGCTATATCACTCGTACATGGAAATTTGTACATGACTTATCGGTTTTGCCCTTTTATTAAGTATTGTACAAGTTACTCTAGGGCTGTGCTATTGGGGAGACATCCATTAAAATGCGGTCTTTACACCGCAATATGTTTACAACATGGCCATTACAACTCAAGTTCTTACAACGACTTGCGCTGGATCGCGGTATACACTAAGGTATAGTATGATTTACAATTCCAACACCTTCCCTACTGTTCCGTAGGCTGGAGTTGGAATAGTAAATCATACTATTCCAAAGTCCAGCGCCATCCAGCGCAAGTCATTGGAATGACTTGCGTTGTAATTGCTGTGTTGTAAACGTATCGCTGTTTGAAGACAGCGATGTAACGGCATACATTCGTGCAATTGTGCTTTTATGATCATTATTGGCCGAAATACATTTTTATTTGACTTGCATTAGATTTGTGAGTGGTCTTTTTGAAAAAAAGTGAAGGAGGTTGGTAAAGGAACCCCAAGTGAAGTAACCATAGCAAGACCTGTAGGCATAGGTGAAAATGAAGTGACTTGCAGTTAAAACAGGGTTATTGGTACATACAAGCATGTCTGTATGTTCATTTCTCAATGCAAAAAATATCAACTAGATTGTTGAGCACAATGCCATGGACTGACGGGGACCCTCACGACAGCGGGTCAGGAGTGGCTCAGGGATATTAGCTTAGTGGACCTTTGGAGAACCTCACACCTCAAAACTCGCGATTACACATTTTACTCTCATGCCCATAAAACATATACCAGACTCAATTACCTACTCAATACCCCAGAGGTATCCACGGTGGTCCAAATGACAGAGATCTAGCCTCTCTCCCTTTCTGACAACGCCCCATTGTCAGTGACCCTCTCAGTGCCGCACCCTAGACCTTCCCCCAGAACGTGGAGACTCAGGGACTCCCTGCTCCACCGACCGGAGGTCAAAGACCAGATAACCAAGCCAATACAGGACTACCTGTTGACTAACTGCACCCCTGAGATCTCGATCTCCATGCTGTGGGATGCCCTGA
This sequence comes from Lissotriton vulgaris, assembly GCF_964263255.1. Taxonomy (NCBI): domain Eukaryota; kingdom Metazoa; phylum Chordata; class Amphibia; order Caudata; family Salamandridae; genus Lissotriton; species Lissotriton vulgaris. Next base: position 114,969 of record NW_028254346.1, on the reverse strand, counting down.
AGGCGGTTGTGAGAGGGGAGTTTATAGCTATAGCTTCAGCTGACAAAAGAGAGAGCCTGTCTCACCAAGTGACAGAATCAGAGCATATACCCAAAAGGACAGGGGCCCTTCAGGATTTGGAGGCAGCTTGAAGCGGTCAGAGCTCAACAAGCAGAGCTAGACATTGACAGGGCTAAATACACTGCCCTCAGACTCTGGCATAGGTTCCACACGGGTGGCGACTGCTCAGGCCGCCTATTGGCAAGTCAGCTATTGGGCCAACACCAGGAGTCAGGAGTCCAGACAGGGAGGGAAATGAGTGGACAGACGAAACACACATCGTAGATTCCTTCTGGAAATACTATCAGACCCTCTACACCGCACAAGATGTGTCGCTGGACGTGATCTCAGCCTATCTAAAGGGCGCTCCCACTACTTCTCTGACTCCCACATAGGCTGTGGATAAAGAACAACCGATCAGGATAGAAGATGTTATCTCTAGTATTTCCCACCTAAAGCCATCCACATCCTCAGGGGCAGATGGTTTTCCAGCCTCCTTTTATACAACTTTCTGTCAAAGCCTTGCCCCAGTCCTCATGAGGCTCTTTAACGTGATCAGGGACACAACACCACTCCCCCTGTCGATCCTCCGAGCAGATATAGTATTAATCCCCAAACCCGGGAAAGGCAGGACTCATTACGCTTCCTTTCGTCTCATCTTCCTCCTGAACACAGATCTCAAAATCTTTACTTGGATTCTTGCTGGTCAGCTTGGCCCTCTCCTTCCCGGCATCATAGGCCCTGAGATATGCCAACGAAAGAATGCTCTTAGGAATAGACACAAGGAAGCATTCAATAGGGTCCACTAGCCCTATCTGGCAGCCACACTGACCCGCTGTGGCATAGGGGACCACTTTCAGAGATGGATCCTCAGCAGTTACTCCCACCCAACAGCCACTGTTCGCGTCAATGGGCACCCATCCTCTCCCTTCCCTGTTGCAGGGGGGCCAGACAGGGGTGTCCACTGTCACCCGTGCTGTTGGCCCTGTACATAGAACCCATGTCCCAGAAAGTGCGCACCAACCCACAGATAAAAGGAGTCTAATTTGGTTGAGAGCCGCGTACTATAGGGGTATACATGGATGATGTCATGGCTTCTCTGGAGGAGCCTTCTACTTCACTGCCCGCCTTCCGAACTGAGTTGAAGGCTTTTGGCTTAGCATCAGACTTCAAGATAAATATCCAGAAATCACAAGCTCTCAACCTTACTCTCTGGCCACAGATATTAAACGCTTTAAGATATGCTTTGCCCTTACAGAGGGTCCCTGTATCCATTCCTTATCTAGGTCTCCAGCTAACACCTACCACCGCTGGTTATTTATGGACCGGGCGCTGGTGGGACAAGCACTATAGAGCATCCCGTTCCTTCTGAAGCACACGAGGCCCAAATCTATATATCTCTCTCCAATCACCAAGGCACCACTGGCAGTTTGGAACAGTCGAGCGACACAAAGGAACCTCACTACTTTCCCCTCACCACTCACTCCCATAACTAATAACCCGGATTTTCACCCGGACTCTCGGAACCCTTCATTCGAAGTCTGGGTGCAGACAGGCTGTAGATCAGTAGGCCACCTATTTGACCTGGAGGTCACACTCCCCTTCGAAGCACTCCGTGCACACTTTGCACTTCCTGAAAGAGAGCACTGGCAGCACACCCAAATCCAACAGTGGGTGCTGCAACCCTCTATGCGCCCCCGTGCAGAACGACAACTCACCAGCTTCAAAAGCTGGCTTTTGCCGAGGTCTTCCAACAAGTGCCTGGTTTCAGACCTATGCCACATGATTTACTCCTCAATGGACACTCCATAATTCAAGGGCCAACTCTGCTGGGAAGCAGAAATCGGCAGGGAACTCACGACTAAAGAATGGGGGGATGTCTATTACAGGGCACGACACACCATACGCAAGATGGCCAGTATCGAGATGGCCACAAAGATTGTAACCTACTGGTACTACACACCTCACAGGATTCATAAATATAAACACTCCAAATCTCCTGACTGCTGGCGACAGTGTGGTACCTCTGGTACACTACTACACATATTATGGGATTGCCCGAAGATTAGGCCCTAATAGGAGCAGGTGCTCGCAGACATTGACACTCATCTGGACACAGAACTCCGTAGATTCCCAGCCTACCTGATCTTAGGCCTTCCAACTCCTCTCACTTTCCCCCTTATGTCCCGATTGGGTAAAAAATTGGTGTGGCATTATGCGCGGTCCCGCAAAACATCCTCTTCCACCTGGGGCACCGCACATATACCGACACACCCGGGATGGTTACGCCATATGTGGTCGATATTAGGGATGGAACGCATCAACCTCTCATTATCCAACCAGGGATCAGCGTTTCCCACACTATGGGAACCATTCCTATCATTGTTAAAATCAGAATTTCAAGAACTTACCTGCCCCAAATATCTCCAGTTGTTGCGCATACCTGAGGTCGCACAGCCCCCTGACCCCGACCAACACTAATGGCACACGCTACAAGAATTATCTTACGTTTTATCCTCCCTTCTTGCCTGTCCTTTTAGTCACCAGGTCCGGGGGTGAGCTCAGGGGGAGAGGGATTTCTGGGTTCTTTCAATTCAGAGTTTGACCCCCTTTGTAGATGGGTCCCGCAATGCCATCATGAATATGCCTTGTTTTATTCTTCTGGTATGTTTAAAAACTAATAAAGAAATTTAAACCACGTCAATGCGCGTTTTGGTGGACATCTTCAATTTACATCTCCACCTTGTTCAGGTCCAAGGTTTAGATACATCTATAATGTAGTAGACAATATTTTGTCATGAACATTACAAAGGGCCAGATGTAGGTAATCTACATTTACAGATTCTAAAGTACCGAATTTTACCGATTTGGTCATTTAGAATAGGTAAATTGTATGTAGGGAAACATTCGGTAAAATGTACTAAATCGGTAAGATTCGGTATTTAAGAATCGGTATTTCCCATTCATTCCTAATGGCCTGGAGGCCCATAGGAATGAATGGGAAGCCATTCACTATTATCGATTCGGTAAATACCGAATCGGTAATAGGGGGCACATATTCAAGGGTGGCAGGGTGTCACATTGACACCCTGTGGCACCCCTGAATAGTGCATGGGTGCACATGTGGCACACATACATGCCCTAAGGGCATGTATGTCTGCCACATGGCACTTCAGATTAAATTCAAAAGTGAATTTTTAAAAGAATTCGGTAATTACCACCAACTTGAAGTTGGTGGTAATTAACAAATTCTTACAGCACATAAGCACTTTAATGTGCTTTCTGCATAGCATTTACCGATTCGGTAAATAACAATTTCGTATTTACCGAATCAGTAAATACTGATTCGTTTTTATCGAATCGTCACCTACATTGGAAGGGGCTAAATACCGGTCGGTAACGGCTGAAATTTGGTAAATTATCGAATTTCGGCTGTTACCGACCGGTATTGGGCTACCTACATCTGGCCCATAATGTTCTAATGGTAGTTCTGTGTCAAAAGGCTGACATCTAAGCATGGGCGAATTTTGAGAATTCGCGATCCGCGAATTTGCGGATTTGCGAATTCGCGATCCGCAAAAATCGCGAATTTGCGCGAATTTGCAGATTTTTTTTTTGGGTGTTCGCGGGGTGCTTGGCATGTTCGCGGGGCTCTTTGCGTGTTCGCGGGGCGCTTTGCGTGTTCGCAGGGTTTTTTGGTGCAAGACCACGATGCGCCCTCTGGTTCATCACTCCAATTTCTCGTTTTTTGTGCCCTTCTGCCCTCTGCCCCACTCGTTGTGCCCTTCTGCCTTCTGCCCCACTTGTTGCTGTGCCCTTCTGCCCTCTGCCCCACTCTGTGACCTTCTGCCCTCTGCCCCACTCCTGTAACTATTTTTGAATGGCGCCGGCAAGCTGCAAGCACCATTCTAAAATAGTTACTAAGTTAGCTTCAACAGGAAGCACTAATAGATAAAATGCAGGTGCTCGAGCACCTGCTTTATTTTATCTATTAGTGCTTCCTGTTGAAGCTAACTTAGTAACTATTTTGGATGGCGCTGGCAGCTTGCCGGCACCATCCTAAAATAGTTACAACAACTTCAAGCTTGAAGGCTTGAACTTTTGCCCCCCGAATCCGCCACTCGTGGATTCGCGAATTTTCGGTACATTCGCGGGAGTCCGCAGATCGCGAATTTGCCGAAAATCCGCAAAATCCGCGAGCGGAACAGATTTTGCGCCCATGCTTACTGACATCAGTATGAGGCTACTCACAACATGCATCCCTGGGGAAAGCCTTCCAAAGATGCACAGTACATTAGACCAATGGTGTCCTCAAACAGAAAATGATCAAGCCTGCTCTGTTGGCAAAAATACCTTCAGACTGGCCAATGCGGAATTCAGCAACCCATCAGCATGTGTTTTTTTGGGTGCTGTTTCAGATCGGGCTCTGCACCCATATTTCAGGGGAAACATGAGTCTATGCACCCAGTGTGAAGGATTGATGCACAGAGGTGTCATGCTCTGCACCCACTGCTAGAGAGGATAGACCCAGTCAGGGCGCCCAGTGTGGCGGAGGAGAGACACGCTCCGCACCAAGGGAAACAATCAGGCTCTACGCTGAGGGTGATGGTGGACAAGGCAGGCTCTGCTTCCAGTATCACCAAAGAGAGGCCTCTTCTCCCAGAGTGATGTGATATACCAGGATCTGTGCCAGTATGATGGAGGAGAGACCTAGAGAGGTCAGGCTAAGCTCCCAGTATGATTGGGGTTAGTGGTTGAAACGTTTCAGCACTCTGTCCATCATCTTGTTGTATTTGCTATGTTTGCCTTAAGTGGACATGGGTCCCTTGCTCGCCGTGCCACTAGATTCAAGCTAGCCTGGCTGCTATGGGGTTGTACCCCGGAACTGGCACCAAGGTGCTTGTTTCTGGTCCAGTGAGGACCTGGCCTGGCAATTTGGTCTGGACTGTGGCCATGAGGAGCAGGGTCAAGACTGATTTGCATATGGCTGTGTCCAAACTAGGGTGATATAATGAGCACAATAACAATGGATTAAACCCAGATCTCTTGACTCTTAACAATAACAATAACAATAACAATAACAAGTGGTTAAAAGGTTTCAGCACTCTGTCCATCATCTTGTGTTTCCCAGTGTGATGAAGCAGAGACCTGGAGAGGTCAGGTTCTGCACCCAGTGTGATGAAAAAGGAACCTGGAGAGGACATGCTCTGTTTAAAGTGGGATGGGATATATCAGGCTCTGCTCCCAATGTAATGGAAGAGAGAATTGGAGAGGTGAATCCCTGCTTCCAATGTGATGGGATATACCATGCTCTGCTTCCAATGTGATGGAACAGAGTTATGGAGAAGTCAGACTTTGCTCCAAGTGTGACGAAGGATAGACCTGGAGAAGTCAGGCTCTGACGGAGCAGAGCCCAGGAGAGGTTAGGCTCTACAGCCACTGTGATTGAGGAGAGACCTGTAGAGGTTAGGCTCTGCTCCCAGTGTGACGGAGGAGAGACCTGGAGAGGTCAGGCTCTCCAGCCAGTTTGATGGAGGAGAGACCTGGAGAGGTCAGGCTCTGATGGAGGAGAGGCCTGGAGAGGTCAGGCTCTGACGGAGGAGAGACCTGGAGAGGTCAGGCTCTGACAGGGGAGAGACCTGGAGACGTCAAGCTCTGCACCCAGTGTGATGGAGGAGAGACTTGGAGAGGTCAGGCTCTGCACCCAGTGTGATGGTGGAGAGACCTGGAGAGGTCAGGCTCCACAGCCAGTGTGATGGAGGAGAGACCTGAAGAGGTCAAGCTCTCCTCCCACTGTAATGGAGTACAGTCCAGGAGAGGTCAGGCTTTGCTCCCAGTGTGATGAAGGAGAGACTGAAGAGGTCAGGCTCTGCAACCATTGTGATGGAGGACAGACCTGGAGAGGTCAGCCTCTACAACCGGTGTTTTTTATTTTATTTTATTTTTAGTGTTTTATAGAGCGCTTTACATGGTATACAAGGTCAACGAACCAACATAAAATGCAGAGAAATACAAAAGGTTGGCGTGGGCAGGGGTGTTGGGTGTGGGGAAAGGGGATACACGTGAATGATTACAATCATAGTTAGAGACAGTAAAAACAGAGGCCCGCATATTCTTTGCGGGATAATTAGTTATCAGGGGAAGAGGCAATATTCTTAGCTTCTTCCGGAAGCGATAGTCTTAGATTCGTCAGGCATAATGTGTTGGGTGAGGGCAGGTATTAGACGAGGAATTTACCCATGCGGAAGGTTTTGGCCTCCTTCTTGAAGCGTGCGAGAGAAGGGATTTTTCTGATGTCGGGTGGGAAAGAGTTCAACATTTTGGTGCGGCCCCAGTGAACGCCCTATTATAGGTTCTTTTTTTCTGAAAAAGGGCAGGTTGGAGTAAGAGGTTTCTGGCAGACCGGAAATTTATGCTTCCTCCAGATACCACTAGTTTCTGTGCCAGATAGGCAGGGGAGTTTGTGTATAGGGCATTGTGTGTAATACATGCCAGTTTCAACTGGATTCTGGCTACTAGCGGGAGCCAGTTCAGAGCTTTCATTTGTGGAGAGATGTAGTCGAATTTTCTGGTGCCAGTGAGCAGTCTGGCGGCCGCGTTGAGGCAGGCTTTTAGAGGTGCTAAACAGATCTTGGATAGACCGGTAAGGGTGGAACATCCATATTCCAGTCTAGATATGACTAGAGCTTGAACTGCCAATTTTAGGTCAGGTGCATGGATGAAAGGTTTCAGCTTCCATAGGTAGCTCAGGTGGGATCTGACTGCTTTGGCCATCGAGTTGATGGAGAGTGTGATGGGGACAGACCTGGAGAGGTCGGGCTCTGCACCCAGTGTTCTGGAGGAGAGGCCTGGAGAGGTCAGACTCTGCTCCCAGTGTGACGAAGGATTGACCTGGACAGGTCAGGCTCTGCTTCCAGTGTGAGGGAGGGGAGACCAGGACAGGTGAGGCTCTACAGCCAGTGTGATGGGGGAGAGACCTGGAGAGGTCAGGCTCTGCACCCAGTGTCCTGGAGGATAGACCTGGAGAGGACAAGTTCTGCTCCTAGTGTGATGGGAGGTGACTCTGCTCCTAGTGTGATGGAGGAGGGACCTGGAGAGGTCAGGCTCGGCACCCAGTGTGATGGAGGGACCTGGAGAGGTCAGGCTCGGCACCCAGTGTGATGGAGGAGAGACCTGGAGGGGTCAGGGTCTGCTCCCAGTGCGATGGAGGAGGGACCTGGAGAGGTCAGGGTCTGCTCTCAGAGTGAGGGAGGAGGGACCTGGAGAGGTCAGGGTCTGCTCCTAGTGTGATGGAGGGGAGACATGGAGAGGTCAGGCTTTGCACCCAGTGTGCTGGAGGAGACACCTGGAGAGGACAAGTTCTGCTCGTAGTGTGATGGGAGGCGACTCTGCTCCTAGTGTGATGGAGGAGGGACCTGGAGAGGTCAGGGTCTGCTTCCAGTTTGATGGAGGAGGAACCTGGAGAGGTCAGGGTCTGCTCCCAGTGTGATGGAGGAGGGACCTGGAGAGGTCAGGGTCTGCTCCCAGTGCGATGGAGGAGGGACCTGGAGAGGTCAGGGTCTGCTCTCAGAGTGAGGGAGGAGGGACCTGGAGAGGTCAGGGTCTGCTCCTAGTGTGATGGAGTAGGGACCTGGAGAGGTCAGGCTCTGCTCCCAGTGTGCTGGAGATGAGACCTGGAGAGGTCAGGGTCTGCACCCAGTGTGATGGAGGAGGGACCTGGAGGGGTCAGGGTCTGCTCTCAGAGTGAGGGAGGAGGGACCTGGAGAGGTCAGGGTCTGCTCCTAGTGTGATGGAGGAGGGGCCTGGAGAGGTCAGGGTCTGCTCTCAGTGTGAGGGAGGAGGGACCTGGAGAGGTCAGGGTCTGCTCCCAGTGTGATGGAGGGGAGACCTGGAGAGGTCAGGGTCTGCTCTCAGTGTGATGGAGTAGGGACCTGGAGAGGTCAGGATCTGCTCCCAGCGTGATGGAGGAGGGACCTGGAGAGGTCAGGGTCTGCTCCCAGTGTGCTGGAGATGAGACCTGGAGAGGTCAGGGTCTGCTCCCAGTGCGATGGAGGAGGGACCTGGAGAGGTCAGGGTCTGATCCCAGCGTGATGGAGGAGGGACCTGGAGAGGTCAGGGTCTGCTCCCAGCGTGATGGAGGAGGGACCTGGAGAGGTCAGGGTCTGCACCCAGTGTGATGGAGGAGGGACCTGGAGAGGTCAGGGTCTGCTCTCAGTGTGAGGGAGGAGAGCCTGAGAAAGGACAAGCTTCGCAATCAGTGTGATGGAGGGGAGACCCAGGCTATAAACCCAGAGTACTGCGGGAGAGAGAGTTGGTGAGGCCAAGCTCTTCACTCTGTTTGATGGCAGAGAGGTCCCTGGAGGCCAGGCCCAACTCTCCATCCACTCTGAGACTGACCAGGCTCTTCACCAGGAAGAGAAATTGTAACAGACAGAACTTACTTTCTGACAGTTTGTGAGAATTTAGAAGACTTTGCAAGGAAACGAGCAAAAAGCATGTGCCTCTTCACAGGAGAAAAGTGAGATATGTCAGATATATTATGTCCTGCAAATAGGCTTGATATGTACCCCATATCACCCGTTATAATCCCTGTGTTTGACGGAGTATGGCTGCAAGCATGGCAGTGCATAGTCAAAGCCACCAGCAGAGAGACAGAATCCGGCCCAACCTGCAATAGTAAAGTGATTCCAAAGTGTGAACACTGTGCAGGGCTGCAAGCGAGGTGCACCCCAACAACAACTAATGGTTCAACCTGGTGTTTTAACCATCAAGAAATGTACACAAGAATCAGACTCCATACGAAGAGATGAGCAAAAATAAGAGCCATAGTCTCTTTATTAAGAGATCATCACAGACACGTAGGTTGTGCATGGGGAAGAAAGTCCCTGGACCAATGTCCATGTGACAGCTTGTACCTCATGTTATCAATCTGGCAGACCCAGAAAGTTTTCTTCTGCATGTGATTAGAGTCACAAATATCCTGATGTGGGCCCAATATGAAAATAGTGTGCGGTTCACCTGTAGAGCTTTAGACCCTGGAAGGTAGTCTGGGTCCACCCAAAGTGGAACTCTTGTTAAACATTAGTGACTATTAAACAACAGTGACTACCGTACCCATGACCAGGCCACGACACAGCTGATGGCTGGTGACAGTCATTTATAGCTGTGGGTACAGACCTTGGTACTTGAGCCACAGTGGGGAGACTGACAGATGACTTGTAAATCTGTGTAGGATGTCATAAATAGGTGCTTGCTAAGGTAAAACGAGACAGTTGGGTCTCTCATTTAGATGTATGTAGCCCCTAAAGTTGTAAAGCGTTTTGAAGAGTTGGTGGTGATCAGAGTTGGTTGTCTCAGCTCTCCTTGAATGTCATTCAGCGCTGAATGAATGAATGAATGAATGAATGAATGAATAACTTTATTGTTTGGTTACTCAAAACCATTGCATTAAAACAAACGTTTAAAAAAATTACAAAAGTTAAAACAGGAACTGTGTTAGCAAAATAGTCTATGCATCTACGGAGTCTCTATTCATTTAAGCCCTGAGTGGCCATCAACTTAGACCGTGTCTTTTGAATGAACTTTCCAAATGAAGCCATGTCTTTTACTTTGGACAGTGTATATAATTGATGGCCCGCCTCCTTTGCGGTGCGGATCCCCGCTTGTCTTAAGATGGGCCTAAGGTAAAGACTGCGTGCTGCACGCAGGGCTGGGCAGCAAAATAGCAGATGAGCATGGGACTCACGTTTGTAATTGCGGGGCCTGCATTCCAATGCACCCAGTTCTGCTCGTTCAACGGCATATAGTTCTTTAAGGGGCAGAGGGTGTAGTCTGTAGGCTAGAATCTTATGGAGAGCTGTGCGGCCCACAGCCTGCGTGAGATGGTGCTTGGGGTTATACACAATATGCGGCAGGCATAGGGTCTTGTGCAGGTCTCTTGTCGCTAATGACTCCAAGTCCAATTCACGGGAGCGAGCCCGAACTTGTTTCTTGATTGCGTTTTTGATCGCTGTGTAGTTGACTAGTTCGGGGTCCCAAAGCTCAGTGGCCAGGTTGAGGCAAAATTTTGCCACGGTAAGGGTAGCTGACCAAGGATTCCCGGGTTCTATAAAGATATATTTCAAAACTGCCTTAAGTGTCTTATCTTTTGCAGCTGTAGCAAGGTAATAGTATTTACTTAAGGCCGCCATCTCTTCCAGATTTTGTTGGTTGAGCGCAAATTCTAGGTGGATAAGGGTGTTTCTAGCGCACTTCGGTAGATGAAATATTCTCTTGTATGCGCTGCAATTAATTTTTTCAAGTTCCTTATTGAGTTTGCCCAGGTACGCTTGCTGAGCGTAGTTAAGGGCCAGCATTAGTTTAGCCTTTAATACTCTTCGAATAGCCATTGTAGATGGGCTGTGTAAGGAAGCGTGTAATTTGCAGAGTGCATAAGTGATGTGTTTCCCTTTGCCTTGGATTTTCTTTAACTGGGCGCCGGAGAAACCTGACTCGTGGTAGCAGACTCCCAGGTAGGTATATCTCTGTGTGCTTTCCAAGGAGAGATGACCAAGATTCCATTTTGCTCATTTTTTATGTGGGTAGGGCCCAAAAATAACAATTTTAGACTTGGAAGGATTTGCCACCAACCTGTTTTCGTTGTTGTATGTTGCCAGGGTGGTCAGCATCTTTTGTAGTCCTATTTTAGTGTGGTCCAGGAGTACCAGATCGTCAGCGTACTGCATAAACTGGATTTTGATCCCCCAATCCTTGGGGTTGCTAGGGCTGCCCCCAACAGGGGTGTCTCCATGTCTGCTGTATACAGATTGAACAGCAGTGGCGCTAACACGCACCCTTGCTTTAGACCTCGGTCCGTGTCGATTTTCTCAGATGCGGAATCACTCGAGAGTTTAATTCTAACCCACGTTTTTTGGTAGAGTGACTGAATTGCTCTTAGCAGGGTCGGATTGATGTTCCATTGTGCCCCCTTTCTCCATAAAATTGCGCGGTCGACCCCATCAAAAGCGGCAGAGTAATTGATGAAGCAGGCGAATAAAGGGAGGGTTTTACGTGACCTAGCTTGATAGGCCAAATAGGAGAGTGCAGTGATGTTATCCACGGTCGAAGACCCGGGTCTGAAGCCAGTTTGGCAGAAAGGCAGAAGACCTTCTTCACACGCCCAACCTTTGCCCTCGATGTCCAAGAGGGCAATCAGTCTGTAGTTGGACGGGTCTGATTTAGGCCCCTTCTTATGGATTGGGTGTAAAAGCGAGCCTCTCCAGGAATCTGGTACAAAAGGGGTTTGTGATGGACGGAGCATCTGAATCAATCAAACACTCACACCCAGTCAAAAGATCTGGGTTTAATCCATCACGTTCTTTAGCCCACTCTGCCACCCCAGTTCAGACATGGCTATATGCAAATCAGGCTGACCCTGTACCTCATGGGAACAGTCCAGCCCGAACTGCCAAGCCATGTCTTCCCTGGACCAGAAGCAAGCTTCCGAGGACCGGTTTCTGGCATTCCAGCCGTCTTCAGCCCAGCTTACTTGAATCCAGTGGCAAAGTGAGCAAGGGACTCACGTCTGAGCATACCCTGCCACACTTATGGCGGCCAAAAGTGGTACAAAAGGGGGTGGTGATGGACGGAGCATCTGAATCAATCAAACACTCACACCCAGTCAAAAGATCTGGGTTTAATCCATCACCGTTCTTTAGCCCACTCTGCCACCCCAGTTCAGACATGGCTATATGCAAATCAGTCTGACAGCCACAGTGAGGCAGGGCATGCTCAGACGTGAGTCCCTTGCTCACTTTGCCACTGGATTCAAGCAACCCGGGCTGAAGACGGCTGGAATGCCAGAAACCGGTCCTCGGAAGCTTGTTTCCGGTCCAGGGAAGGCATGGCTTGGCAGTTCGGGCTGGACTGTTCCCATGAGGCACAGGGTCAGACTGATTTGCATATAGCCATGTCTGAACTGGGGTGGCAGAGTGGGCTAAAGAACGGTGATGGATTAAACCCAGATCTTTTGACTGGGTGTGAGTGTTTGATTGGTTCAGATGCTCCGTCCATTACCACCCCCTTTTGTACCTCTCCAGGAATCTGACACATCCCCCAAGAGCCAGCATTCTTCTATAGGTGGTACAGATTTTCGGACCAGGAAGACCGTTTGGGTCTGGTGCGCCATTTTTCCTGATTTTTTTTAGGATTTTTGAGACTAGCAATTTACAAGGCGAGGCCTTCTTATCAGTGGTGGAGTATGGCTCGTCTCTTACTATCGGTCCATTGTTTGACTGGGAGGCCGGTTTGCTTCATTGTATAGAGCTTTTACGTGCGCTACCCAGGTTTAGGCCTCAAGGGAATTTTCTCTGTGATTAGTGCCTCGGCTAAGATTACTTAGGTAGCTCCAGAACTCTTGTGTTTTCCCGGGGCTCAGCAGGTCAAAGATTTTCAGCCATTGTCCATCGCAGTATTCGCGTTTTGCAGCCCACACTTTCTTGGAATGGCTTTTTGCAGCCTCTTGTATATGTTTTTTATCTGAGGCTGTGCCATTTTTACGGAAAGCTTTTTGTTTCATATTCAAGTGTTTAGCACTATTTTTGATTACCCGGTTGAATCCGAGTGCAGCTGGTGGGTCCCAATGGGGAGTCCTGTTTGAATCCTCTCGAAGTATCGCCGCTAATGTCCCAGTGATGCCATCCCATGTTATTATAGCGCCCTTCTTCTGTTCACACAGTGGCCAACCCGCCGACGAGTTTATCCAGTTATTAAATTTGGAGGTCGCTGCGTGCCCCCATTTAATTCTTCTGGGAAGCTTTATCAGTTCGTCTCCGTCAGCAGCCCCAATGCATTGCAGCCTGTGGCGTATTTCTGCTGTCAGGTTCAGAGTGATTGTTAGGGCGGCATGGTCGCTGTCACTGCGTGGATGGACTGTATAATCTGACATTAGGGGATGCAATTTGTTGTTTAAAATGATGTAATCGATCGTCGTCTGGTTATTATACGTGGTTATTATACGTTAATATTCTGGATTTTTCTTTATATGGACTAAATGTGCTGTGGCCAGTTTGTACGATTTTAATAGTTCGTTCATTGCCTTAGTAGCACCAGACTGGTGGTTTTTTATGCTCAAGACCCCTATGTTGTGAATGTTGAGGTCACCGAGGATAATGCAATCTGATACCAGAAATTGTAGCAACAAAGACTCTAGATGGTTTGTTAGCATGGGCGGGTTAGCTGTGTGCCCATACAGGTTGTGATAGATGTTAATTACTAGAATTGAAGTTGTTCCATGTGATGGGTAGAGGCCTTTCAGAATACCCGCCTGGAGCAGATTTGGTAGGTTGTTTATTTACGTAAATTCTAGTTTAAGCGAATGCTTTATGTAGATGCATGTCCCACCTGATGGTCTTCCAAATATGTTGGTCTTTGTTGCTGCTTTGTCGTCTTCTGCGTATCCACTTAATGAGAGTGGGTTAATCAGCCAAGATTCTTGTATACAGATTATATCCGCCTCCTCCAGAAAAGTCACCGCAGCTTGATTATGTAACAGCTTTTTGAAACCCTCATTCAGCACTGCTCAATGCTGTTCCTTAGAATCCCTACTCCCTCTGTACTGCTCGAAGCTGCTTTGTGGATTCCCTACTCCTTCTGTACTGCTCGACACAGCTCCTTGCATTCCCTAATCCTTCAACACTGCTCAATGCCGCTCCTTGGATTCCCTACACCCCGTGCGCTGCTGGTTGCTGCTCCTCCGATTTTCTACTTGACCAGCTCTTTGGGTTCTCTACTCCCTCTGCACTACTCCATGCCCCTCCTTGGATACCCAACCCCTTGTTAGAATAGAAATGATTTTGTTTATGTATTCTTACATGTAAGTTAGCATTTTCTATTTGGGCGCCATTTGCATTATGACCGAAACTAATCCTCTGCTTTTTCTAAGAAATGACCTTTTCTGAGTTGCATTTCTCCAGGGTTGAGTTTTGTTTCACTAATGAATACACTAATCTTATTAACACATACCTTTCCAAACAGATAGATGCCTTCTCCCACTTGTCCAGTGGCAGGGACGGGCAGAACCACCTTGAATAGCAGATAATGGGTGCCCGCTCTCAGAATGGAAACAAACTCCTTGTATTTCACTGTTTAGCTACATCTGCTTGGAAAATTCCATGATGGGCGTGCCTTCATTGGATATGAAATGTACATAATGTATCTTTATGCTTGCTGATGTCAGTCCCTCTGCAGCACTCCTAGTGACCGGGCAGAGCGGGCTCCGCTCTGAGTGTACTTTGAATAAACAGTTATTGGTTTGTATTCTCTAATATCTGAGCGACTCTTCATTTTGTGTGGAAGGCTGAGAGGTGGTCAATAGTGACCCGGGTGACCCTTAACGGGTTACTTCCTTCACCCCTCTACGCTGCCTGATAACACTCCTTGGATTCCCCACTCCCTCTGCGCTGCTCAATGCTGCTCCTAGGATTCCATGCTTCCTCTGCGCTGCTCGATGCCTTTCTTGGATTTGCTGGTGGTTCATGGGAAATGTAGTTAAGGCTGTTTTTTATTAAGATGTTCTTTGAATGCTGCTGGATTAATGAAGTGATGAAAGATATGCATAATCATCGCCTCTTTGTCCTCAATAGAATCTAAACTTTCCTTTTCGTTAGCTGGAAATGTTTACCTTACTGCAGTATCCTCAGTAGAAAGTGCTTTCAGTTTTCCACTTCAATTCCATCAAGGTGAATTTCAGCTGTGCCACACTTTTGGAATAATTTCAGAAAGTTAATGAACACTGTAGTAAAGCTGCTGTCCTCAGGGAGTTAACTGGCAATCTGCTGCTGGCGTTGAAAGTGCATGTTTCAGTCTGCATGCCAAAACGTTTTAATGAAATAAAAGAAGATATTTGAGAACTCATTTAAAAGGTTTTCTAATTATGCTTTCTACAGCACTAACCATAATGTCTATTACAAAATAGACTGCCTCTTTTTATTCCTTTTTAAAGGAAATGTTTTTAGGTTTATCAGTTTGATTCAATCAAGATGGCTTCAGGTGTGCCACAGTTTTCTCATAAGGAACACTGTTAGCGCTCTAGTTGTTCTGCAGAACACTCTAGGAGGCTGCAGTAGATCACTGTATATCAGCTGACATTCGCTGCTCCTGCTGGAAGTGCACGATTTACTGAAAATGTCAGACTTTATTCTGACGTGGCTAAGAAAGACAGTGTGGATTTACAGGAAATATGCTCTCATTTTAGCTCTTGGAGCACCTTCCATAACCCCGGCGAGAAAATCATGAGAAAATAGTTTTCTCTTAAACATGATTTATGAAATCTCATAAGCGGGTCAGCATTTTTCACAGAGTAAACTCAGCTTAGGACACCTTAGAACAGACAACAAATTATTTATATTGTAACTGTTAGCATCCTTTAATTTATTTCACAGGGTAAAATCACCTTAAAACAGACAATTCCTAAAATTAGTATGGTACCATCCACAAATAATTTATATTGTAACTGTCACCATCTTTTCATTTCAATTGGCTCCATGTCCTGTAACGGCTGCCACGGCATGTTGTCCATGTTGTGGCCAGCATGTAAAGGGGGGCTTCCTTTCGGGTGTGCCCACTCTGCCCCCTTAAATATTTTTTAGGTTGAGCATCAGCGCATGCGCTGTCTGCAAGACCTGCTGTAATCATTACAAGGAGTGTGATCCCACCTGGCTGCTTGCCATTGGTTACTCCTCCATCACTCTTCTTTTTTGGCTTCTGATTGGTTAGCACTCCTGTAACATCACTTGCGGTTTTCTCTCAGGAGCACCGGCCAACTACAGTTTTGTTACGCTGTAGTTGCATATATGCTCCTTTGGGGACTACTGCTTTTATATCCACACCCGTATTACTTTTCTCCACACAGCGCGTGCTACATGTTTCGCAGGGCGCCCGTTTCTACTTATTTCGTTTATTGTTACGGTCCAGAAGTTGCCTCCGTGCAAGGCATTCATTCTCGTTCCTAATCTCATCAAATGGTAACTTGATGTTTCAGCAATAAATTACAGTGTCATATAAGCCATACAAGGCCATTTTCCACAAGAAAACAGTTTGTTTGGGTGCTACCTGGCAACATGAAATTTGATTTTAGCAATAATAAAGCATTTTTGAAAATGCGTATATTTGTTTTGTACTATTCTCAGTCACCGCCTCTTCAGAGGTCATAGAGGGTGTTGGTGCCAGTGTAGGATGGGAGAGGTGAGCAGGAGCCTGCTGCCTGTACTGAAGCATTCACGGCACAGGGCTGTACGACGCAGAACGAGACAAAGGCAGCGCAAAGCCAACATTCTGTTCCCACTGCCCCCTT
The DNA here is from genome assembly GCF_964263255.1 of Lissotriton vulgaris. Taxonomy (NCBI): domain Eukaryota; kingdom Metazoa; phylum Chordata; class Amphibia; order Caudata; family Salamandridae; genus Lissotriton; species Lissotriton vulgaris. The sequence goes on along the minus strand of NW_028254346.1, from coordinate 98,600 downwards.
CCTTGCATGTGTGCAGAACACCAAAATCCAACGGCCCTTGCACTTCAGGTACAGTAACACACACGCAATGTACCATGCAAACACTAGTAATCCTTACACGTGCTTTCTTGCACACAGTTGCCTATTTAGTGCCACACACAACCACGCAGTCACTCATGCAGAGGCCTCTCCCATACAAATCATCATGTGTGTCCTTTTACACTCCCATCACCATAGAAGCTAAAATTGTGGCCACAAAACAAAACAAGAGAAACAGCGGAGGTGGTTTCACATGATAGAGCGGCATGCCTGGGGGCTGGGGGGGAAGGGGATGGGAGAGGGAGAGGGGTTTGTTCACTTATTAGTTGTTTAGATAGATATGTGTGTAGATGAGAATAGACAACCGAGAAGCTGATCTCCGATATAAAGACATTGAATGTAAAGTTGCGGGAGTTGTTCGGAATTTGGGGCATGGTTGCCCTTGCGGTGACAGCTATAAGGGGTGAGAAGCGGGGAGCAGGACTGAATAGATGCAACTGAGCTTGTTGAGACCCGCTGCTTAAGTTAAGATGAGAAAATGTGTTTACAAAAAAAAAAAGAGAAACAGCCGAGGTGGTTGCGACTGCAATCGCATCCTGAATAACAACTGGCTTCTTATCACCACCATAGTGGCCGTGGTGCTTCGTATGTGCTCCTCCATCCCTCATCTCTCCACACAAATCCCATCAACACCCATGGTAACTAACCGTCCCTACTTTTCATGGACTCTCCATAAGAAAGACTTTATACGAAGCCACGTCCATAATTTTCATTATTTTCGGTGACAGCCAATGAAGCGGTGTGTTTCACCCTCTAATGGTCGCCCCAGACTTTTTGTGGAGAGCTACTATGATTGGCTTGAAAGCCATCAGCCTATCCTAGTGCTCGCTGCTCCACTGCAGGACTTATATTGGCCAATGAAAACAGCTTTGGTTACCCAGCCTTGGGTTGCTTTAGCTCCCGCAAATCACGCTTTCAGTGTTATTCTAAATTGTCTACAGTGTCCTGCACTTTTGAAACTGCAACTCCGTTTGCAACCGTTCACCAAGTCAGCCATGGGCTTGATTACCCCCTTCAATCAACTTCTCCAAGGTAAGTGGAATAATTATGCTTTTCATGGTCTGACGTTTTACATTTGCTTTTAGTTTCAGTAGAATGAAATTTATCTACAGTCACAGTGTTTTTACTCTTTCTCTCCGTCTCCACATGTGTACTCGTTCCTTCGCTCTTTCCATCTTTCTCTTTCCCTATATCTCTCTGCTGGTTCCCATTCCCAGTGCACTAGGTCTCGCATTTACGAGAGTTTGTGTTATTGGCATTGTACATGATAATCCCTTTTAGTTACGTTTTGTTTCTTAAAACATAAATAACAGGCATTGTCATTTACAATGCTTATAGCTTAAACTCTTGCAGATGAAACCTATTGCATTGCAAATACTTGTTTAATTAATTTAGTATGTCCCTGAGTCTGGTAAAGGCTGCCAAAACATATTGTTCAGGTTAAAACCAACCAATCAGGATTGACTACTTCCTCTTAATTTGGTTAATCAGAGCACATCTGGACACCAACTGCATAAATATACAATTAATTTTGACACTTCATTTCTCAAAAACTACTGATCGGATTTACACCAAATAACAAAAAGCTAAATCTGTGGGCCAAGATCTAGCTTTATGCCAAAGTTAGTGTAATGCTGTTCAGCAGTTTTTGCTACAGCACTGTTTAAAGAAGTCTATGGAAAATACAAGGGGGAGACCCCTGCTTTTATCGCCCCCCGCCTGATGAATCACCTCAAAACTTTCCAGGAAGGATCCTGTGGGATAATTAGCTTCAGAATTAAGAGAGAGGGGCCGCACTAGGCCCCACTTCCCCAGACCAGTTATGGCCCTGGAGACCACCACTCCCCAGCCATCCAAACGTAAGGGGAGGGGGCATGTGGCCCCTCTCCAGGGCTGATTTCAGCCCCAGCGACCGCAACACCCCCGGGGCCTAGCTATCAAAACCAGAGGGGAGGGGGGCAAATGCCCCTATCCTGGGACAATTTCAGACCTGGGAACCCCATTACTTGGGGCCCAGCAGTAATTGTAATGAGGGGAGCCATGCAGCCCACCTCCCTGGGCCGATTTCAGATCTAAAGGGGGGCATCCTCAGGCACAAAGCAAAAATCATGAGGGAGGGGGACACACAGCCCCCTCCCTAAGGTCAATTTCAGCCCCAGGGACCCCATCCTGGGGGCAGGCTGTAAAAGCAAATGGGAATGGGGCAACAAGCAACCCTCCCAGAACTATAAATAAGCCTGGGGACCCCATACTCCATTGCCGGCTTGGCTATGCAGTGGGGGGCCCACACCCAGAGCATAGCAGTTTCCTTGCCCGCACTGGTCCGGACACGGAAACCTGTGTTTGCTCTCGGTTCGTGGGAGCAATTTTTAAGCTCCTGCAAAGCGAGAACAAACACTACGTCTGTGTCCAGCAGGCAGGAGCATTAAAAAATACACGACTTATAGTTTCTTGAGATAACTCTAACCATTACTACTGAATTTCTATGGTTTTGTGTATAAATTGTTAACCAAACTATACCGTTCCTGTAACCTTTGTTTTTTTAGCTAATTTCTCAGGTTTTTTAAATTCTATTTCCTAACTAGAACGTCCCTGTAAACTTTGTTTTTTTTTGTGGATAAATATATAAATATATATATATATAATATTTATAGTTAAGCACCTATAAAACTACGGAATTACTAGCCCCTAGACAACCTCATCAAATTCTCTTTTACAGGTAACTTGGCAAAGGTGTAAGACGATCTTACTCAGTAATCACAGTGAAGTAGCTCTATAGATAGCCTTTGCTAGGACTTTATCACTGTAAGAACAAACAGGGGCTTAGAAAAATAGCCTCTCATACTATGAGAAAAAGTATAAAACGATGAGTTTGCCCGAGACCTAGGAGGAGCAACATTCTGGATTATGACCTTTGCTGAGCGTTTCAACAAAAAACAAAAAATCAAATATCCATTACTTTATAACTGCTGACCCTCCACCCTTACTTGGTGCTCATAGGTTTATGAGAAGCTCTTTGTACTGAGCTCCTCCATTCCACAATAATTCCGATCAATAATTGTGCCGTCATGCATTGATTCTGTCCTAAACCAGTTAGAATTTGGTTGAATCAGTCTCTTTAAATAAGAAACTCATAACATATATTTATACAATAAATCTAACTGGGACTCATTTACACAGCCAGCTGTGACCAAGATCAGGCTCGATGATAAACACCTCTGTTATATACAATTCATCTAACCATGAATCACTTACACAGCCAGCGGTGAGCCAAGATCCAGCTCGATGATTAACACCTCTGTTATATACATTTCAACTCACCGTGACTTATATACATACCCAGCGGTGAGCCAAGATCCAGCTCGATGATTAACAACTCTGCTATATACATTTCATCTGACTGTGACTCATTTACACAGCCAGCGGTGACCAAGATCCCGCTCAATGAGAGAAGGAAGCAGCCTGAGTAGGAATCTTCTGTTAATTTGTTTTTAGCATTATATGTTTCCGATGTGACATTTGTTTTAACGTAGAACTGCCTTTCATCTAAACTGCCTCTTACCTGATTACATTTCGCGCATTGTTTGGACTGCTCTCCGGTCAAGCAATCGGATTTCTGATTGATTGAGTGGAGAGAGCACGCCAATAGTCTTTTATACCTGCGGGGCGCCACTCTAACGGTTAGCTCTCTAGTGGACAGCCCTCCCAGGTATAAAATCACTGCATTTTCTGCCGCGCGCAGCGGGCGTGCCACTGGCCAACCGAAGTCGCACCTAAGGCAAGCCCGTCTGCGCCCGTCCGCGACTGGACGCTGCCGGCTGTCTGAGGATGCTGCCCGTTTTTCCGCAGGGACCTCAGGCTCCCAGGTTGGTGTACCCTAAGGAGAGGTTGGTGGAATATGGGGTTGCCTCAGCTTGTGCAGGGGGGAGAATTAACCTGCAAGTAGTAGATGCTGTCACCTTAGAGAAGTGCCCCGATTGTGGATGGGCATAAGGGGAAGTCATGCATACTCCCCTTAGTCCACTATTACGTTCCATCCCCAGTCCTACTGGAAGGGTGCAGAACACTAGAAGTGAGAGACAGACCAGGATGGGCCTAGCATTACCATTTAAGGGGTTGTATCTGAATGCACAACCTATCCCAAAACATGTGGTGGAAATTTGGGACCTATTAGATGAGACCTGGCCAGACATCTGCCTTTTCACGGAAACCTGGCTGAATAATGAAGCAACGCCAGCTTTGGCAATGGCTTTTCCAGAAGATTATGCTGTGGTCCGGCTGGATGGATCAGGAACATGGGGTGGAGGTTTGGCCATTCCCACTCGTCCTCCTTATCATATAGACTCTTGATACACTATCTTACCCCAATATCGAGCTATTGATCTTCAGAGTGCATCCCCGCCAAGAGATTGAGTGGGGGGGGGGGGGGCTCTAGCATATCACCCCCTGGAGGTATCAGGAAGGAGTTTTGTTCAGCACTGCTAGAACGGCTGGCCCCTTATACGTTACAGACCAACAGGTTTCTATTGGTAGGGGACTTCAATCATCCTCTGGAGGTTCTCTCCAATACAGATTCTGTCTGTCTGTTGGCAGTGATGGAAACTCTTGAACTGTCCCCTAGAGTCACTAGCCCTACACATGTGGCTGGACATGTGTTGGACATGATTTTCACCAGCATCCCTGAGTTAGTTGCTGTACCCCCCCTAAAGTTAGGCTGGACTGATCACCTGGCACTAAATTTTTCTTGGGCGTTGAAAAAACTGCCCGCCCCCACACACTCACAAGGAGTTGCGTAGATCTTGGAAAAAGGTCACTTCCACTGCGTTTAGTCGGGTCTATATCCCTCCCATACTTGAGAACTGTGACAATTGTGATACTATATATCAAAAAAGAGAGGTACCCCTTAACACATCAAGGGTATTGAAGTTCAACAACCTAAAATGACTGTATTCCCCTGAGAACCAGTTCACAATGTCAAGATTCCAGCAATATCAACCTATAAAGTACAACTAGGTTAAAAACAAAGTAATTTCTTCTGTGATTTATTACTCATATAAAATTGAACATAAGCACTTAACACATCAAAATCTTACTGACAAATATCTAAGATACCAAAAAAACCTCATAAATTAAAAAAAATCAATTATGACCTGCATAATTGCTATAACAGACAGAAAACAGTTGTAAAAACATTTAATTTGTTCAATACATGGTGTACATTCAGTTGTCCTTATAATTGCTCTCTTTCTTATGCCACAATCTAATTTGTGTGTCAACACAAAGGCCGGAAGCTTGAATTATACAGTGATGAATCACAGTATAATTCAATTTTAGATGTATAATAAATCACAGAAGAAATTACTTTGTTTTTAACCTAGTTGTACTTTATAGGTTGATATTGCTGGAATCTTGACATTGTGAACTGGTTCTCAGGGGAATACAGTCATTTACAATTGTGATACTGCCTTAGAAAGGTTCTAGGCCTTTATAATGGATGGCCTCTACTCTATTGCACATTTGAAGAGGGTAAATTTAAATATTAAGATAGTCTTAAGAGAGTAAAGGCTTCATGCAGGCTGTTAGAAAGAAAATGGAGGAAATCCAACTTGGAGCATGAGGAATCGTGCTACCGAGTGGCTCATAGAGCCTAACTAAACAGCTGTAACATAGCTAGGTGAACCTACCTAGGTTCCCGCATTATGGAAGCTAGGAATTCATCTCGGGAGCTCTTTTCTATCCTAAAGGAATTCACAAACCCGAGGTCTAACAACCCACTCCCGCCATCCACCCAAGAATTATGTGAGGATCTAGGGAGCTACTTTACTAGCAAAATTAACGTGATCTATCGTGTCTTTGGGCCTGAAGAGGTAGCTCTTGAAAAGGTCCCTGTGCCAGAAAACCACTCTCTTTCGAGCCTAGAATCTTTTTCTAACATCTCGGGGAACAAGTAAGACTGTTATTACCACAGGTGAAATCGGATCCCCGCTAGACCGGGTGCAGCCTGCTGTTATGTCTGAACTAACCCCAGTCTTATCTTATGTGCTTGATCAAGTTTGTAACATCTCAATAGGCACAGGGATGGTGCCACGAAAAGGGAAATGTGCTCGTATTGAACCTTTGCTTAAAAAGGCATTAGCGGACCTTATGGATTTACAGAATTTTAGACCGATTTATCTGCTTCCCTGTTAAAAAATTATGGAGACACTAGACAAGCGGCACCTTTCCTGCTACTTGGAACAGAATAATTTACTGGACATATCCGAGTCGGGCTTCCGTGCTTCTTATAGCATGGAGGCCACTTTGTTGGAGGTTACTGACACTTTAAGAAGTCTCTGGACAAGGATATCCCTGTGATGTTAGTGCTGATTGATCTGTCGGCGGCCTTTGTCACCATCTCTCATCGCATCCTGTTGGACAGGCTTCGAGAGATTGGTGTCAGAGGCATGGCCCTTAAATGGATACAGAACTATCTGTTTGATAGAACACAGAGTGTCCAGTTGGACTCTTTTGTGCCAAAAACCACTTTGGTAGATAAAGGAGTCCCACAAGGCTCAATATTGAGCCCTACCTTGTTCAATATATATGTGGCCCCCTTAGCTGCCACCATTAGGAATTGTGGTTTTGAAACTATATCCTATGCAGACGACACACAGGTGATAACCCCCTTTGAGGCTAACCCTTCAGTAACCAAACTTAAATTTATAAACTGCACGATCAGCATCGCAAGCTGGATGAAGAAGAATTTCCTCCAACTCAACTCCTCGAAAACAGAGATCTTACTGTTTGGCAAGGCGGAGGAGATATGGACCCCAGATTGGTGGCCAGCAGAATTAGGAGAATCCCCTTCCCCTAGAGGATGGGCTAAGAAACTAGGTATCAAAATTGACAACAAATTATCCATGGAAGAGCAGGTGAAGACCGTGTCAGACACGTGTTTTGGTACCATGAGGATGCTCAGAAAAATCTTTCAGTGGATCCCGCTAAATGCTAGAAAGACTCTTATCCAGTCACTCCTAGTTAGTCGACTGGACTATGGCAACTCTTTATTAGTGGGAGTAAGAGAGGACTTGGCGGCCAAACTTCAAGGGGTTCAAAATACGGCAGCCCGTCTTGCCCTCAATAAGCCTGCTCGAACCCCCTCTTTACCTCTCTTTCACCAACTGCATTGGCTCCCCATTAGAAAACGAGCCATCTTTAAGCTGTTGTGTATGGTTTTCAAGGCCCTCCAGGGTATGGGGCCATTATATCTGACAAAAAAATTGATTGTTATCAACCCGTACGACAGCTTCGATCCAGCAACCGCAACTTGCTCTGTACTCAGAGAATTCGGAAGACCAAAATGAGTGGGCTAGCCTTTTCTTATCTGGCACCCAGTTATTGGAACTCTCTCCCGGAAGAGCTCTGTGCCTGTTCCAGTTTCTTTCAATTTAAGAAATTGCTTAAAACCTGGCTTTTCTAATCTGGTTCCCACTGTCAATAGGTTGTTCTCTTCTCAAGCGCCGAAAGATCCCCCTGGGGATGATTCGCTGCACCCAATAAATGACCAAAATATAATAAATAAACAAAATAAATGATAAACACCTCTGTTGTATACAATCTATCTAACCATGAATCAGTTACAGTCAGCAGTGCGTAAAGATCAAGCTTGATGATAAACACCTCTGGAAAAGGGCCACTTTGATGGGTGCATTTACAGACGCAACGATGGACAATGGAGTCACTTCTTCCACATCAGGGCGTGGGTGGTAAATGCAGTGCACTGCAAGTATTTACCCTGAGAGTCACAGCTCACATTCTTCTCCTTTCATTCTTCCATGTCAGGGCCTGGGTGGTGAATGCAGTGCACTGCAAGCATTAACACAGAGAGTCGCAGCTCTCATTCTGATCCTTTCACTTGTTCGCGTCAGGGCTTGGGTGGTAAATGTTGTGTACTGCAAGCAATATACCCGAGAGTGACAGTTCACATCTTCTCATTTCACTTTGCTTTTGGACACTGTTCTCTGGCCGCTGTCACTGAATCATTACTGTTGTAGAAAACAACCAAACACCACAATCAGCTGTGACTATTCACCAGTGTGTGCTTGTTAAATTAGTTCTTCTTGCAGGGACTCAGTCTAAGTGTGTTGAGTTTATAGGTTTTATCACTAATCCCTAAAGTTAGCTGAAAATACCCTTCTTAGTCCAAGCATTGTTTCTAGAGCTGCTTTTGTTGCAGAGATTCTGCTCATGCACAGAACTATGCGCAGGAAACCAGGACCTCAGTGTATTGTGGTGTACCAAAAACCCACCTCAGTGCCCAGAAGCCCTATCCGACTAGCAACAGTGTCTCATTCATTCTCGGTACTACAGCGAAGCTACCAATGATTAGACAACCCAGAACAAGAGACTTTGGGACCTCTCAGGAATAGTGGGCATTAAGAACTCTTTTTTTTAATTCTAATAAATGTCCACAACGTGAGTAATCAGAGACACGGTATAGTTTACAATGCTTATTTCAACTACGTGCTCTAAGATGCAGTATCTTTACCGACATAAGTAAAAAGAGGCATAAAATCAATACAATCAGCATTGTGACAATTCCATAAAATTCAAAGGGAGAAATCCTTTTATAATGATAGTGGAACCAGGTCTATAGCGCATTGTGTACCACCCTCCCCTTGCTAGGAGCTAGGTATTATAATAATAGAGGATCTCTAGGTTAAAACGGGGACCGCATACCTCCAAAGTCAGGTGAAGTGAATCACATCCCAGATCAGCACAGCTCTTTGTCGATTCAAAGGTTTTTTCCAAGTGCTAGTCTCATGCATGCAGTGCAATATTAAAAGCACCTGAGTTTCAGAAATGAGCAGCTGTGTTCGTGTTGTGTATAGAGCGTGGGCCGATCAACCTGCATCAACAGCATACATTGTTATTTTAGCCTTGAACACTTTGTGCAGACTTGAGGCTGCATTGTGAGTCTAGAGATATGAAAAACAGACTGCTCTCATGTGAAGGAAAATCAAGCAGTTTGTCTTTATAAAAACAGAGACGTGTAGTGTTATGTGCAAAAGCAGCAAAATGGCGTTTGAGCAACTAACTCACTTATGCTAACATAGCAATGTGTGCAGGCAGAACCGTATCCTCAATACACCCTCCCTTGATCAGGTCAATGCACAAAAAGAAACGTAAGAAGAATGCAGAGTTCAAATTCATCCGAGACAGAAATAAGTTCAATCTTGTCAAAAAATGGGTAACGAGGAAATGAAAGGGGCAAAAAGAAAAGAATGTCTATTAAAAAAGAAAAAAAAATGCAAGTGAGAAAAAAAATAACATCACGCGGAGAAGCAAAAAACTTGAGTGATGCATCGCATGCTGGATCGTTGCCAATCTAATCCATCAGAGTGTATGCACAGTATGTCGCAACAGCCTCCAAAAGGAAGTCATTGTTATTGTCAGCAAAGAGTTCTGCCATTCAATTTAGTAACGGAAATGAACATACATGTTCTTCAATTGGGGGAGCCTCTAGCACAATCAGAGGACAACTTGCGTTTACTTCAAGATAACTTCGTTCCAGGAAGTCATGCGCAGCCGTATATATGTCCCAATTCGGCAAAACTCAGTGCGCTGCTGCACAGACCATAATCCTGATTCCAGAACAGGCAAACTCATGAGACTAATGAGTTCTAATGCCCCTTTGAATTGGCAATCCAGGCAATGGAACATGGGGAAGCCGCTAAAGATGCTGGAAAAAATAGAATGAAAAAATGCCAGTATCACACCAAATATAGTTTGGAATGAGGTCACAAAGCCGGAGCTAACAGTTTTAAAAAAGTGGGCCAGGCCTGTGGTGGTCGAGGCATTAAAGATAGTGTGGATTAAAGCGACAAAATGAAGTGGGAGATCTGTATTTAAAAGCGTGTGTACTTCTGTACACGTGTTAGCAACATGAAGGACAAATGTTTCACAAGAAGAAGTGAGAGTGACTTCTGTTTGAGACAATAAAGCTCTTATTCTGTTCAACTTGTTGAACTCTGCTTTCAGTGTCGGAATGGAAGGCCACATAGAGATATCGAGCCTCCATTGCGGGGGCGGGAAAAGCATATTTTTACAGCAATATACTCGCTGTGAAACAGTGACAATGTACAGGATTCCAGCTAACATCCCGAAGCAAGCTTCATTATTTAAAAGCAAATAGCTATCAGTTGCTAATAGTGTGAATGTTGGTAGGATAGCTGGCACAGGAATTCCCTTCAAAATGCAAGCTAAATTCGGAGCCTCCACATTACACGTCCCGTGCAATTGAACATTCTTGCATACGAGTGAGTGATCAGGTGTGGAAGTGCACTCCTCCCCTTTTAAGTAAACCTCTTAGCCATCCCTCAGACATCTATATGAGAAGGGCAGAGACCAAACTTCATGGAGAAAAGCGGTACCGAGTGGTTCACATCTACCCAGGGCATAGTGTTTCATACATGAACTAAACTTAAACAGAGGAAAAGGCAATGTTATTGAACCATGGATGAGCCACACAGCTGAATTAGATTCGGCTGCAGAAAATGATAATGGTTCTAATTTTTTATATGCAATAGAGAATGTGACGCATCCTTCATAGACATGAACTGTTGTTTTTCTGTTAAATTAAACGGTTTAAACACTGACGAAATATTAATGTAGTCCCAAGGCACTTTCCCAGATTTTAAAGTTTGTAAGGTCCAAGCAAACTGCGTGATGGACCGCAATTGATTTTGACCATGGAACAAAACAGAAACATCATCTTGCACAATATGCACAACAGATAAAACAATATTATCCAAGGTGTAAATTCTGGAAGAGAGTGTGTTAATGCTATTATCAATGAGAGCAAGCACTTTTTCAAAATTAACTTGGTCTATTGCTCTTAAACGGGAAGCAGCCTCAACCTGCGACAGTATCCAAACTTCATTGTAAATAGCACATATATATATATCTTTTAGATCTTCCACTCACAGGACCCTTAACAAAATCAGTTAAATCAACATTGTCGGTGAACAAAGATAAATGATGTTTAACAGACGAAAGAGTGGATTGTTTCAGCCAATTTTGACATCATTTCCCCACTGACTAGGTGGTAACTGAATGGGAAGTTTGAAAACGGGGATCAGTTCTGTCCTGTGTAAGGCCAGGGGCTAAACCCAGAAAGCCATGTTGACAAGAATCAGAACTTGTTGGCCACAACAGCCAACCCTCAGGATCCAGGGACGAAATGTTAAAGGAGGAATTTGAAATTAAAGATTGTAATTCATCAAGGGATCTATCAGTATGATTCTTCCAATTAGGGTAAGCATGCAGATTAGGAATTTTAGGGGTATTCATGTGTTTTGAAGTGGCCAAACTAAGACAAGTTGTTTGTGAGATCGTACTATTTAAAAACAACATGTGGCCGACAATAAGACATGCTCGGTGTAAAGCTTCAGTGCACTGCCCTTGCAGATGAGAGGCGAAAACCCAAAGTTTTAGATTGTTTAGTGCAATACCAGAAAGAATAGAGGCTTCAAGCTAGATAATTAAAACTTTATTGTTTTTCTGCATTTTACACAGAAAAGTGACAAAGCCCTGATGACTGTCTGGGAACTGGTTTCCTCTGACTAGAATCGCGTCAGCCCATCGGAGGGAGCAATCAATATCACTAAGCGTTTGAACTAGCTCTGGCTGGTTGTAAAAGTCAACCTTATATTAGAACGTGCTCCTTCCTTTTGACTTTGTCTCTTCATTCTTTATGAATTCAGATTAACTTTATTGAAAATTTCAATTGTTTGTGTTTGTATAGTGAATTTTTTGTGGAATGTGTGATAATTGTGTATATGAATTGTAAATATTTTGTTTGTAAATAGTTAGATGTTGGAATTTAAATGTATTGAATAAACAGTTGTCTCCTTTTTTTGCAAAACTTTCAAAAGAAGAATGAATTTGTTTTCCGAAAGAGACAGGTATAAATAAAAATACCGGGTGAAACTCAATACGTTTGTGTTTCTCCTATGATCTGAAATAAGTTTTTGGAAATTAATTGGGTGTAGACATATTCTTGTGTTTTCTAGTTTATTACGATCCAGTCTACCCCATACCCTACATGGACCTAACTCCTTTGTTTCACAAAGATACTCCAAAACCAGGCAGTACGACCCATCAGGTTTGGTAACAGTGTAATGAGGATTATTCACCGGTGACACACATGTCTCAATCACACCTTGATATTCTAATTGTTCAAGGATTTCCGCAATGGGGGCTTTAGCCAATCGCCGCATGGGATATTGGGGTTGTGGCTGTGGCATAAACCGCAATGGAATCTTGTGTCTGGGAGAAAGTTTATCCCACTCGACTTAAGTATGGTACAATGCAGGTGCAAGCACCAGAGCGCACTCTTCTGCAAAGTTCTGCGGACTGCTCCTTGGGCACATTGTGCGGAAAGCTGGGGAGGGTGACCTCCTCCCCTCTTGGAGCGACAAAATGAAAAGCGTGGGCCAGTCTGACTCAGCTAACAGAATTTCATATGTAGAGGTCAGATGGTCCCAAAAAATCCCTTTTATTACACGTTGGATATCACCTTCTATTAAAAGAACTATATTATATAGTCTGTCGGGGGAGCCACCCTACTGTCAGCAGTTTCCATTGTGATAAAAGTGTCAGTTGCTGTCGCCTTCTGCTATGGACGCAGTGCTTTCCGCACTATTGTAACCTCCGCTGCACTGTCGAGCAGCGTTAATGCCCATGTCAGGATCCGTAGCTGTGTTCTCACTATCCGTGGCATACCTTACGGATAACGCAGCAACTTTCTTTTTCTGAAAAGGAGGGTGTTAACGTGGCAAGTCTTCCTGCTTGCCTTTACCATCAGACCGGCGGGGCTGCTCACGTCCTTGTGGGGAACCCCGACCCCTGCCGTGTTCTCCTCCACCAGCTTGCACGTCCGATGTTTCCTGTGAAGAATGAGGAGAACGTTGCTCAGGAACCTGAAATCTATCAGGAGACCTAATTCTTGCGTGGTCGCACAAATCATAAGTGCGCTCAGTATTTATTTATTTATTTATTTATTTATTTATTATTTATTTATGTCATTTATTAAGCGCGAACAAATGCCCGTGGGCGTCTCAGCGCTAAGATATCTGCGAATGATTCTCCTACTGCCAGGGTAGATCTTGTGTTACTGGTTGAACAGCCAGGTCATTAGCTGTTTGCGGAAGGTCCAAAATGAGGGGCAGGTTTTTATTGACTGGGGTAAGGAGTTCCATAGTTTCGGAGCCGAGACCAAGAACCTCCGATCCCCCCTGGAAACAGTTTTGGTGCGGGGAACCACTAGATCGTTTAGGGTAGAGGAACGTAAAGATCTCGATGGACGGTAAGGAGTCAGATGTTGTTTGAAAAATGAGGGTCCTTGATTGTGCAGAGACTTATACACAATGCAGAGAGTTTTAAACTTAATCCTGTTTCTGATATGAAGCCAGTGCAACTTTCTAATGGTGTCGGTCGCTGACTTATATTTGGGAATTCTGGCCAAGAGTCTAGCTGCTGAGTTTTGGACAGTTTGCATTTTATTGATGACCCTTACTTGGGCATTTGCAAACAGGGCATTACAGTAGTCCAGCGTAGACAGCACTAAGGAGGTCATCAGAGTTTTACCGGCCGTTTCAGGGAGGAAGGGGATGATTTTCTTTATAAGGCGCAATTTATGGAAGGCTGAGGATGCAATTTGGTTGGAGTGTAAAACAAAGTTGAGACGGTCGTCAAAGACGACTCCCAAGTTCCTCACCTTGCTAGCAGGTTTAGGCGGAATTCCGAAGGCGGTGGGCCACCATACGAAGGACCAACCTGGGTTAAGTTGTCCGAATATGACGACTTCAGTCTTATCGGAATTAAGTTTTAAACATTTGGGGGCTATCCAGTCCCCAATTGCCAACATACCTTCTTTAAAGTTTTCTGCTACCTTATCGCCGTTGTTTTTGATGGCCAAGACCAACTGCGTGTCATCCGCATAGGAGGTAAGGCTCATCCCATATGCTCGAATGATGTTAGCTAGGTCCGACACGTAGATATTAAAGAGTGTCGGACTTGGGGATGAGCCTTGTGGTACCCCACAAGAAGCGACTATAGTATTGCGTTTAAGTAACACATCAAACCTCTCATGGACGCTTTTCCTAGAAAGTAATAAAACATTCTAGCAAGTACTTATCAGTCTAACAAGGAACTTCAAAGAACACAGCCTTTAGTCATCAACCACAAGCCTTTCTTCTTGTGAATACAGATCGGTTTGCGACCCAGATCAGATCATCAGAATATTATGGAAGTCCACCTCTGCAAGAAAATTCAGTACAGTGAAGTGACTCTCCTTCTCATTAACTGGCTGGCAAATAAGGTACACTTTAAACATATCAGGCTTGTAAATATGGTACACTTTGAACATATCAGGCTTGTAAATATGGTGCACTACGATATAATTGTGAGAAGTTGGCCTGGTATATGATGCTCACTAGTTCTAGTGATCACCTTGTACCACTCCAAGCAACCCTTATGATGATTGGTTGTAAGTCAACCTAATAGACCAGCTATCCTAGTGGTAGCGTGGACAAAGCAGTCTTAGGCTAAACTCTGAAAGGCATGTGAAGCAAGCTGTTTTACCATATACAACCCCCTTGAATACCAAATGAAAGGACACCACACAGATATATATTGAAAATATATATAGATTTATTACCTACAAATATCCCCTGGACTCTTTATGAGCACAGAAGCACAAGCGTTAAACACAAGACAGTTTAAAATACACAACAGTTGCACAATATGGATGAGCCCTAGGGGCCACCTAAACCATATACTAAGAAAGTGGTATAAGAGATACCAATCGAAAAGGAAATAGGTCTAGGGCCTTGGGAATCGCTGGAGCTGATCGGGACTCGCAGTGACTAAGTCAGGAAAGGCCCGCAGGACTCTGGTGCAGTGTTTAAAGTGCACGCACTCACCAATGCAATGTCTATGGTGCCTAAAAGTTATAAAGTTAGTTAGAAAGGAACCTTCCGAGTGACCTAGAGAAGTGAAACTTAAGACACAGACACTAGAGGTGTGTACCAGTGTGGGAACACCGGCATTGCTGAGTTACCTCACCCACAGGACTCGGGTGCATAGGGGCGAAGTGGTGTTGGGTTTCGTCACGCTGGCCGATGATGATTGGAGCTGAAGATGCTGCAGGCGGCTCGATGTGAAGAGTTCCGGTGGATCCAAGGGTGGATCTGAAGTTGTGAAGACCTGAAAGCAGAAGGGAAAATGTTCAAAGTCACTAGCCAGTGACTACCGTGGAACCAGGATGGAACCAGGTGATGTCGGGTGCAAACAGGCGTTGAGGTGTAGCAAGCCACGCAGGAATAGAAAAAGGCTTATCACTCGGACCAGCAAGGTCAGAGCGGGTGCTCCTTTTTACGGGAGGGAGGGCAAGTCTGGAGCAACCAGACCCGCAGTGTAGTTTGTAGATTTCGTCGCCAAGATGGCCGCTGACCACGTGGCTAGTGGCCGGGATGGCGTGTCGAGTGGCACAATGCAAAAGGGCCCCACGCAGATCGTGGAGATGCTGGGGGGCTGATCTTCGGTGCAAGGGCTGCACGGTAGTAGGGGTTCTCAGTCCCCAAAGCACAACATCGAGGATGCCTCGGATGCTGCGCAGTCAGCTTTTCGGGGGTCTTCCAAGAGGTCTGGTCCCACGTCTCTCGGTGCCACCACAGGTCCCTTCTTTGCAGGGACTGTGGATCGGGCTGTGAGAAGTCTGGGAGTCTGGGTCTTGTCAGGCTCTGGGCTCGGGCTCTGGCGGGAGGCGGCGGCAAAGCACACGTCGAGTTGCTGGTTGGTACCTGTGTTCAAAGGGTGGTCACTCCTAGGCCACAAGGGAGATACTCTTCAGTCTTCTGAGCAGCAGAATGTCGAAGTCCAGTCATCTTCCTAGTTGCAAGTTGATTTCAGGATGATCCGAGGTGCCATGGCACTGCTCCCACTCTTATTCCCAATCTGAGGGGTGGATCACCTGCTAGGTCCCTCCTCTGGGTGGGACCAAGAAGGGGGGCGGTTACACCCCCTTTCCTTTGTCCAGCTCCTCGCCAGGCCTGGGTCTGGAAAGTCCCAGGACCGGTTTGGACTGGCTTATGCACGAGGACACCTTGTGTGCCCCGGGCATGTCTCAATCTATTCAGCCCTGTCCTACCCAATACACAAAATCCTGTCTGGGGTGGTGCTCGCACCTCCCAGGCAGGAAACCCTTTGTCCAAGCCCTCCTCGCTGGAAGGACTCCCAGCAGCAGGAGGTCAGACTTGTGTCTGTGGTGGCAGCATCCATTTTGTGATGCTGAGGCTCTGGTTAACTTTAACCGGGGTTAAGGCTAGGTACATGTTGTGTCCCTCTAGAAGGGTGGAATGCTATCCCCGTCAACAGAACTGTCGAGGGGATAGTATTCCAAATCGTATGACACCTTACTCGACATGTTTTGATAAAGCCAAACCAAAGTTAGCAAATAACCGCGAGGATTATAATGCACTTAAGAGTATATGGTATGGCAATATCCCGGAAAAGCTAAGGGAGTTGTTCCCGACAGCTGCAGACAGGCTCAGCTCATGCTAGAGCACCATCTCACATGAAGCCATGCACTCCGCCCCCAGGATTGCAGGGGCCTTCCATAGGAATGGCTTATAGGTTAACATGTGTCCAGTTAAGGTTAGATATAGGGATACTATATCTAAGCAAGAGGTGATTACACCAACTAAACACAGCTGAGTGATCAGCCAGTTGTGTCAAAATGTGGAGGCCAGGCCAGAGGTGGCACAATACATGCTGCAGCCCCTGGTCGGCCTTGGCTACACCTATGCCCTGGGTACCTATGGTACACTGTTACATGGCCTATAAGGTGAACCAGTTCCAATTGTGTATGCACCTAAGGTACATGGAGTCCATTTTAAGGAGAGAGCAATTAGCCTGGGGCCCTGAATAGCAGGATCCCAGGCCAACTATGTCAAAAACCAGCTAAACACCAGGCAAAAAGTTTGGGGGTAACCATAGTCAGATATCCACCTTCCTACACAACCCCCCCCCCCAAACAAAAGGAGATAAGCCTATCCTTGACCAGGTAAGCCTATATTGCCTAAGTGGCCATATAAGGAAGTACCAGCTCTGGCTTGGTAACCCCCTGTCTCATGGTCCACTAAGCAATCCCTCACCCTAAGGGTATCTGAGGGTCTCCACCATAGGGAATCTCTACCTGTGGTGTGTCTTTGCAAAGTTAAAGGTTGGTGTTGGGATGGAGTACTGAAGTGAGATTCCTCTGTAGGACTCCGCTTCCTGCAATCACTCTCCACCATGTGTGCCTTTCTTTCCCTGAGGAGTCTGATCCTTTCCTAATGTCTGGTGAGGGGGAGATTTCTCTTCCTCCTCCATGCTCTCAGTTTGGGTAGAGTGATCCATCATTTCAGGCTTCACTACCCATGTATCAGTTTGAGTTTGGGCTGTGGCCATCACAGCCCCACCAACCTTTTCAGGAGGAGACTCAGTTTGGGTATGAGCTGTTATCATCACAGCTCTGCTAATCTTTTCAGGAGGGAAGTTAGCTAAAGATGGGGCTGAGGTTTGCTCAGCCCTCCCAACCTTTTCAGGAAGGACATCTTGGATTGGGGCTGCAGCCATTACAGCCCCACTAACCTTTCCATGGAGATTTACCATTCTAGAATGGGTTTGCTGTTCTACCTCAGCCCAGGCTGAGATTTCCAAATCATTACCAAGTAGGCAATCTACAGGCAAGTTTGCTGACACTGCCACTCTCTTGGGGCCAGCGACACCTCACCAGCTAAGATTGACTACTGCCATGGGATGTTTGGTTTCTATGCCATCAATGTTTGTCACCTGATATTTGGCATCAGGTAAAAGTTGCCTTGAGGGGACTAGACATTCAGCCACCATGGTGATGCTAGCCCCTGTGTCTCTAAAGGCCTCAACTTTCAAACCATTGATGAGGGGCTCCTGTCTATACTTGCTCAAAGTGTTTGGGCAAGCAGGGAAATTGGCAAACCCCATGCCAGTCTCATAGACAAGAGTATCTGAGTTAGGAGACCTGGTTAGGCCAGAATCCACCTGACCCCCAAAAGTAAACCCACCCAAATTCTTGGGGGTGCTCCCACCACCTGGGCGGCCACTGCTAACAGTGACAGGAGGTGTTGGAGCTTTACTTGGAGGTATATTCTCCTTATCACCATTCTTTGGACAACAGCTGCCTGATTTATAATGTCCAACCTGTTTACAGGCATGGCAGTAAGGCTTTTTCTCTGTAGAGGAAGTGGTCTGGGGCCCACCCTTTCCATTGGAGTTTTGGGGCCCTGGGGAAGTCTTCTCTTTGGATTTATCCCCACCTTTCTCTTGAGGCTTGGTAGTCTCTTTCTTTTGGTCACCACCCTGGTTCTTAGGCCTGATCCTGGTTCTGACCCATTTGTCTGCCCTCTTACCCGATTCTTGTGGAGAGGTCAGATCAGAGTCAACCAGGTACTGATGTAGAAGCTGATTTTGACAATTATTTAAGATTTGCTCTCTCATCATCACATTATACAATCCTGTATAGTCTGTAACCTTACTTCCCAGCAACCAGCCCTCCAGAGCCTTAGTGGCACATTCAACAAATTCAGACCAGTCCTGAGTCTGTGTCTTCTGGGTATCTCTGAACATTAACCTGTACTGTTCAGTGGTTAAGCCTAACCCATCAATCAGAGCACTCTTCAGGACCAGGTAGTTTCTAGAATCCTCATCACTAACTGTGAGGAGTCTGTCTCGGCCTCTACCTTCAAAGGAGAGCCACAAGATTGCTGCCCAATGCTCCTGAGGGATCTGCTGTACCTTGCAGGCTCTCTCAAGTGCAGTAATCCATTTGTGGATATCATCCCCAGCTTTGTAGGGGGGCACAATCTTACTCAGGTTTCTGGTATCAAAAGACCTGTCTTTATCCTTTTGGATAATGCTGCCACCAGTGGGTTCTATTACCCCACTCTCTCTAGGCTGTCTTGCTCTAGCAGGTTTCTCTTGGGCCAGGGCAACTTCTAATTCTTGTCTCTGGATCCTAAGCTCAGCCTCTCTCATTTTGGCCTCATGTTTCCTTTTCTGAGGGCTAGTCATCTCCCTCCTGGAGTGACCATGAGAACCTCTAGAAGCCTGGGAGGTATTGGAGTCACATGAGTGATTTCTCCTCCTCCTATGCTCCTTGTTAAGTCCACCTGGGTGCCTGGGCAAGGTCATCCTTGCTTCAGTCCCAAATATACTTAAGTTAGTCTGGTTAAGCCTGCTGACTAGTACCTGACTATTTCTGCCATCATCAGAATCACTGCTCCCCCCTTCTGTCTCCTCTTCTTCTTCCTCCTCCTCATCTACCTGAGGAGCTCCAGTGACTTGGTCATCCTCATCTACCTGATTATGGGGACAGGGGTCTCAGTACTGTCATCTTCAGTGGGAGAGCCTCCTTCTGCATTCCCTGTGGGGTCTGCTTTAGAGGTCTTTAGAGCCTCAGACTGGTCTAAGAGCTCTCTAAGGTGGTCTGTAGTAGGGGATGGCCCTGTCTTCAGACCCCTTAAGACACAAAGCTGTCTTAGTTTCTTAAAGTAAAATATAGTGAATCAAATGGTGCCTTTGGAGGGTCACTCTCAGCAGAGACATTCCCAGTGGAACCCTCTGCCCCAGACATTGCTCTAGTGTGGGTGGATATGTTGCAGTCTACATACACTGGTGTTTACCTACTAAACCTATCTAGTAGTTGTAGTCAGGGTGTGCTACTCCCTATCCTCTACAACAACTAAGTTCAGTAGTACTTAAGTATACTAGTCTTGTTTTATATGTACCTAGCAGGTATCGGTATGATCTTTCAAATGATAATCTCAAAGATTGTAATGGTAAAACAACAGCAAGCTCAAATCCCAATCCGCTGCTCACCAATGTGAGAAGTTGGTCTGGTATATGATGCTCACTAGTTCTAGTGATCACCTTGTACCATGCCAAGCAACCCTTATGATGATTGGTTGTAAGTCAACCTTATAGACCAGCTATCCTAGTGATAGCGTGGACAAAGCAGTCTTAGGGTAAACTCTGAAAGGCATGTGAAGCAAGCTGTTTTACCATATACAACCCCCTTGAATACTAAATGAAAGAACACCACACAGATATATATTGAAAATATATATAGATTTATTAACTACAAATATCCCCTGGACTCTCTATGAGCACAGAAGCACAAGCGTTAAACACAAGACAGTTTAAAATACACAAAAGTTGCACAATATGGATGAGCCCTAGGGGCCACCTAAACCATATACTAAGAAAGTGGTATAAGAGATACCAATCGAAAAGGAAATAGGCCTAGGGCCTTGGGAATCACTGGAGCTGATCGGGACTAGCAGTGACTTAGTCGGGAAAGGCCTGCGGGACTCGGGTGCAGTGTTTAAAGTGCACGCACTCAACAATGCAATGTCTATGGTGCGTAAAAGTTATAAAGTTAGTTAGAAAGGAACCTTCCGAGTGACCTAGAGGAGTGAAACTTAAGAGACAGACACTAGAGGTGTGTACCAATGTGGGAACACCAGCGTTGCTGAGTTACCTCACCCACAGGACGCGGGTGCATAGGGTCGAAGTAGTGTTGGGTTTCGTCACGCTGGTCGATGGTGCTTGGAGCTGAAGATGCTGCAGGCGGCTCGATGTGAAGAGTTCCGGTGGATCCAAGGGTGGATCTGAAGTTGTGAAGACCTGAAAGCAGAGAGGACAATGTTCAAAGTCACTAGCCAGTGACTACCGTGGAACCAGGATGGAACCAGGTGATGTCAGGTGCAAACAGGCATTGAGGTGTAGATTCTCTCTGCAGCCACGTGGACACGAAGAGGTCGAGGACGTCCAGGAGTCAATCACGAGCTGTTGCACGCAGGCTTCTCGCTGTTGGCGGTATCGGCCACTTGATTGGAGCAAACAGGCCTTGGCTAATGCAAGCCACGCAGGAATAGAAAAAGGCTTATCACTCGGAACAGCAAGGACAGAGCGGGTGCTCCTTTTTACAGGAGCGAGGGCAAGTCTGGAGCAACCAGTCCCGCAGTGTAGTTCGTAGATTTCATCGCCAAGATGGCCGCTGACCACGTGGCTAGTGGCCGGGATGGCGCGTCGAGTGGCACAATGCAAAAGGGCCCCACGCAGATCGTGAAGAAGCTGGGGGGCTGATCTTTGGTGCAAGGGCTGCTCTGTAGTAGGGGTTCTTAGTCCCCAAAGCACAACATCGAGGATGCCTTGGATGCTCCGCAGTCAGCTTATTGGAGGTCTTCCAAGAGGTCCGGTCCCACGGTTCTCGGTGCCTCCACGTGTCCCTTCTTTGCAGGGACTGTGGATCGGGCTATGAGAAGTCTGGGTCTTGTCAGGCTCTGGGCTCGGGCTCTGGCGGGAGGCGGCGGCAAAGCACACGTTGAGTTGCTGGTTGGTACCAGTGTTCACAGGGTGGCCACTCCTAGGCCACAAGGGAGATACTCTTCAGTCTTCTGAGCAGCAGAATGTCGAAGTCCAGTCGTCTTCTTAGTTGCAAGTTGATTTCAGGATGATCCGAGGTGCTATGGCACTGCTCCCACTCTTATTCCCAATCTGAGGGGTGGATCACCTGCTAGGTCCCTCCTCTGGGTGGGACCAGGAAGGGGGGCGGTTACACCCCCTTTCCTTTGTCCAGGTCCTCGCCAGGCCTGGGTCTGGAAAGTCCCAGGACCGGTTTGGACTGGCTTATGCACGAGGACACCTTGTGTGCCCCGGGCACGTCTCTATCTATTCAGCCCTGTCCTACCCAATACACAAAATCCTGTCTGGGGTGGTGCTCGCACCTCCCAAGGCAGGAAACCCTTTGTCCAAGCCCTCCTCGCTGGAAGGACTCCCAGCAGCAGGAGGTCAGACTTGTGTCTGTGGTGGCAGCATCCATTTTGTGATGCTGAGGCTCTGGTTAACTTTAACCGGGGTTAAGGCTAGGTACATGTCGTGTCCCTCTAGAAGGGTGGAATGCTATCCCCGTCGACAGAACTGTCGAGGGGATAGTATTCCAAATCGTATGACACCTTACTCGACATGTTTTGATAAAGCCAAACCAAAGTTAGCAAATAACCGAGAGGATTATAATGCACTTAAGAGTATATGGTATGGCAATATCCCGGAACAGCTAAGGGAGTTGTTCCCGACAGCAGCAGACAGGCTCAGCTCATGCTAGAGCACCATCTCACATGAAACCATGCACTCTGCCCCCAGGATTGCAGGGGCCTTCCATAGGAATGGCTTATAGGTTAACATGTGTCCAGTTAAGGTTAGATATAGGGATACTATATCTAAGCAAGAGGTGATTACACCAACCTACTCCAGCTGAGTGATCAGCCAGTTGTGTCAAAATATGGAGGCCAGGCCAGAGGTGGCACAATACATGCTGCAGCCCCTGGTAGGCCTTGGCTACACCTATGCCCTGGGTACCTATGGTACACTGTTACAGGGCCTATAAGGTGAACCAGTTCCAATTGTGTAAGCACCTAAGGTACATGGAGTCCATTTTAAGGAGAGAGCAATTAGCCTGGGGCCCTGAATAGCAGGATCCCAGGCCAACTATGTCAAAAATCAGCTAAACACCAGGCAAAAAGTTTGGGGGTAACCATAGTCAGATATCCACCTTCCTACACAACCCCCCCCCCCCCAAACGAAAGGAGATAAGGCTATCCTTGACCAGGTAAGCCTATATTGCCTAAGTGGCCATATAAGGAAGTACCAGCTCTGGCTTGGTAACCCCCTGTCTCATGGTCCACTAAGCAATCCCTCACCCAAAGGGTATCTGAGGGTCTCCACCATAGGGAATCTCTACCTGTGGTGTGTCTTTGCAAAGTTAAAGGCTGGTGTTGGGATGGAGTACTGAAGTGAGATTCCTCTGTAGGACTCCGCTTCCTCCAATCACTCTCCACCATGTGTGCCTTTCTTTCTTTGACTGAGTTGCACTGTGCTCTCAGGGTCAACCTCTGGCTACCTAAAGCTGGAGGCTGGGTCCCTTTGTTTGGCTTACTGGAGGGCCAGGTCAGGTTTGGGGCCTTGGGGTCCCAGGTTTGGCTGTGCCCAACAGAATCCATCTGTGGGAGGTCCCTAACTACTTTTAAGGGGGCTCCCTCAGGAGTTTTTAAAGTTTTCACCTCACTAGGGTTACTAGTTTCGGTGCCCCTAATCTGTTGATGGGGGTGCTTTATTTGACAGGGGGCCCTTTGGGGCTCACTGTCCTTCTTGTCCTCTGCAGCCCTGGGCTGAGTAAGGCAAGGTAGAGAGGGGCAGGTTACCTGCTCCAGACTGGGTCCCACCTGAGAAGGGTCCACTGCCATTAGGGGCTCTGTCAGGCCAGGCCTAACAACCTCTGAGACAGTTCCTTCATCAGGGGTAAGATCAGTTCCCTGAGGAGGCTGCTCCTTTCCTAATGTCTGGTGAGGGGGAGATTTCTCTTCCTCCTCCATGCTCTCAGTTTGGGTGGAATGATCCATCATTTCAGGCTTCACTACCCATGTATCAGTTTGAGTTTGGGCTGTGGCCATCACAGCCCCACCAACCTTTTCAGGAGGAGACTCAGCTTGGGTATGAGCTATTATCATCACAGCTCTGCTAATCTTTTCAGGAGGGAAGTTAGCTAAAGATGGGGCTGATGTTTGCTCAGCACTCCCAACCTTTTCAGGAAGGACATCTTGGATTGGGGCTGTAGCCATTACAGCCCCACTAACCTTTCCATGGAGATTTACCATTCTAGAATGGGTTTGCTGTTCAACCTCAGCCCAGGCTGAGATTTCCAAATCATTACCAAGTAGGCAATCTACAGGCAAGTTTGCTGACACTGCCACTCTCTTGGGGCCAGTGACTCCTCCCCAGCTAAGATTGACCACTGCCATGGGATGTTTGGTTTCTATGCCATCAATGTTTGTCACCTGATATCTGGCATCAGGTAAAAGTTGCCTTGAGGGGACTAGACATTCAGCCACCATGCTGATGCTAGCCCCTGTGTCTCTAAAGGCCTCAACTTTCAAACCATTGATGAGGGGCTCCTGTCTATACTTGCTCAAAGTGTTTGGGCAAGCAGTGAAATTGGCAAACCCCATGCCAGTCTCATAGACAAGAATATCTGAGTTAGGGGACCTGGATAGGCCAGAGTCCACCTGTCCTCCGAAAGTAAACCCACCCAAATTCTTGGGGGTGCTCCCACCAGCTGGAGGACCACTGCTAACAGTGACAGGAGGTGTTGGAGCCTTACCTGGAGGTATATTCTCTTTATTGCCATTCTTGGGACAACAGCTGTCTGTTTTGTAATGCCCCACCTGTTTACAGGTATGACAATAAGGCTTTTTCTGGGTTGTAGAAGTGTCTTGGGACCCACCCCTATTCTTTGAGTTTTGGGGCCCTGGGGAAGTCTTTTCCTTACTTTTATCCCCACCCTTCTCTTGAGGCTTGGTAGTCTCTTTCTTTTGGTCACCACCCTGGTTCTTAGGCCTGATCCTGGTTCTGACCCATTTGTCTGCCCTCCTACCCAATTCTTGTGGGGAGGTCAGATCAGAGTCAACCAGGTGCTGATGTAGAAGCTGATTTTGACAATTACTTAAGATTTGCTCTCTCATAATTAAATTATACAATCCTGTATAGTCAGTAACCTTACTTCCCAGCAACCAGCCCTCCAGAGCCTTAGTGGCACACTCAACAAATTCAGACCAGTCCTGAGTCTGTGTCTTCTGGGTGTCTCTGAACATTAACCTGTACTGTTCAGTGGTTAAGCCTAAACCATCAATCAGAGCACTCTTTAGGACCAGGTAGTTTCTAGAATCCCCATCACTAACTGTGAGGAGTCTGTCTCGGCCTCTACCTTCAAAGGAGAGCCACAAGATTGCTGCCCACTGCTCCTGAGGGATCTGCTGTACTCTGCAGGCTCTCTCCATTGCAGTTATCCATTTGTGGATATCATCCCCAGCTTTGTAGGGGGGGGCACAATCTTACTCAGGTTTCTGGTATCAAAAGACCTGTCTCTATCCTTTTGGATAATGCTGCCACCAGTGGGTTCTATTACCCCACTCTCTCTAGGCTGTCTTGCTCTAGCAAGTTTCTCTTGGGACAGGGCAACTTCTAATTCTTGTCTCTGGATCCTAAGCTCAGCCTCTCTCATTTTGGCCTCATGTTTCCTTTTCTGAGGGCTAGTCATCTCCCTCCTGGAGTGACCATGAGAACCTCTAGAAGCCTGGGAGGTATTGGAGTCACCTGAGTGATTCCTCCTCCCCTTATGCTCCTTGTTAAGTCCACCTGGGTGCCTGGGCAAGGTCATCCTTGCTTCAGTCCCAAATATACTTACGTTAGTCTGGTTAAGCCTGCTGACTAGTACCTGACTATTTCTGCCATCATCAGAATCACTGCTCCCCCCTTCTGTCTCCTCTTCTTCTTCCTCCTCCTCATCTACCTGAGGAGCTCCAGTGACTTGGTCATCCTCATCTACCTGGATTATGGGGACAGGGGTCTCAGTACTGTCATCTTCAGTGGGAGAGCCTCCTTCAGCATTCCCTGTGGGGTCTACTTTAGAGGTCTTTAGAGCCTCAGACTGGTCTAAGAGCTCTCTAAGGTGGTCTGTAGTAGCGGATGGCCCTGTCTTCAGACCACTTAAGACACAAAGCTGTCTTAGTTCCTTAAAGGAAAATATAGCAAATCCGGATGGTGCCTTTGGAGGGTCACTCTCAGCAGAGACATTCCCAGTGGAACCCTCTGCCCCAGACATTGCTCTAGTGTGGGTGGATATGTTGCAGTCTACCTACACTGGTGTTTACCTACTAAACCTATCTAGTAGTTGTAGTCAGGGTGTGCTACTCCCTATCCTCTACAACAACTAAGTTCAGTAGTACTTAAGTATACTAGTTTTGTTTTATATGTACCTAGCAGGTACCTGTATGATCTTTCAAATGATAATCTCAAAGATTGTAATGGTAAAACAACAGCAAGCTCAAATCCCAATCCGCTGCTCACCAATGTGAGAAGTTGGTCTGGTATATGATGCTCACTAGTTCTAGTGATCACCTTGTACCATGCAAAGCAACCCTTATGATGATTGGTTGTAAGTCAACCTTATAGACTAGCTATCCTAGTGGTAGCGTGGACAAAGCAGTCTTAGGCTAAACTCTGAAAGGCATGTGAAGCAAGCTGTTTTACCATATACACCCCCTTGAATACCAAATGAAAGGACACCACACAGATATATATTGAAAATATATATAGATTTATTAACTACAAATATCCCCTGGGCTCTTTATGAGCACAGAAGCACAAGCGTTAAACACAAGACAGTTTAAAATACACAAAAGTTGCACAATATGGATGAGCCCTAGGGGCCACCTAAACCATATGCTAAGAAAGTAGAGATACCAATCGAAAAGGAAATAGGCCTAGGGCCTTGGGAATCGCTGGAGCTGATCGGGACTAGCAGTGACTAAGTCGGGAAAGGCCCGCGGGACTCGGGTGCAGTGTTTAAAGTGCACGCACTCACCAATGCAATGTCTATGGTGCGTAAAAGTTATAAAGTTAGTTAGAAAGGAACCTTCCGAGTGACCTAGAGGAGTGAAACTTAAGACACAGACACTAGAGGTGTGTACCAGTGTGGGAACACCGGCGTTGCTGAGGTACCTCACCCTCAGGACGCGGGTGCATAGGGTCGAAGTAGTGTCGGGTTTCGTCACGCTGGTCGATGGTGCTTGGAGCTGAAGATGCTGCAGGCGGCTCAATGTGAAGAGTTCCGGTGGATCCAAGGGTGGATCTGAAATTGTGAAGACCTGAAAGCAGAGGGGACAATGTTCAAAGTCACTAGCCAGTGACTACCGTGGAACCAGGATGGAACCAGGTGATGTCGGGTGCAAACAGGCATTGAGGTGTAGCTTCTCTCTGCAGCCACGTGGACACGAAGAGGTCGAGGACGTCCAGGAGTCAATCACGAGCTGTCCCACGCAGGCTTCTCGCTGTTGCAGTGCCGGCAACTTGATTGGAGCAAACAGGCCTTGGCTAATGCAAGCCACGCAGGAATAGAAAAAGGCTTATCACTCGTATGAGCAATGGTCAGAGCGGGTGCTCCTTTTTACAGGAGTGAGGGCAAGTCTGGAGCAACTAGACCTGCAGTGTAGTTCGTAGATTTCTTCGCCAAGATGGCCGCTGACCACGTGGCTAGTGGCCGGGATGGCGCGTCGACTGGCACAATGCAAAAGGGCCCCACGCAGATCGTGGAGATGCTGGGGGGCTGATCTTCGATGCAAGGGCTGCTCGGTGGTAGGGGTTCTCAGTCCCCAAAGCACAACGTCAAGGATGCCTCGGATGCTGCGTAGTCAGCTTTTTGGGGGTCTTCAAAGAGGTCTGGTCCCACGTCTCTCGGTGCCTCCACAGGTCCCTTTTTTGCAGGGACTGTGGATCGAGCTGTGAGAAGTCTGGGAGTCTGGGTCTTGTCAGGCTCTGGGCTCAGGCGGGAGGCGGCGGCAAAGCAGATGTCGAGTTGCTGGTTAGTACCTGAGTTCACAGGGTGGCCACTCCTAGGCCACAAGGGAGATACTCTTCAGCCTTCTGAGCAGCAGAATGTCGAAGTCCAGTCGTCTTCTTAGTTGCAAGTTGATTTCAGGATGATCCAAGGTGCTATGGCACTGCTCCCACTCTTATTCCCAATCTGAGGGGTGGATCGCCTGCGAGGTCCCTCCTCTGGGTGGGACCAGGAAGGGGGGCGGTTACACCCCTTTCCTTTGTCCAGCTCCTCGCCAGGCCTGGGTCTGGAAAGTCCCAGGACCGGTTTGGACTGGCTTATGCACGAGGACACCTTGTGTGCCCCGGGCATGTCTCAATCTATTCAGCCCTGTCCTACCCAATACACAAAATCCTGTCTGGGGTGGTGCTCGCACATCCCAAGGCAGGAAACCCTTTGTCCAAGCCCTCCTCACTGGAAGGACTCCCAGCAGCAGGAGGTCAGACTTGTGTCTGTGGTGGCAGCATCCATTTTGTGATGCTGAGGCTCTGGTTAACTTTAACCGGGGTTAAGGCTAGGTACATGTCGTGTCCCTCTAGAAGGGTGGAATGCTATCCCCGTCAACAGAACTGTCGAGGGGATAGTATTCCAAATCGTATGACACCTTTCTCGACATGTTTTGATAAAGCCAAGCCAATGTTAGCAAATAACTGCGAGGATTATAATGCACTTAAGAGTATATGGTATGGCAATATCCCGGAACAGCTAAGGGAGTTGTTCCCGACAGCTGCAGACAGGCTCAGCTCATGCTAGAGCACCATCTCACATGAAACCATGCACTCTGCCCCCAGGATTGCAGGGGCCTTCCATAGGAATGGCTTATAGGTTAACATGTGTCCAGTTAAGGTTAGATATAGGGATACTATATCTAAGCAAGAGGTGATTACACCAACTTACCCCAGCTGAGTGATCAGCCAGTTGTGTCAAAATATGGAGGCCAGGCCAGAGGTGGCACAATACATGCTGCAGCCCCTGGTAGGCCTTGGCTACACCTCTGCCCTGGGTACCTATGGGACACTGTTACAGGGGCCTATAAGGTGAACCAGTTCCAATTGTGTATGCACCTAAGGTACATGGAGTCCATTTTAAGGAGAGAGCAATTAGCCATGGGGCCCTGAATAGCAGGATCCCAGGCCAACTATGTCAAAAAACAGCTAAACACCAGGCAAAAAGTTGGGGGGTAACCATAGTCAGATATCCACCTTCCTACAATAATGAGGAAAGTGTCTGACCCTCCAGCCTCCAAATATTCGAGGCACATTCAGAAGGGGCCAACAGGACCCAGTCTCAGCTCAGGGGGAGGGGCGACCTCGGGCCTCACTCGGCCTACCGCCCTCCTCCCCAGGGGGTTACCTTGTGTTCTTCGGCCCTCCGGGGCCCTTGCGAAGTGTCCGCTTGGGGGGAAAGGAGCTTCGGCCCTGTGTGCCACGGGGGCAGTTCTGGAGTCCAGGTGCTGGGGCGAAGCTGGACCAGCGTTTGGGCGGCAAGTGGAGGGGGCTCTCAGGCTCAGCGGCCCCCTTCGTAGTGAAGTGCAGCTCTCTTCGGCCGCCGAGCCGTGTCAGCGGGGCCCGCGGTGACGGCCAATGAGGGAGCAGTGTGGGCTGGGCCGCAGGACCAATCGCTGCACAGGGAGACAGGGGCGCGGCCAATGACGAGGCCGAACGCCCTCGTCACGTGATGGAGGCAGCGACTTGGCTTCAGGCCTAACGAGGCCTGACTGGACTACGCGGCGGCCTTCCTCAGGCTCCGGGGGCCACCGCGGGACCTCCTCTTAGTCGGGTGGGGCCCAGCCACACTGCGGCGGCCCTCTTCTGGTACCGGGTGCCACCGAGGGGTATCACAGCGCTTCCGTGGGCTGCAGCGGTGATTTGGTGCGCTGAGCGACAGCGTTCTGAGGGGCAGTCTCGGCTGGGCAGAAGGAGGGGGCCACTGGCGCCTTCAGGCCCAGCGCGACAGCGGCAGACAGCGACAGGCTATCGCAGTGCTCGGGGACAGCAGGTGAGCGCTTGGGGGCAAATGCAGTGCCTCGCTGACAAGATGATTCCTATGGGGGAGAAGCGCTTTAGAATACCAGTGCCTCACAGGGGGCTTCAGCGCTAGAGTCTCGAGGGCACAGTTAGCTCAAGGCAGGCAGGATGGGAGCAAATTGTAGCGCTTGGCCCACAGTTCAGTCAGGGGGAGACAGGTAGGCCCAGTTGTAGGCAGGGGATGCGCATTGCAGCACAGTCCAGTACCTGGTCCCAGGAAGCAGGTTTCTTGGCGCTTGGATGGTTCTGCGCCCTTAGTTGCTTGTTTCTTGAAGTGGAAGGGGGGGGGTGATGAGTTGAAGGCTTGAAGAATTTCTCCTCAGTCACTGCAGATGGGCCCTGGGGTTCCCTCCCACTGGGCCAGATCAGGGGGCTAGCTTTGGACACCTCACCCAGCTTAAGAGGCAGCACCTTAATCCTGTCACTCCCAGTAGCATAGGTTCCTCACTAGGCCCTCCCGCCTTAAACTCCTGCGTGGGTTCCCCAGGTCAGTGATGCCCTCCCTTGCTTATATATGCCCAGGTCAGGTGACCACTCTCTAAGGCGGGAAAAGTCATGTCCGCCTTTCTTCTGGAAGGTTCCAGGAGCTTCCCCACTCTAACTATGGACAGGGGCTGGGTGGCTGGTGTTGCAACATTGTATGGGGACCCAGCCTGCTCCTGGCAACTAAGGTGCTACACTAAAAAGACCATGATGCAGTAGCAGGGGCCAGTGGCAGCCATGTTGGAAGTAGAGAGCACCTGCACCCTAACACAGATTAGCTATGAAAAGGTGCCCGAAGACCTAAGGGCCAACAAAAAGAAGGTGGGAAAAATGAGGCAAGGGCAAACAAATCACAGGGAAAGACAACCCTAAGGCTGACAGGTCTAACAGATCTGATGTCATCAGCGCAGTCTCCGTACCGTGGAATCGGCGGAACCCAAATTGAGTATCATCGAGTAGATGGTGTTCCTCTATGAAAACAGATAGTTGTAAATTCATTGCTTTTTCGGCCACTTTGGCCAGGAATGGAAGGCTTGCAATTGGCTGGTAGTTTTTCAATTCATCCTTATCAAGGTGAGGCTTCTTTAGTAATGGTTTGAGGAGAGTTTTTTTTAGGGCGTCTGGATAAATACCTGATCTGAACATGGTGTTGCAGATTAGAGTAATGGCAGGTATAAGCACATCGATAATAGGTGGAAGAATTTTAAAAGGACAAGGATGAAGTGCAGAGCCTGTTTTGATCGTGGTGATGATTTCCGCAGTTTGAGTGTTGGTGATATCTGTAAAATGAGTAAACTTGGGTGCAGAGTAAGTCGAGGAATGGGTAATAGAGGGGGTATTAGTATTATTTGAGAAAGCCGAGAAGATGTCATTGACCTTCGTGAAAAAGAAGGTAGCCAGGGCATCGCAAAGAGATTGAGTGGGAGGTGGGTTCAGATCAGGGGAGTAACCAGCTAGCTGCTTGGTGGTATCGTAAAGTTCCTTAGAGGAGTTTTTTGCTGGCTCTATCCGTTCACTAAAGTACTTTTTCTTAGCCTCACTGATCATGGTTTTATATTTGACCAACGTCTCCTTGTAGCGAATTCTGTTGTCTTCGCTATAGGCCTTCCGCCAATGCCTCTCATTGTTCCTGCAGAGTTGTTTCTGGGTTCTTAGTTCTTCAGTGCACCAAGGTGCCGAGGGGGCGAGTCTGTTTCTGGTCGCCTGTTTAGTGGGAACCAGTGAATTAGCGGCAGTACCCAGCCAGTCGTGGAATTGCTTGGTGGCAATGTTGGGGTCTGCGGAAAAAATGGGGTTGGAATTACCAAGTAGCGTTTTCAGGCTAGGACTATCTATGTCATTCCAGGCTTTAAACGGTTGACGGGAATTGGCGAATACTTTAGCGGTGAGTGTTTCCTGGATGATGATGGAGCCCAAGATGGAGTAATGATCTGACCAAGTGAAAGGGAGGATTTGATTTATGTGGATGTCCTCCAGATTGGAGAAGATGCCATCCAGTGTATGGCCACCGTCATGCATAGGAGAGTTAACCAGAAGGGGAAGACCAAATGTCTTCATATCCGAGATAAGAGATAAAGTATCCCTATCCTCTAGTTTGTCTAGGTGAAAATTAAAATCACCCAAAACTGTAAAAGAGTCTTCCAGAGCCAGGGATTCCAGGATAGAACTCAAATCCGTGATAAAGTCTGATCATGGTCTTGATCCAGGTGGTCTGTATACGAGGATCCCTTTGAAGTTGTTGGAAGGGGATAGCATGATTGTGAATTGCAAAGCTTCGCAGGAGGATGACGGGGTGGCAGTAATTCTCACATTAAGTGAGTCACGAGCGATAATCGCTAGTCCGCCCCCTTTTTTTTGCTGTCTATCGTGTCTATAGATTGTGAAACCTCTTGGGACTGCAATCACTAGGTCTGGGTCGGATGAATTGTCCATCCAAGTTTCGGTCATGAATAATATATCTAAATTCCTATCCTCTATCAAGTCTGCTATATCCTGTCGGTGTTTACCGAGCGAGCGTACATTAGAAAGCGCTATTGATATGCTGGTATGCGTATTTTTGTTAGCACTGGAGGGTGATTTAATGGCGAGGGGGATAGAAACCATACAATGAGGACAGAACTGTGTGAAAAGACCGGGAAGGGATATTGGGTCAAGCTTTCGACAATCGTAGTGATTGTGAGGACGCATCTCGAGCAGCTTAATATTAGAGTAGTGTAGACAAGTCGCTGGGTTAAGGGGACCAGGGGTGGTGGCCCTGGGCCCGGTCCAGGCGCGGACGGGGGCAGACGGGCTTGCCTTTGGCGCACCCGCTGCGCCCGCCCGCTGCGCGGATCGGGAGGGTTAATGTTTTTGTACATGTAAGGGGCGGGTTTAGAGGAGGGTGGGAGGCGTCCAACAACTGGACCGCAACCCTTCCTCCCAGCAAGATGGTGTCTGAAATGGGTGCTGTTATGGTGGCAGCGCCTTAAATCGGCTGCGCCGTGCACAACAAAGGAATTGGCGGCTTCGAAGCGAGGCTAGTCTCGCGCCGAAGTGCAAAGAGGTAGCGTTTAAAATAGAGCTGTTAAAAAATATACAGATTTTAAAATACACGTACTTCGTATTTCAAGAGCGTGCAGAAAGGCAGTGAACAAAAAAGAGCTGAGAGCCCCCGGCTTCCGCCTCAGGGGAGAATATGGCAAATATCACAGCTATAGTATGTGACGCCCCTTAAATATACTGGGAGGGCGGGAGGCGTCCAACAACTGGACCGCAACCCTTCCTCCCAGCAAGATGGTGTCTGAAATGGGTGCAGTTATGGTGGCAGCACCTTAAATCGGCGGCGCCGTGCACAACAAAGGAATTGGCGGCTTCGGAGCGACGCTAGTCTCGCGCCGAAGTGCAAAGAGGTAGCGTTTAAAATAGAGCTGTTAAAATATATACAGATTTTAAAATACACGTACTTCGTATTTCAAGAGCGTGCAGTAAGGCAGTGAACAGAAAAGAGCCGAGAGCCCCCGGCTTCCGCCTCAGGGGAGAATAGGGCAAATATCACAGCTATAGTATGTGACGCCCCTTAAATATATTGGGAGGGCGGGAGGCGTCCAACAACTGGACCGCAACCCTTCCTCCCAGCAAGATGGTGTCTGAATTGGGTGCAGTTACGGTGGCACCGCCTTAAATCGGCTGCGCCGTGCACAACAAAGGAATTGGCGGCTTCGGAGCAACGCTAGTTTCACGCCGAAGTGTAAAGAGGTAGCGTTTAAAATAGAGCTGTTAAAATATATACAGATTTTAAAATACACGTACTTCGTATTTCAAGAGCGTGCAGTAAGGCAGTGAACAGAAAAGAGCTGAGAGCCCCCGGCTTCCGCCTCAGGGGAGAATATGGCAAATATCACAGCTATAGTATGTGACGCCCCTTAAATATACTGGGAAGGCGGGAGGTGTCCAACAACTGGAAGGCAACCCTTCCTCCCAGCAAGATGGTATCTGAAATGGGTGCAGTTATAGTGACAGCGCCTTAAATCGGCTGCGCCGTGCACAACAAAGGAATTGGCGGCTTCGGAGCGACTCTGGTATCGCGACGCCGGAGGCGACCCCTGTTTCTTTTGCTGCTTCCCCTGATTTTTATTCTTCCAATTCTGTTTTGGAATATTTGGGATGGTTGTCTTTAGTAGACTTTGCTATCTGAGTCTGCGGTTGAGTTGCCGTGTTAGCAAAAGGCTTAACACCTAAACTATTGCGGCCAATGGTCTTATAAGCCTCCGCAATAATTCATGGTAACGCTCGGGGTTTGTCGACGTCTTGGACAAGGCGCAAAGCATTCGACACCTGAAAGTTAACCGCATCTCCCTTCACATTACAAAAGATGAGATCAGCAACTACGTCAAACACTCCAACGAGCCTCATTCTCAACTCGACAGCCGCCTCCGCACTGTGCTCATCCGGAACATGCTTGATCACAGATGGCAAGACATTCATAGACAGCGCGCAGAAATACTTCGCATATTCTGCTGCAAATACTTTACCCCAAATCTCACAATCTGTTAACTCTGGCAATAAGTCTTTCTGCAAACTAATTGTGAGAATCCTGTGTTTTTCCACAGGAGTGGTATTAGGAAACACTGCTTCCAGTTGGTCAAATTTTTCAGCATGACAATAAGGCATATCGTACTTAGTTTGAGGGTGCTTGCCCATTACCGAATTAACCGAATTACCCATGAATGGACTAATCTACATCCCGGCCGGTCCAACTTGTTCCGCTGCAAGAAACATATTGAACCAAAGCCCTATGTACCCCAACAAAAGAGGTATAAAGTTGACACAAGTCGTCAATCGGGGCATTGAGATAACGTGGATATGGTGTGAACCCGGCTAAGACTGGCCAAGTTGCCCCAGGAATTGACAAGCGACCTAACCGAACCGGAGTTACGGTGTGGGGGAGGGTGCCATACAACCAAACACGATGCTGCCATGGCAAAATTGGAATCTCTTGTGTCCTATATGGAGTATAGTTCACAGGAATCGCAGTATGAGTGTATGTATGAAATGTATCCTCATCTGCATTTATTGCAGGAAACGTGACCCAAGAGTAGAAAAGCTCAAAGGAGAACGCCGAATATGCACTCACCAGAAAGATAACAGACATACGATCGTCTGGTACTCCAAACTGCGTCAGATGACGCCAGAGCGCTGTCCAACTATGCTGAGCTATGTCAATATCACCCATGAGGACATAGAGAAGAAAAACAATTTATATAAATTGCAGTACAACAAAGGGTAGTATTCAAAATGTGAACCTTTTCATAAATCTCATGATTGAATTAACCTATAACACATTCATATAGGTAGGTTAATCCGTCACGCATGTTAACAGGAAAAGGTGTTGAGGGTATTGTGGACAGATACGAGCACTAATCAAGACTTTAGGCGCCATGTTGCGGGAATTCTGCTCATGCACAGAACTATGCGCAGGAAACCAGGACCTAAGTGTATTGTGGTGTACCAAAAATCCACCTCAGTGCCCAGAACCCCTATCCGACTAGCAACAGTGTCTCATTCATTCTCCGTACTACAGCGAAGCTACCAATGAACAAGCGACTTTGGGACCTCTCAGGAATAGTGGGAATCAAGAACACTCTTTTGTTTTTATTCTCATAAATGTCCACAACGTGAGCAATCAGAGACACGGTATAGTTTAAAATGTTTATTTCAACTACGTGCTCAAAGATGGAGTATATTTGCTAACATAAGTGAAAAGATGCATACAATCAATACAATCAACAATGTTACAATTCCATAAAATACAAAGGGAGGAATCATATTATAATGATAGTGGAACCAGGTCTATAGCGCCTTGTGTACCACCCTCCCCTTGCTAGGAGCTAGGTATTATAATAATAGAAGATCTCTAGGTTAAAACCGGGAACCCCATACCTCCAAAGTCAGGTGAAGTGAATCGCATCCCAGATCAGCAGAGCTCTTTGTTGATTGAAAGGTTTTTCCCAAGTGCTAGACTCATGCATGCAGTGCAATATTAAAAGCACCTGAGTTTCAGAAATGAGCAGCTGTGTTCGTGTTGTGTTTAGAGCGTGGGCCGATCAACCTGCATCAACAGCATACATTGTTATTTTAACCTTGAACACTTTGTGCAGACTTGAGGTCGCAGTGTGAGTCTGGAGATGTGAAAAACAGATCGTGCTCATGTGAAGGAAAAGCAAGCAGTTTGTCTTTATAAAAACAGAGATGTAGTATTGTGTGCAAAAGCAGCAAAATGGCGTTTTCGCAACTAACTCACTTATGCTAATATAGTAATGTGTGCAGGCAGAATCATATTCATCCCTACACTTTTACAGGTAGCATGAACAGGAAGACTTGGATGTTTTTCTTTGCAACTCTTCATCGCCAAATAAAAACCACCAGTGCTTCTTTTCTTTTATTTCACATTGTGCTAGTCTCCCAGTGGATTTCCTGTTATATCACGTTTTTTTTCTATGTGTACCGAAGTGAACAATCACTGGGAACAGACACTTTTATTATTCTACAAATCTTTGGTTTTCTTCATTTCTTCTAGTCGACTCTTCATTCATCTGGTATTTGAATAACACACATAATAATATATTTGTTCCTGTAATTCCTTCATCTCACAATAACTGCACTGTTCTGCTCCTGTATATGTCCTCAGATGAGTCAATATTATTGTTAATGTTCTTAAGTTCTTTTTAAATTCCCTACATCTCTAGGATTATTTCTAAGTGAGTTAAATGAAGGTGTGCGTTCGCTGAGGCTATGAAGGATCAGAAATTGACAAAAGCTTGTCACACTTTTAGTACACTTGTAAGTTTTACCCAATGTTCGTTCGCAATTGACAAAATCACTTCTGACATTCATTGCAATGCTCATTTTTACTCTGTGTATGTTAGTTGATGCATTCGTAGGTTTAATAACTGACAGAAGATATTCACACATTCACTGCACCTGAAAGGATTTTTCCCTGTGTGCATTAACTGATGAATCCTTAATGCAGAAGATTTCCTAAAGGTACTTATACACTCACTACAGTTGTACGGTATTTACAGAGTGTGTGTAAGCTGATGTCTATATAGGCTTGATAATTGACTACATTTATTCACACATTCATTGCACTTGAAGGCTTTTCTTCTGTGTGTGTTCGCTGATGCCTGTTTAGGAATGATAATGGACTACAGCTTTTCAAGCATTCATGGCATTTAAAAGATTTGTTTCCCCTTTGTGAGCTCGCTGATGATTTAATGCTGAAGAGTAAATAAAACTACTGCCACATTCATTGCAATGGTAAGGTTTTTCCCCAGTGTGTATTCGCTGATGTCTCTGGAGGCCTGTTAACTGACTGAAGCTCTTTACACATTCACTGCAATGGTATGGTTTTTCCCCTGTGTGTATTCTCTGATGTGTTTGGAGGTTTGAAATGCGACTGAAGCTCTTTACACATTCACTGCAATGGTATGGTTTTTCCCCTGTGTGTGTTCGCTGATGTCTGCGGAGGTTTGACATTTGATTGAAGCTCTTTACACATTCCTTGCAATGGTATGGTTTTTCCCCTGTGTGTATTCTCTGATGTCTGTAGAGGTTTAAAATGTGATTGAAGCTCTTTGCACATTCCTTGCAATGGTATGGTTTTTCCCCTGTGTGTGTTCGCTGATGTGTTTGGAGTTCTGCTAATGTACTGAAACTCTTCACACATTCACTGCAATGGTATGGTTTTTCCCCAGTGTGTATTCGCTGATGTCTCTGGAGGCCTGTTAACTGACTGAAGCTCTTTACACATTCACTGCAATGGTATGGTTTTTCCCCTGTGTGTATTCTCTGATGTGTTTGGAGGTTTGAAATGTGACTGAAGCTCTTTACACATTCACTGCAATGGTATAGTTTTTCCCCTGTGTGTGTTCGCTGATGTCTGCGGAGGTTTGAAATTTGATTGAAGCTCTTTACACATTCAGTGCAATGGTATGGTTTTTCCCCTGTGTGTGTTCGCTGATGTGTTTGGAGTTCTGCTACTGTACTGAAACTCTTGGCACATTCACTGCAATGGTATGGTTTTTCCCCTGTGTGTATTTTCTGATGTACGTGTAGCTGTGAAATCTGATTGAAGTTCTTTGCACATTCCTTGCAATGGAATGGTTTTTCCCCTGTGTGTATTCTCTGATGTCTGTGGAGGTTTGAAATGTGATTGAAGCTCTTTGCACATTCCTTGCAATGGTATGGTTTTTCCCCTGTGTGTGTTCGCTGATGTGTTTGGAGATCTGCTAATGTACTGAAACTCTTCACACATTCACTGCAATGGTATGGTTTTTCCCCTGTGTGTATTTTCTGATGTACGTGTAGCTGTGAAATCTTATTGAAGTTCTTTGCACATTCCTTGCAATGGAATGGTTTTTCCCCTGTGTGTATTCTCTGATGTCTGTGGAGGTTTGAAATGTGATTGAAGCTCTTTGCACATTCCTTGCAATGGTATGGTTTTTCCCCTGTGTGTGTTCGCTGATGTGTTTGGAGTTCTGCTAACATACTGAAACTCTTGGCACATTCCTTGCAATGGTATGATTTTTCCCCTGTGTGTATTCTCTGATGTCTGTGGAGGTTTGCAATGTGATTGAAGCTCTTTACACATTCCTTGCAATGGTATGGTTTTTTCCCTGTGTGTATTCTCTGATGTGTTTGGAGTTTTGCTAACGTACTGAAACTCTTCACACATTCACTGCAATGGTATGGTTTTTCCCCTGTGTGTATTCTCTGATGTGTGTTGAGATTTGCAATTTGACTGAAGCTCTTTACACATTCATTGCAATGGTATGGTTTTTCCCCTGTTTGTATTCGCTGATGCTCTTTTAGGGTTTCTAATTGGCTAAAGTTCTTGACATATTCAGTGGAATTGCACGATTTTTCTCCTGACCGTGTTTCCTGAAGGGTCAGCATAGTTAATAAACTACTTGCGTTATTTTCACATTTCCTGTATGCGTGTTATATTTTGGACGCTTGATTTCCGATTTAACAATAAAATACAAGACTCACTAAATACCTGCCACATTCATAATATCAGTAAGGCTTCCTTGTGGGTGATTGCAACTTTAGATTGGATAATGGCTTCGCATGCTTGCGGGTAAAGCTTAATCTTTGTTCCGGTAGGTGCAAATTGGGACAATACTCTGTACTTTAGAGAGCAGATCTCCGCTTTCCTTTAGCCTTCAGTTGTTAGGCTCCACTTCGTTGTGCTTTTCCCTGGTGCCTGCGTTTGGCTAAGAAGAGTTTGCAATACACCTGGAGCACTGAATGGTGGTCTGTTGCCAGTTTAGATAGAGAAGCACTGCTCTAGCCATATCATGATGATGAAGCGACTTGCAATGTGTACAGCTACTCCAAAGAGTGTCCCGGGGCAAAGCACAGGTCAGAAAAGAAAGTAAATCAGTTTGTTTCAAACATGGTCAAAAAGCCAAGTTTTCAACCTTTTTTAAACATTATCATATTGCTAACAGCTCAACGCTGCAATGGGATTTTGTTCCAAGCTATGGATCCCAAATAGACACGAGACCTTCCTCCAACTCTCATACCAGCCTCATGATCAAAGCTGGTGTTGTACGCTTGTTTATACAGCAGGTGATTTGTCAGTTTTGTTGCCTTAATTTTGTAGAGGTCATTTCTTCGTCTTGGGGTGTCGAGGTGCAGAGTTCAGACTCGTATACTCACTGAATTGCCTTTGACTGCTTCTTCCTGGATCTGTCCTCTGCCTCTGATTGCACTGATGTTTTTGGAGCTCCTTATTTTTGATTATTTTTTCAGGTTTGATGTGTTATTTTCATTATTCATATTCAATCCGTGCCTTTAAGTCCTATTTTCTATCGGATGCAAAGAAATGCAATATTACTAAATGCAAATGTAAAGAATGTGAATACACAATATTTAACCAGCTGGATAAGACATCTCTTCTCTACCATATTTAAAATTTAGTAAGGATCATTTTATCATACATGGATATTTCAATAAAACTGTGGTTGAACATGTCACATTGTATTTACTTCTGAAAAGGCAGTGATTTACCATTATTGACAGAGTAACTTACTAAAGAAAGGGCAGCCACAGAGAACTCGTGCTACAGGTAGAGTTTTACGTAGATATACATGGACAAGATTTCATTTAAACAGAACAGGTTGTGGAAAAAGAGAGGAATCAGGGAGCGCTGCTGTTAATTTAGTTTTAGGAAGTATCTACCAAAGATAGCTCTTCAGGAAGTGTATAACAAAGGTAACTCTTCAGGAAGTATTTAACCAAGGCAACTTGGAAGTATACATGACAAAGGTAACTTTTTAGGAAGTATATATGACAACGGTAACTCCAGACACCGTCTTCCACAATGCTTTCATGTTCACACTGGATCAGCTCAAATGCCAACTCCCGCCTTTACCTTGCAGCTCATTAAGGGGCTTACTATGAGTGCGATGGCCCTCATGATCGCCGCACTCACGGTGGCGGTCCAACTGCCACCATCCTGGTGGTCTGACCGTCATATTATGAGTGTGGTGGTGGGACCCCCACGAGGCCGCCACCCCGCGAGGATCAAGGATCCCGCTGTGGAGGCGGTCTGCAAACACCCTGAATATGTTGACAGTGCTGATACCGACATCGCTGAGCATATTACGGTCTGCATATCCACCGCCCTTTTCATGTCGGGGACCCTACCATGAAAAGGATAAAGGACATGCAGGTAAGGGGGCCCTAACAGTTCCCCGGTCGATTCTTCTCCTGGGGTTGCATGCGGGGGGCACATGCTGTGCCACCCCATGGAATTACACCCTTGTTCCTGCACAGTGTGGCATGCATGACATGGCGCAGGAACGTGCTGCAGGCACTCTTAAGGTGGTGGTATGCTGTTTAGGTTCTCCAATGAGCCTAATACAGCCACCGCGAGACCGCTGCTGCACCGCCGACTCACCCTGGATTTAGGTCATAATCCGGCGGCCGGCTCACAATGGTCTTGACAGTCTGCCTAGTACCTCCGCTGTGGTAGTCCCATTGGAAGACCGCCACACTCGTAATAAGCCCCTAAGTCCCCTTCAACACATTTTACAGCCCTCCTGGCTCAAGCATTTCTGGATCCTTCTAACCTGCAAGACTGCAGCATTATCCTGAGTTGAGGTGGATTTTCTATCAGCGTAATATATATCCATCTCCCTTGAACTATTGACTGATTCTGGCCTGAAAGACAACTTAAAAAGTGAGCCTTTAGTTCTTCCTAAAGTAGGTAAAGTTAAGATCCTGTTGTATTTCAATCAGCAGCTCCTTCCAGGGTTTTCTGTAAAACAGAATGAGGGGCTGATTGCAAAGGCCCGACTTTATATTGCGCACACAGATATGGCAAACAAACATTAAATCATGTAATTTATTATTCAACAATATCAGTCATTTATTCCTTATAGAGAATCAATCACAACCAATTTTTAACTGAAATATCAAGCATCCAACAGATGTGTGCATATAAATA
Source organism: Lissotriton vulgaris (assembly GCF_964263255.1). NCBI lineage: Eukaryota > Metazoa > Chordata > Amphibia > Caudata > Salamandridae > Lissotriton > Lissotriton vulgaris. Next base: position 57,466 of record NW_028254346.1, on the reverse strand, counting down.
ATTGTTTTTGTTTTTCAACATTTACAAGATATTTGACTTATTGTGGTCTGTCTGAAGGCCAGGATGCTACTTTGTGACTCAACAGGGCTTTGGTAGAGCAGGAGGAGGTGTCTGCTGTCCACAGGTGAAGGGTCATTTCTCCCATCCCATATTTCTTTTATCCAGGTTTACCTCATTCCATGTCCTTCAGCTCCCCTACTCCCCTCAGTCTGTGCACTCACTCTACAGGGTTCATTGTTAGCTGAGGCAGGGGACACACTTGAAGCATGCACATAGCAGATGCAGATAATGGCCTGATAGTCAAGAGGCCACGGTTGGCAGTACGGAGCTCACAAGCTTCATTTCAGAAGCTCACCTGGGAGGTACTAACTGAGGAGGTGCACAGGAAGGGGCCTATTAGCTATAAACAGAGAGAGTGCACAGGTGAGTTCTTGTGAGGTATAAACAGATGAGGTGCACAAATAGGTGCCTATGAGGTACAAACAGACCAGGCGCACAGGTAGGTGCAAATGAGGTTAAAACAGAGGAAGTGAAGAGGCAGGTGCTTCAGTGCCTCTGGGACTATATCTGCTTCTAGGCCCTCTTCCGATAATGCTGGCTCTTGCTCCTTCTACAACACTTGCTGCATACATGGGGCCTGATTCTGAGTTTATCGGACAGGTTATTGCTTCAAACATGACAGATCCCGTCCGCTTTATTACAACTGACACAGGATATAATACACTTTTAATAGGGTCGACGGGATACCTGTCACATTTATGACAGAATAAACCATCCTCTTAAATATAAATCGGGCCCTTGGCAGACATTGTGTCTAGTGTCTTCCCAGTGTTGGAAAGCATCCATTTTATTAATGGCACAGTATTATCTCACTACTGTTGTGGCTTGCAGCCATAAGGCCATTATGAATGGAGTACGTTTTTGGCTCGGAATACCTGTGAATAGTTTAGCAAGAACGTTTAGGAGGGAGATGGGTCTGTAAGATGAGCAGGAAAATGGGTTTTCCCAGGGCCTGTGAATAAACGTTATTACTGTTTCTCTCTTGGTGTCAGTGGGCTTGTCTGTGTCCCCAGAAGAGTTGTTTGCAGCTTATCTTATTTATGCAGAAAGAGTTGGTGTTTTGAGGACTAAGCAGCTCTTTCAACAATGTTTGAAAAAAAACTAGTCAGATGATCGTTGCCAGGTGCAAATCTTTTGCATGTGTAGAATTACACACTAGTAAATGTATTTATTATTTATTTATTTGAAAAGTTGTATAAAGCGCGAATATGACATTTGCGGGTATCAGAGCGCTGTACATAGAGGCCGAAGCATGCCTGAACATTTTTAAAACAACAAGGAGTAAACCATAAATAGTAAACAAAGTCAGATACCTACAAGTTCAGTTTCTCATATAGTGCAAAAAAAAATTTCCTGTAACATTCAGTGAAACAATCATATACTGGCTTGTCACAGCATAGTAGAGTAAATGACAAATCTGTAATCCGTCCCCGAAGTAATCTTGATATTTAGTTCCGAAACAGCCCTCGAGTAAAATAAAAGGTTAACAACCAATCAAAACTACGCAGCAAAATAAACGTTGGGAAAAAATTTCAAATCTGTCAACAAGGGGACTAGAGAAATAGTACATTAAGGAGCAGTTAATGATCACTCAGGAAAATCCATTTGGCCTGTTTCTTGAAATAGGCAGTGGGGGGATTGATTCTCAACTCCGTAGGAAGATCGTTCCAAGTTCTAGGTGCAAGGCCGGAGAAAGCACATTTGTACGTACTTTCCTTTTTGAATTTTGGAGGTTTCAAGAGTAGTGTGGACGTACTTCTTAAGTTCGGACCGGCTCCAGAAAGAACAAGCTTGTTCACCAGATAGGCTGGAGTGTTGAAATGCAGGGCTTTGTGTGTGAGGCAAGTTATTTTGAAACGGCTCCTGGCTTCAATAGACCATCAGTGGAGCTGCAAAAGGTCAGGTGTGATGCGATCGTGTGTTTTGGAGCCTGTGATGAGCCTGGCCAATGCACTGAACGTGGCTCTAAGAGGGGCCAAGCTCGCTTTAGGAAGTCCTGCAAGGGTCACCAGGCCATATTCCAGTCGAGATATCACCAGGGATTTTACTGCAGGCTGTAAGTCTTCTGGCGGAAGGAAAGGCTTGAATTTCTCAATTGTGTTAAGATGAAAGTTGGCACCCCTAATGGTGGTGTTGATGTGAGTTTGCATATTAAGGTATTTGTCCAAGGTAATGCCCTATGATTTAGCGGAATCCACCACATGAGGGGTGCAGTTTAGGGCTGTGAGTTGTTTTAGCCATTCGCGGATCGGTGCAGAGTGTTTGTGTGGGGCAATCAGCAGGAATTCAGTTTTGAGGGTATTCAACAAAAGATGGTTCTGGGCTAACCATTGTTGAGTTTGCGAGTGTCACGTTTCAGCCAGGGAGGTGTAAGATTGGCAGCCAGAAGGTATGAATGTACTAATAAGGACAGAGAACTACAAGTCCCATAAAACCTGCAGGAGGGCTCTGTCTTTACTGTTTACTATCTGTCCTACTAGTTCCTATATATGCTCCTTTTTCCTGTTGGCCAGTGCTTTTCACTTGTTTTCTAAGGTGCAGTCCGCGTCAGAGGAGATACGCTGCTGTATATCTGCCCGTGTATTCTTGTCGAGGTACCAGGGGATGCCACATTGTGTGATATACACAGCTCCTTTTTCCATCCAGCAAACTTACTACGACGGTCCAACGGGCCTTCTCCGATGGAATGCGAGCTGTGTCCCAGTGGATGGTAAACAACTTCCTGCAATGCAATGTAGGGAAAACAGAAGTGATGCTGTTCGGTGATGCTCCTCTTATTTGGACCCCGGAATGGTGGCCTTCAGATTTGGGCCCCAATCCCGCCCCTAAATCAGTTATAAAAAACTTAGGAATCTGATTAGACCAGGCCCTTAGCCTAAAAGAGCAAGTGACACAGACTGCTGGCTCATGCTTCCACATAATCGGAATGCTCCGGAGGGTCTTTCCATTACTTTCGGACTCATCCCATAAAACTTTAGTCCAGGCTTTAGTGATCAGTCGCCAGGTCTATTGTAATGGGTTCCTGATCTCAGCTAATGACTCCCTACTAAGCAGACTGCAAATAGTCCAAAATACTGCAGCTAGATTGGTCCAGAATGCTCCTCCTAGGTCACCTTCGCGCCCTCTACTAGTGAAGCTCCACTGGCTGGCCATCCGCCAATGGATTAGGTTTAAAGTCTGTTGCATTGTCCACAAAGCACTCCATGATCTGGGCCCATCCTATCTGGCCGACAAATTTATTCCCTACACTCCTTCACGCGCCCTGCGTTCCAGGAGTAAAAATGAAGTACCTATTATTAAGAGGACAAGATTGGGACGGAAGGCCCTCTCCTACCTCGGTCCTCGTCTCTGGAATGAACTTCCTGACTCTCTCAGACTCTGTTCAGAACATACGACATTTAGGAAATTGCTAAAGACTCTCTTGTTTCCCACTTATTAACTTCGCCTGTTCCTACTCTCCTTCCTACTCTCCTCCTGAAGCGCAGAGATACTCCTTCGGGAGTCGATTCTAGCGCTATACAAACCCAAAAATAAATAAATAAATATCCCGACCTTGATAGAAACTCGAAGCCGCGTTACCTCACTCGCCGGCAGAGCCTTATGCCGCGGTGTTTCCAAATGTACTTTTTTTTCTTCACGCATTCGCGCTGGAGCGCGATCGCAACCTTTTAACCCGCCAGCTGCGTCTGTCAGCATTTTTAGGCTTACGGCTCGCGTTTGCGCTGGAGCGCCAAAAACGAGTAAATAGCCTGATTTCCTGCTACCGGATCACTACATTCCAGCTTTTTGCACCCTCGCAGAAGCGCTCGTGAAGAAACACGTTGATTTCTATCAGTTTTTCCTTTGGATGTTCTACCCGCAGGAAGGGTGCGTTCAGAACAACATCTTTTGGGTTGTGCTAATATTTTATTTTTGCCTAGATGAGCCGTTGAGAGGCTCAGATGAGAGACAGTCTATCTGGGAAGTCAACAGGGTGTTTATAAAAACCTTATATAACTGGAGCCAAACTATACACGCATCTTTCGGGAGAATAAGAAAGGATGAAGACGGCACTTTCAGATAAGTACTCTTAGTTACTGACTCCCTACACTTTTGTTGAAACTTTATCTTGCTGAAGGGCTGCAACCCTGAACAATCTGAAATAATTCTTTCATATGCAATGTCAAAGAAAAGACTTGCAGCGATAGTATGTTTACACTGTTTGTTGCACATGTGACACTGGAGGTCACCACTAGGGGGTGGTGATAGTCTTTATCAAAATTATATAAAAAAGCATTCAAATTTTGAATATGTTGCAGCGTGAACAAGGGCACCTTAGCCCGAAACACGTCGCTGGTTCTGTGGATGAATAAATAACATCTTGCTGACTTTTCTGGTCCGTTCCTCATTTTTGCTGGCGTGGAAGCGATGTCTGCGAGCGCAGAGCGTGCTAAGGAGGAGCTTTGTTTCCATATGTGAACGGAAGTTGATTTGCTTCCGTAACGGACCCCTTCACCGTAAACCGACAGCTGCCATCAAATCGCTGTTCTTGGATCTCTTGTGGGAACTACAGCGGCTGTCCCCAGGTTAGCTGGAATTGAACCGAGAAGTGCTGGCGGTTGGAGCTGCCCCACAGGGTCCCGTCGGAGGACGCGGAACACGGAGCGGTTCCCGCCATCCACGAGTGGTGAGTCTTACAGCAATATTACCCGGTGGTGAAGTTGTTAAGCAGCATAATTGATGCAGGCACACGAATCACGTTTGCCTGCTACAATCCGAATCCACAACAGAACTAACAACATGAACGAAGAGGAAATTGATAAATTGCGGGAGGAAGCCGCTCTTACATTGTTTGATGGGACTGATAACCCCCCAGGTCATGACAAAGCACCATCGCAAAGTGGTACTAACAAGGCACAAACGAGGGATTTAAAATTGTTGTTTAAAGAGTTGGAAAAATTGCGCAAAGCAGAATGCACTAAATGGTGGGAGCATAAATCCTTGAGTAAATATGAGGAGGTTGGTCGTGTCCCCCGGGTATTGCGCATTCTCTTGGCGCCTAGTTTCGATAAACCAGATCCGGCTATGCTACAAGAATGGGGCGAAAGCAATCTAGCCGCGTCCATGAATCTCGTTTGCATATTAATTAAATACGCTGCCAGCGATCGCACAAAATTGTTAGAGCAAATTAAAACAGTTGAAATGGAAATAAATGCTTGCCCGGATCCCCAAGAGATTAAGAGACTGACAGACATTATGAATGAACAGTTGCGCAAACACGAGGAAAAAATAAAGACACGCAAAGCCACCAAATTCACTCGTGATGCCGATGACTATCGCTATGGCAGGATCTTTACATTCTCACGCAAGTATAATACGGCTAAAAGACAAGCGTATACCAAAAAGAAAAATGCAATGGGAAATAACGCTAACAACACTATGACTGCCTCTAGCACCAACACTACGGCACCTGGCACTGTCAACAACGAAAGCAATGAACCGAGCAGCGATATCTCATCTTTACCAAGCTTATCTAGTGCAGACTCTTTATCGTCTTGTTCTTCCAACTCTGATTTAAACTTAATTGGACTGGAAACACTCAATCTCCAGCAAGAAATGGATTTTGTTGTGGAGGAGAGGCTCCAAACCCTGAGGTCATGGCAACCCAACTCGCAAACAGGCAAAGGAGGAATCAACGTCGGAAAGCACGACGGCGCAAACGGAAGCAACGCCGGTGCACAACAACAAAAAAAGAAGAAGAAAACATGGGGGAAACGCCATTAATGGACAACACGATTATCAATCTTTCCAATGTTACCTTAAACAAGGCAGAAGAACAACTACTATCATTGGGATTGAACTATTCACCTGTACAGAGTTTTAAATATGCCATGACCAGGGTGGATTTATTTTGTTTCATAAGGAAGCTAAAATTGAAAAAACATTTTGCCTTGAAATCCGTCAAAGATCTCAGCAAAACGGACAATTTATGTGATGAAAATGTGCTTAGCAACATTAACCAACTATGTGCTGCTGACACACACACCCCTTTTTGGACGCTAATGACTTGATCGACTCTTCCAATAATTCGGAAATGGATCCTGATGAGGCCACGCAAAGTCGTTTAAGAAAAATATCCATTTCCCAAAAGGGTGCTGGTCTGAGTCCATTTCGGAGCAAATCCAAGTACATTCCTCTAATGCCTAAAGATGCAATAGACATTTTCCACGACTGCGTTACCAACGACATCAAAAAACTTTATTCAAAAGTGAATAACAGACATCGAAAAAAAGAGATACATATCAAATGCGCTTATGACAAGTTGATGAAAAAATTCGGGGAGAATCACGAAATCGTGATCAAGAAATCGGACAAAGGGGGTAATTTGGTAATTTGGCCCAAACAGGATTACATCAGTGAGGCCAAACGCCAACTTAACGACCCCCAATGTTATATTAAAGCCCCACACAAAGAATATGAGAACGCTAAATGTAAACTACAAAAGATGTTAGGCCAATGGAAAAGAGAGGGCTTAATTTCATCAGAGGAATACAAATTTATGTGTATCAACTTTCCTGTTTTGCCATCTCTTTACCTTATCCCAAAGGTACACAAAGCTGTGCAACCAGTACCTGGCAGGCCTATAGTGTCGGCCATTGGTAGTGTGGGTGAAAAAGTTGGGGAATATATTGATTTTTTTCTCCAAGACTTTGTAAAACAACTACCTAGCTTCACACGTGACACCAGTGATTTTATAAGTAAAATTGCTACGATTGAATGGGATAATGATATGTGGCTCATCTCACTAGATGTAGAGGCGCTTTACACAAGCATTGACCACGAACAAGGACTTTCAGCAGTAAAGCATTACCTTTCCAAGCGATCGATTGTATATTACGAACACAACAAGGTCATCTTGTGTCTCATGGAATGGTGCCTCCATAATAATTTTTTCTCTTTTGGCAAGGAGATCTTTAGACAGCTTAGAGGGGTGGCGATGGGGGCCTGCTTCTCTCCCAGCTATGCGTGCTTGCACGTTGGCTGGTGGGAGGAGCAGGTCCTCATTGTGCGCCACAAAGCATGGATGGATGGCCATGTGAGCTGTTTCTTGATGTACATAGATGATATTTTTATAGCTTGGAGAGGTACTAAAGAGGAAGCCCTTTCATTTATTCAAGAGATTAATAATAACTCCCTTAATCTCAACTTTACTGCGCACATTGACAAGAACAGAATCCAATTTTTAGATGTTGAGGTGTACGTTACAAACTGTACACTTAATACCACTCTTCACAGAAAATCCACTGCGGGCAATGCCACACTGCACGCAACAAGTATGCACCCTAGACACACCATCTCAGGAATTCCCTATGGCGAGATCTTAAGGCTGAAGAGGATCTGCAGTTCTCCTTCTGATTATGACTCATGCTTAGGAGAACTTATGATACGGTTAAAGGCGAGGGGTTATTCTGATACCATCCTGAAGACAGCCATCGAAAAATCTTTATCTCGGACCAGGGAGAGTCTCTTTCCGATGATAACTCCTCTGGCTGAAACCCCCATCGTAACAGAGCCTCAAGTTGAATGTCCACGCCTGATCACTACATACAGTAGAGAGGATAGAAAAATTAAGTCTATAATTAACAAGAATTGGCCTATCGTCCTTAGTGACCACATACTTAATACCAGATTGCCTGCTTCCCCTACTGTTACATTTAGACGCGCCAAAACTATGGGCAATTCCCTAGATAGAGCAGCTCCTGAGCTCAAAACTAAAATACCTTGGTTACGACCTGCTCGAGGTTTTTTCAGATGCTCTAGCTGCGGTGCTTGTAAATTTGGTACCACTACTACGCATTATTCCACTCCCTTTAGCACTATCGCCAAACCAATTTTGGGTAACTTCTCTTGCAAGACAGACCATGCTGTTTACGTCCTGACATGCACCTGTGGGCTTAGATATGTTGGCAGCACTAAGCTCCAGGTGCATGTCCAGATATTGCAGCATTTACGGGCAATATTACATAGTGATCACTTTTTGTAGTATATGATTCTATATATCTTAATACTGCAGAGTTTTGTTTATTGGTCGATCAGTTTTCTCCACTTCTGGTGCTTTTTCTCCTAGTTAGGTTCCCTATTAGGAGAAATTAAATCTAGGCATAATTAGTGAGCCTTTTGATGGTAAAAACATATGTATATTGGATAAAGATCTTACTGTGAAATTTTCTCTGTAACGTACACTTCTATTTCTTTATATGTATATTATAGTTTTGTATTTATCATTGTATTTAAGTTTTTAACTTATTTCCCTTGATGTTTACATATGAACTGTTTTATACTGGAATATTATGAAATCTTTTTCACTTTTTCTATAGTATTTTAGATTAGTTTATAGTGTGTCATAACATGTATTTGTTTATGGGGTATGGTACTATTTTTACATATACCCATTTTTAACTTTTTGATACTTTTTTACCATTTGTAATTTTAGAGAACCAATAATCCAGTCATACAGTCATTTATGAACTCAGGTATTTGAGTAATTATATATGTATGAAATTTGATGGTATCTCCGTTCTGATGGTAATGCGGCTCATTCTCGCACTTTGCACTTTTGACTCTTACACTTTGCACTTTTTTACACTTTTTGCACTTTACCTTTCGCTGCTAATGTATAGATTTGCACATGTTAGAAGAAATGCTACAAATAACCTGATGGGGCAATTATTCAACTATTATTTGCTCAGAGGATCATGACTTTTGTATTTAGACTGTTAATTTATATTTTGCTAGTTTAAAGAAATTTAGATCTTTGTTGACTGTCAAACATCAGCCTCTGAACAGATTTTTCTATTGAATGGAATTTGTGGCTGCTTTTAATTACATGGATTTAACCGGTAATAATTCTTTCATGTGCAATGTCAAAGAAAAGACTTGCAGCGATAGTATGTTTACACTGTTTGTTGCACATGTGACACTGGAGGTCACCACTAGGGTATATATATATATATATATATATATATATATATATATATATATATATATATATATATATATATATATATATATATATATATATATATATATATATATATATATATATATATCAAACAAGGTTGCCTGCTGTAAGAAGATCCACACAGGTGAGTAACAATACTCCTCAATTTTATTGAAGAAAACAGCGGTGTCAAGCAGCAGAATGTCTCGCCATAATTCACTGCCGTGCCCAACGCGTTTCGTGCGCTGAAGCACTTTGTCAAGGCCTGCGGGTATCTCAGAGACATACAGGACGGGTGAAGCCTGTGGAATTGATCAAAACCTCAGTGAATTCTGCTCTGCAACTCCATTCCGTCTCACCACAATTAAGAAAACAGAATCCTCACATACCCTTGGGAAAACGACAAGTAACATTATTACATGCTAAAATGCATATAATCATCTCACAAAAGTGAAAATGAAAATACAGCAAGCAGTGAGAGCAGTGATGATTTTGGGGTTCTTCCTAACCTAGGGAGAGGACCAAGCAGAATCCTTGAACACAAACAGCACACGATGCTGAAATGATTTGGTGGTGGTCCCATCCTCCTAGGACCACCCCAAGCACAGGTATGGTCAAAAATATAATCCCAACCAATGGCCCTGCAAAGCATTATGGGACAAAATTTTAGAGTGCAGTGAATATTATAGTATCCAATATCAAAACCCTCGTCAGGGGGCAGGCTCTCCAGGCTCAGCTGAGAGCTAATACAATTATATTTACTAGAAAACGTGCCCCATATTGCCCCGCTTTCAGCAAGCAAGAGCATTTTTCTGGTCTCACTTGCTAGATGTGGAACACAGTTTGCTGTGGCTTGGCCGGAGCGGTATAGCTCCCGCCAAGCCACAACAAACAGCTATGTCCCAGCAGTGGGCACCCCAGGAAATAGCTGGAGTCTGCCCTGGGGGTGCCCAGGGCCATTATTGGCTGCAGGTTCTTCATATTTTCCCCAGGGCTACGGAGGGGCCATGTTAACCCCGCAATACATTTAACATAAAAGAGGTGGCAGTCCCTGGGGTTGCAGGGGGGTCTGTGTGGCCCCCACGCATCAATTAACAGTAGAGGCCTGGAGAGGTGGTCCCTGGGTCTCTGGGAAGACTGCGCTGGCCCCCCTTCCAAATTGACAAAACGCCCAGGGAGGTGGCATTCCCTGGGGCCACAGGGGTTCTGTGTGGCCCCCCGCATTATTTAAAATTAAAGCGCTGAGAAGGTGGCAGAACGGGAGGCCGCGCGACCCATGCTTTGTGTAAAGAGAAAACCTCACGGAGGTGGCAGACACCGGGGCAGATGAGGAGTCAAGGAGCCTCCAGGGAGGTGATGGGTCCCGGGCAGTGGGGGAGGCTGTACAGGGCTCGATAAATCCACTCGCCCGCTCGCATTTGAGAGGGAGAATTGATTAGGACGAGCTATTTTCAGGTCCTACTCGCCCTTTCTGATGAGTAGGAAGACAAACTAACTTTTGTCCTTGGTCTTTGAAAACGGAGCAAAAGTGACAAGATAACAAGATTTAAAGGCATTTTTATTGCTCACAAAGGGAATGAGCAATAAAGATGCCTTTAAATCTTGTTATCTTGTCACTTTTGCTCTGTTTTCAGGGACGGAGGTGAAGTAGGTTACAGTCAGGTCGATGGGATTTTCCAAGGTACTAGACATGCAGGACTAGTACAATTTTTCTGATTTTTCGAGCCCTGCTGTGCTAGCCTCCCCCACTTTAATTTTTAAAGAAGCCCCAGGAAGGTGATGGCCCCTGGGGCAATATTCAGCTTCATGGAGGGGACCTGTGTGCCCCTCACTATATTATTTTTAGAAATGCCCTCAGGACCTGGCCCACCTGGGGCCCAACACAGTAGATCACGCTTGGTTTAACAACAAAAAATTTGGCAGGGTCCACGGATCCTGCTGAAATTATTTTCTTTTAATGCTTTTTTGGCCATGCGAGGTCCTTGTGGGACCCCCTCCCCCCCTAAAAGACCCAGTAGGGTCAGTGTGTTTCTACCCGACACCCTTTTCTTTTTTAATGTTTTTTTCTGTGACTTGATTCAAGCAGAGTCACAAGATGGCTTCCAACACTTCCTGGTTTGAAGTGTTTGTATCCAATCAGATCACAGCAGGAGGTTGGGAGGAGTTGCGGGTCCTCCGTGTCCCAAGCTATTTCTTTAAATAACTATGCAACTACTGTACAGATTTAAAGAAATCACAAAAAGGCACTTCCCAGAATCAACATCCATTTTCCTGCCAAATCTGGTGTCGTTCTGTTAAGCAGGTCATGGCTGTAGCCATGTCTAAATTTCCTATGGAAATTAACACAGGGAAAAAGCGTTTTGGCCCCCCCCCCCTTTTTTAAGCCCACGCTTGACAGATCACTCCGAAAAAAGACAGCAGCTAAAGTGAGTTGCAAACTACTTTAAAAAATTTCATAAGGATTCATCAAATGACACCAAAGTTATTGGCAAATGAAAAACGCTCTTTCTATATAAACTACATCCTGTAGCACTTACGCTTCTTTTAGTGCTGAGGCAGTTTTGGTATTTGGTTTACCTCCGAACGAAAGGCCTGACTAGTCCAGTTGAAACTTCAAATTTAAATTTAGAGAAGACTATTGACTCAGTCGTCACCTTTGTACATTGACAGGGGTTCTTTTCAGAGCATATAAAGGTGGTGGACGCCCACATTCGATTTTGATGGCAATCCACCAAATGTTTACAAAGTGGGAGTTTGTTTCTTAAAAAAAACACTGGGAGTTTTTTCACAGGGAGTGTGGATCATTATTTTCTTTTCTGTCCATCGCTACCAGGTTTTACCTGGAGGTGACTAACAAAAACAAGCATTTGCAATGCAATAGGTCTCGCATTTTCAAGAGTTAGAGCTTTGGGCATTGCAAATAGCAAAGTATTTTACCTAACTATAAAATGTGAGGTTTGGTTTGATTATGCATGTAAACTTGAGCGTATGTAAGGTAAAATAAAAAGTAAATGTTAAATGAAAATAGAATCAAAAGGTATTTAACTATTAAGCACATGTAAGATAAGGAAAACAGTCCAAAGTGAATATATTATAATATGTTATCAGATGAGATGATCCTTTGCCAGTTACTTTATCTTTACCGACCGCTGTTCTTCTTGTAAGATAGCGTTTGTGACTGGGCGGTAGGTGTGAAAAGCTCTTTGTGGCGAGCCCGGCAGGATAAAACAAAAGCATGGCTGCTAACTTCAATATGAAGCGGTGTGTGTAGAAAAGGAAGGCTTGGCCGCTACTATAAAAGAATGTGAAAAAGTGAATGAGAGGTGTGGCACACACAAGTCATATGTCATAATTAACCACCTAATGTTAAACATACCTACAGATGGTATATGCATGTATATATACTCAAATGTACAAAATAAAATTAAACCAATGAAAAATGTAGGCACCTTACTAATCTATTATAGCATACCGGGAGGGCAAGGGTGATAAAGCGGGCAGTCCTGTTCAGAACACTGCTAGCCGGTGACTGCCTGTCTGCATCCTTCTGTGTACCTGTTTCTACCTGGGGATGAGGTGCCTGTTCTGCAGCACTACACACACACCGTGTACCACACACACATCTGTGTTGCACAGTTTACTCTGCGTTCAACATTGCGTCGTTTGGGTTTCTTGTTATGTATGCTTTCATTGTTTTAAGTTTTACTGGTATTATGACCTTCTCTCCTGCACAACACTTCATTTAGCAAAGGAAATCCTAGGTTATAGGGAGCACGAGAGCAAACCCTCTCACAGGGGCAGGGGAAGTAAACAAAAGAAGACAAACAACTTCACCCAATACACTTACTGCTTCCTCAGTAGGCACATTATATGGTATTACTTTCACTATTAGATTAGTTTTGTACCAGTTTTTAACTGCACCGTGTTCTTCCCTTTTGAGGCGCTGCCTCGCATCTAAGTCAGTCCAAAAACTGCATCGTTTTGCACATATCTTATAAAAATGTTTGTTTTGCAAATGTACTGTGTACCAGCATAAGAGGGCAGGAGGGCAGGATACCAACATGTAGCTTCAGCGGTAAACCAGAAGCTACCAGCAGCGTTGTGGGGAAGGAGCTACAATCCTAACTACGCCACACTACAACAAGCAGCGACAAATGGAATGCTGTCCGATCACAAGCTGGTAAATGGAAGCAGCTGAAGTAAGCGCGCCGTGCCGGCACACCATACGCGTGCACATGTCCTGTCCGGGCTCGTGCACATCTTCTGTACCCCTTAAAAAAATAAATCGACGACAATAGATCTCGCCAAGTGTGCAGTAAATGCGCTGCATTGCTAGGCGAGACCTAAAAAGGACAGTACATGATCCACCCTAAATAAGGTGGGCAGTGTAATGCCCCTCCTTTGACGATCCCTACTCTATTGGTTATCAGAGGAAGCTTGAAACCCTTAAGGTCTGCAATCCAGGCGGTTTATTCTTTCGTGTTTGCAAAGGAGTACCCAAACTCAAATCAGGTCATAAAAGTCTAGGGGACTATGCTCTTGTTTGGGTAACACCCAGGATTCCTGCCCTGGCACTACACGGGCAGAGCTCTTTTACCCTTCCGGGAGGAGCTTCAAATGGGTCAAGATGATAACCTTCAGGCCGGCCTGAACCTTCCAGATCCGACGGCCACTTTATACACTGTTGAACAATTACTTCTCGTTTTGAATGTCCTTCGGTGTGAGGCACCAAGGGCAGCTCTACAATCGTTCTGCTTCTTCAGCGTGGGTGTTCCAACACTGTTGTTGTTCTGATTGCTTGTTCTACTGCTACTGCTCTAGCAATAGTTTATGGAGGAACCCAAAGGATATGATAGCTCATCCTATCTCTTTAAACCGGATATGGCACCACTGAGGGGTTAGTCCACTCCTTTGGTCTGAAAGTGTTATCCTTTGCTGATGACACACAGCTGTTCCTTAGGCTGGACAGGGATTCTGACAATTCCATCAGCCGTCTGAGGGTGTGCTTGACAGTCATTTACTTTCTGATGACTACTAAATGTATAAATATGGATAGAGTTAAAACGGAAGTTCTTCTTATTGCTAGAGGACTCTCAACAGGAAAGCCAGAGCTTTGTCCCACACCAGCTGAGCCTGAATAGGTTAAAAACCTTGGAAGTACATTTGACAGCGATGTCTGTTTTCTTCCTCAAATTCAACAGGATTACTGGAATGATTCAACAAAACTACTACCCACTCCTAAAAGAGTTGAGAGGGTAAGAGCTTCTTTTTCTCTCTCGGCTGGACTACCTACCTCAGCTTGTGGAAGGCTGCAAGGGGAAGACAGCTACACTTTCAGAATATGCTGTTCAGAATATGCTGGCAAGGATGGAGTTACGGTGCAGAACTATCATCCTGTCCTATCACTGCCTCCTTGATGAAAAACAGGTCAACTTTAAACTCCTCTGTCTCAATCATCAGACGTCTTACAAAGTACAAAGGTGGTCCAACCTCCGGGCCTGACGTGTTAGTGCCCGCACACTACTCCTTCACGACTTCTAAGACCCATCGCCTGGGTCCTAAATGATATTCCTCACTTCCAGATGGCTGGATGAGGGTGAAGGACCTTCAGTGACCTGAGGCCTCACCTATTGTCCTTGCATACAGAGGGCTGGATGGGGGTGGAGGACCTTCAGTGACCTGAGGCCTCACCTATTGTCCTCGCTTCCAGAGGGCTGGATGAGGGTGGAGGACCTTCAGTGACCTGAGGCCTCACCTATTGTCCTCTCTTCCAGATGGCTGGATGGGGGTGAAGGACCTTCAGTGACCTGAGGCTTCACCTATTGTCCTCACTTCCACAGTGTTGGATGAGGGTGGAGGACCCTCAGTGACCTGAGGCCTGACCTATTGTCCTCGCTTCCAGAGGACTGGATGAGGGTGAAGGACCTTCAGCGAGCTGGTGCATCATCTATTGCCCTCGCTTACAGAGGGCTGGATGGGGATTAAGGACCTTCAGTGACCTGAGGCATCACCTATTGTCCTCTCTTCCAAGGGGCTGGATGGGGATTGAGGACCTTCCGTGACCTGAGGCTTCACCTATTGCCCTCTCTTCCGGAGGGCTGGATGGGGATTAAGGACCTTCAGTGACCTGAGGCATCACCTATTGTCCTCTCTTCCAGAGGGCTGGATGGGGATTGAGGAACTTCAGTGACCTGAGGCATCACCTATTGTCCTCACTTCCAGAGGGCTGGATGAGGGTGGAGGACCCTCAGTGACCTGAGGCCTCACCTATTGTCCTCGATTCCAGATGGCTGGATGCGGGTGGAGGACCTTCAGTGACCTGAGGCCTCACCTATTGTCCTCACTTCCACAGTGTTGGAAGAGGGTGGAGGACCCTCAGTGACCTGAGGCCTCACCTATTGTCCTCGCTTCCAGAGGGCTGCATGCGGGTGGAGGACCTTAAGTGACCTGAGGCTTCACCTATTGTCCTCTCTTCCTGGGGGCTGGATGGGGATTGAGGACCTTCAGTGACCTGAGGCCTCACCTATTGTCCTCACTTCCACAGTGTTGGATGAGGGTGGAGGACCCTCAGTGACCTGGTGCATCATCTATTACCCTCGCTTACAGAGGGCTGGATGAGGGTGAAGGACCTTCAGTGATATGAGGTTTCACCTATTGTCCTCGCTTCCAGAGGGCTGGATGGGGTGGAGGACCTTCAGTGATATGAGGCATCACCTATTGTCCTCACTTCCACAGTGTTGGATGAGAGTGGAGGACCCTCAGTGACCTGAGGCCTCACCTATTGTCCTCACTTCCAGATGGCTGGATGCGGGTGGAGGACTTTCAGTGACCTGAGGCCTCACCTATTGTCCTCACTTCCACAGTGTTGGATGAGGGTGGAGGACCCTCAGTGACCTGAGGCCTCACCTATTGTCCTCGCTTCCAGATGGCTGGATGCAGGTGGAGGACCTTCAGTGACCTGAGGCCTCACCTATTGTGCTCACTTCCACAGTGTTGGATGAGGGTGGAGGACCCTCAGTGACCTGAGGCCTCACCTATTGTCCTCGCTTCCAGAGGGCTGCATGCAGGTGGAGGACCTTCAGTGACCTGAGGCCTCACCTATTGTCCTCACTTCCACAGTGTTGGATGAGGGTGGAGGACCTTCAGTGACCTGAGGCCTCACCTATTGTCCTCTCTTCCAGATGGCTGGATGGGGGTGAAGGACCTTCAGTGACCTGAGGCTTCACCTATTGTCCTCACTTCCACAGTGTTGGATGAGGGTGGAGGACCCTCAGTGACCTGAGGCCTCACCTATTGTCCTCGCTTCCAGAGGACTGGATGAGGGTGAAGGACCTTCAGCGAGCTGGTGCATCATCTATTGCCCTCGCTTACAGAGGGCTGGATGGGGATTAAGGACCTTCAGTGACCTGAGGCATTACCTATTGTCCTCTCTTCCAGAGGGCAGGATGAGGGTGGAGGACCCTCAGTGACCTGAGGCTTCACCTATTGTCCTCTCTTCCAGAGGGCAGGATGAGGGTGGCGGACCTTCAGTGACCTGAGGCCTCACCTATTGTCCTCTCTTCCAGGGGGCTGGATGGGGATTGAGGACCTTCAGTGACCTGAGGCATCACCTATTGTCCTCTCTTCCAGGGGGCTGGATGAGGGTGAAGGACCTTCAGTGACCTGAGGCATCACCTATTGTCCTCTCTTCCAGGGGGCTGGATGAGGGTGAAGGACCTTCAGTGACCTGAAGCATCTCCTATTGTCCTCGCTTCCAGAGCGCTGGATGAGGGTGGAGGACCTTCAGTGACCTGAGGCATCACCTATTGTCCTCTCTTCCAAAGGGCTGGATGGGGATTGAGGACCTTCAGTGACCTGAGGCATCACCTATTGTCCTCACTTCCAGAGGGCTGGATGAGGGTGGAGGACCCTCAGTGACCTGAGGCTTCACCTATTGTCCTTGCTTCCAGATGGCTGGATGAGGGTGGAGGACCCTCAGTGATCTGAGGCATCACCTATTGTACTCGCTTCCAGAGGGCTGTATGAGGGTGAAGGACCTTCAGTGACCTGAGGCATCACCTATTGTCCTCACTTCCAGAGGGCTGGATGAGGGTGGAGGACCCTCAGTGACCTGAGGCTTCACCTATTGTCCTTGCTTCCAGATGGCTGGATGAGGGTGGAGGACCCTCAGTGACCTGAGGCATCACCTATTGTACTCGCTTCCAGAGGGCTGTATGAGGGTGAAGGACCTTCAGTGACCTGAGGCATCACCTATTGTCCTCTCTTCCAGAGGGCTGGATGGGGATTGAGGACCTTCAGTGACCTGAGGCATCACCTATTGTCCTCACTTCCAGAGGGCTGGATGAGGGTGGAGGACCCTCAGTGACCTGAGGCCTCACCTATTGTCCTCGCTTCCAGATGGCTGGATGAGGGTGGAGGACCCTCAGTGACCTGAGGCATCACCTATTGTCCTCGCTTCCAGAGGGCTGGATGAGGGTGGAGGACCCTCAGTGACCTGAGGCCTAACCTATTGTCCTCGCTTCCAGATGGCTGTATGCGGGTGGAGGACCTTCAGTGACCTGAGGCCTCACCTATTGTCCTCACTTCCACAGTGTTAGATGAGGGTGGAGGACCCTCAGTGACCTGAGGCCTCACTTATTGTCCTCGCTTCTAAAGGGCTGCATGCGGGTGGAGGACCTTCGGTGACCTGAGGCCTCACCTATTGTCCTCTCTTCCAGGGGGCTCGATGGGGATTGAGGACCTTCAGTGACCCGAGGCCTCACCTATTGTCCTCACTTCCACAGTGTTGGATGAGGGTGGAGGACCCTCAGTGACCTGAGGCCTCACCTATTGTCCTCGCTTCCAGAGGGCTGCATGCAGGTGGAGGACCTTAAGTGACCTGAGGCTTCACCTATTGTCCTCTCTTCCAGGGGGCTGGATGCGGGTGGAGGACCTTCAGTGACCTGAGGCCTCACCTATTGTCCTCACTTCCACAGTGTTAGATGAGGGTGGAGGACCCTCAGTGACCTGAGGCCTCACCTATTGTCCTCGCTTCCAGATGGCTGGATGCAGGTGGAGGACCTTCAGTGACCTGAGGCCTCACCTATTGTCCTCACTTCCACAGTGTTGGATGAGGGTGGAGGATCCTCAGTGACCTGAGGCCTCACCTATTGTCCTCGCTTCCAGATGGCTGGATGCGGGTGGAGGACCTTCAGTGACCTGAGGCCTCACCTATTGTCCTCACTTCCACAGTGTTGGATGAGGGTGGAGGACCCTCAGTGACCTGAGGCCTCACCTATTGTCCTCGCTTCCAGAGGGCTGCATGTGGGTGGAGGACCTTCAGTGACCAGAGGCCTCACCTATTGTCCTCACTTCCACAGTGTTGGATGAGGGTGGAGGACCTTCAGTGACCTGAGGCATCACCTATTGTCCTCTCTTCCAGAGGGCAGGATGAGGGTGGAGGACCCTCAGTGACCTGAGGCGTCACCTATTGTCCTCTCTTCCAGAGGGCAGGATGAGGGTGGCGGACCTTCAGTGACCTGAGGCCTCACCTATTGTCCTCTCTTGCAGGGGGCTGGATGGGGATTGAGGACCTTCAGTGACCTGAGGCATCACCTATTGTCCTCTCTTCCAGGGGGCTGGATGAGGGTGAAGGACCTTCAGTGACCTGAGGCCTCACCTATTGTCCTCTCTTCCAGGGGGCTGGATGGGGATTGAGGACCTTCAGTGACCTGAGGCATCACCTATTGTCCTCTCTTCCAGAGGGCTGGATGAGGGTGAAGGACCTTCAGTGACCTGAGGCATCTCCTATTGTCCTCGCTTCCAGAGCGCTGGATGAGGGTGGAGGACCTTCAGTGACCTGAGGCATCACCTATTGTCCTCTCTTCCAGAGGGCTGGATGGGGATTGAGGACCTTCAGTGACCTGAGGCATCACCTATTGTCCTCACTTCCAGAGGGCTGGATGGGGATTGAGGACCTTCAGTGACCTGAGGCGTCACCTATTGTCCTCTCTTCCAGAGGGCAGGATGAGGGTGGCGGACCTTCAGTGACCTGAGGCCTCACCTATTGTCCTCTCTTGCAGGGGGCTGGATGGGGATTGAGGACCTTCAGTGACCTGAGGCATCACCTATTGTCCTCTCTTCCAGGGGGCTGGATGAGGGTGAAGGACCTTCAGTGACCTGAGGCCTCACCTATTGTCCTCTCTTCCAGGGGGCTGGATGGGGATTGAGGACCTTCAGTGACCTGAGGCATCACCTATTGTCCTCTCTTCCAGAGGGCTGGATGAGGGTGAAGGACCTTCAGTGACCTGAGGCATCTCCTATTGTCCTCGCTTCCAGAGCGCTGGATGAGGGTGGAGGACCTTCAGTGACCTGAGGCATCACCTATTGTCCTCTCTTCCAGAGGGCTGGATGGGGATTGAGGACCTTCAGTGACCTGAGGCATCACCTATTGTCCTCACTTCCAGAGGGCTGGATGGGGATTGAGGACCTTCAGTGACCTGAGGCATCACCTATTGTCCTCACTTCCAGAGGGCTGTATGAGGGTGAAGGACCTTCAGTGACCTGAGGCATCACCTATTGTCCTCTCTTCCAGAGGGCTGGATGGGGATTGAGGACCTTCAGTGACCTGAGGCATCACCTATTGTCCTCACTTCCAGAGGGCTGGATGAGGGTGGAGGACCCTCAGTGACCTGAGGCCTCACCTATTGTCCTCCCTTCCAGAGGGCTGGATGAGGGTGGAGGACCCTCAGTGACCTGAGGCCTCACCTATTGTCCTCGCTTCCAGATGGCTGGATGGGGGTGGAGGACCTTCAGTGACCTGAGGCCTCACCTATTGTCCTCACATCCAGAGCGCTGGATGAGGGTGGAGGACCTTCAGTGACCTGAGGCCTCACCTATTGTCCTCGCTTCCAGAGGGCTGGATGGGGGTGGAGGACCTCCAGTGAGTGCAGGTATCACAAACTGAATTTCCTTCTTTTTGTTCCTCAACTCAACCCTTCCCTCAGTAAAGTCATAGTGGCTTCAGGAACGACTTGACAACATACTTATTCCGCTGATGTGATGTTCTGTTAGCTTGGACTTTGTCTGCCTGTTTTATCCCTATCAGTCTATTCTTGGTCCCCTAGGGCCATGATCACTGTGTCAAACGTACGCTCTACTGGTAACGTGTTACTACAGCTCCAGGGCCCTGGATCAAGCTTCTTGTTGCTTTGGTGACTGTGTCCAGCTGGGCTTGAAGGATCTTGTGGTTTGTGGGTCTCTCACTGCTTTGAGGCCACCGCCAGCAAGGACTTCTGTCAGCGGTGCCCTGTGCAGATCTTCCTTCAAGGCTGGGGCTTCTGGCAGCTGTGCCTTGTGCAGATCTTCCTTCCAGGCAGGGGCTTCTTTCCTCAATGATCAGTTCAAAGGTCGGGTGAGGTACAACTGGCCTAGGTCAACTTCTTTATTGAAATTCTACTGGTCAAGCCACAGAGCTCAAGCTGTGAGATGATGAACAATCTGGATTTTCTGAGCTCTGTGGAAAATGTATGCAGTTCTACCACATCCACCACATACTGCAAGACTTCAAGAACTGAAGCTAGAGATTCCAAGGATGAATACAACTGCTCTTTCTGCACATCCACTTGAAAATGGCAACTAGTGAACATACTGACTGTACCAGCACAGTGCAGAGAGCTTTTCAAGAACCTCGAGGTACATTGACTTACTCTATCTGTTGTAACAGAAGATGGTGATCCTTGGTAACATCAATGATCTTTGGACAAGGTCATACATTTTGCTATCAGAATCCAATTAATCCTGCCCAGACACACACCTTCAAGTCCATATTGCATGAAGCTGGGCAGTCTTAGTCCTCAGCAAGCCCTTTGTAAATTGATGACATTTCTTACACCTCCTGGACAGAACTGTATGTTAATCAACCATTTTTTCATACCATGTACCATTGTCTTACTTCTGTTGTTTCAACATGGACGTGTTGCTGTCTGCTTATCACAACAGCTCCTTTATTTAAAACCTCAGCCACCAGTTTGTTTTACATCATACCTACCTAGCTGTTTACTATTTCTGACCTAAAGAAATCTCGGGAAGAAATGTTTTGCTGCCGTTTTCTACATAAATAGTTATTGATTTACTGCTGCAGGAACCGTGCAGTAAGATACACTTTATTGGGACTAAAGGTACTTTGTTAGAAAAGCTGCAACTACTAGAATAATACCATAACAAATGCAGAGCACACAGTACAACAACACAGACCAGGTAGGAGAATCTGATGCAAATAATGCAATAATGCAGGTCACACACTAGGAGAATCTAATGCAAAAAAAGCAATAACACAGGCCAGGCACTAGGAGAATGTGACGCAAACAATGCAATAACACAGGCCAGGCACTAGGAGAATCTGATGCAAACAATGCAATAATGCAGGTCACACACTAGGAGAATCTAATGCAAAAAAAAGCAATAACACAGGCCAGGCACTAGGATTGATGCAAACAATGCAATAACACAGGCCAGGCACTAGGAGAATGTGACGCAAACAATGCAATAACACAGGCCAGGCACTAGGAGAATCTGATGCAAACAATGCAATAACACAGGCCAGGCACTAGGAGGGTCTGACGCAAAAAATGTAATTTCAGGTGCAGAGGCTAGCTCTGTATACTATTGGTACAGATTCACACCAAGTCATGGTATCTTTGCATAGTTTAAGCCAACAAGTGTTCTGCTCCACTAGATTGTAGGTCTTACAGTTTCTATTGTGATGGGCATTAGGTGAGCTAGTTCACTGGGTCACAAAGGATGCCTTTATGCAGGGCCCAAATGGGTTCTTCAGATACCAAGCACTGGAATTGCCGATCGGAGCTCTTCTGTGAAATTATGTCCATCACACCCTCTTCCATCGTCACACGAGGTGCAACTGGCAGGATTCTACAATAAGCCAAACCAGAGGACCTTTCTTAAATTTGCCTTTCAACCGGTCTCCAATCAGCAAGAGAGATTTTTTGTAATTTGCAGCAGTCGCCAACAAGAAAAGAGGATCTTTTTATTTCACCTCTGCCGGCTTCCTGCTCTGACGTGGAGACAAATGGGATGGAACAGGCTACAGGAGGCCGGATGTGTATCCCACCCCTATGCCAGACATCCTGTGAACAACAAGGGGGTTCCTCAGGGAAGCTACCAGGGGCCCCGGATAGAAGAGCCCAGCTCAGCCCCAGGGGCCCCCAGATAGAAGAGGCCAGCTCAGCCCCAGAGGCACATGGATGGAAGAGCCCAGCTCAGCCCCAGGGCCTCGGATAGAAGAGCCCAGCTCAGCCCCAGGGGCCCCCGGATAGAAGAGCCCAGCTCAGGACCATGGGCCCCCAGATAGAAGAGCCCTGCTAAGCCCCAGGGGTCCTCGGACAGAAGAGCCCAGCTCAGCCCCAGGGGCCCCTCGATAGAAGAGCCCAGCACAGCCCCAGGGGACCCCGGATAGAAGAGCCCAGCTCAAGACCAGGGGCCCCAGATAGAGGAGACCAGATCAGCCCCGGGGCTCCCGGATAGAAGAGCCGAGCTCAGCCCCAGGGCGCCCAGATAGAAGAGACCAACTCAGCCCCAGGGCCCCTGAATAGAAGAGCCCAGCTCAGTCCCATGAAACCCGGATATAAGAGCCCAGCTCAGCCCCAGGGGCCCCGAATAGAAGAGCCCAGCTCAGCCCCAGGGGCCCCCAGACAGAAGTGCTCAGCTCAGCCCTGGGGGCCCCGGATAGAAGAGCACAGCTCAGCCCCAGAGGCTCCCGGATAGAAGAGCCCAGCTCAGCCCCAGGGCCTCCGATAGAGGAGCCCAGCTCAGACCCAGGGGCCCCCGGATAGAAGAGCCCAGCTCAGCCCCAGGGGCCCCGGATAGAAGAGTCCAGCTCAGCCCCCCAGAGGCCTCTGGATGGAAGAGCTCAGCTCAGCCCCAGGGCCCCTGGATAGAAGAGCCCAGCTCAGCCCCAGGGCCCCCTAGATAGAGGAACCCAGCTCAGCCCCAGGGCCCCCCCGGATAGAAGAGCCCAGCTCAGCCTCAGGGGCCCCCGGATAGAAGAGCCTATCTCAGCCCTAGGGCCCCCTGGATAGAGGAACTCAGCTCAGTCTCAGGGCCCCCAGATAGAAGAGCCCAGATCAGCGCCAGGGCCCCTAGATAGAAGAGCCCAGCTCAGCCCCAGGGGCCCCCGGATAGATGAGCCCAGCTCAGCCCCAGGGTTCCCGGATAGAAGAGCCCAGCTCAGCCCCAGGGGCATCCTAGATAGAAGAGCCCAGCTCAGCCCTGGGGGCCCCGGATAGAAGAGCCCAGCTCAGCCCCAGGGCCTCTGATAGAAGAGCCCAGCTCAGCCCCAGGGGCCCCGGATAGAAGAGCCCAGCTCAGGACGATGGGCCCCCAGATATAAGAGCCCAACTCAGCCCCAGGGGTCCCCGGACAGAAGAGCCCAGCTCAGCCCCAGGGGCCCCTGGATAGAAGATCCCAGCTCAGCCCAAGGGGCCCCAGGATAGAAGAGGCCAGCTGAGCCCCAGAGGCACACGGATAGAAGAGCCCAGCTCAGCCCCAGGGCCTCGGATAGAAGAGCCCAGCTCAGCCCCAGGGCCCCCCGGATAGAAGAGCCCAGCTCAGGACCATGGACCCCCAGATAGAGGAGCCCTGCTAAGCCCCAGGGGTCCTCGGACAGAAGAGCCCAGCTCAGCCCCAGGGGCCCCTGGATAGAAGAGCCCAGCACAGCCCCAGCGGACTCCGGGTAGAAGAGCCCAGCTCAGGACCAGGGGCCCCAGATAAAAGAGCCCAGCTCAGCCCGGGGCTCCCGGATAGAAGAGCCGAGCTCAGCCCCAGGGCCCCCAGATAGAAGAGACCAACTCAGCCCCAGGGCCCCTGAATAGAAGAGCCCAGCTCAGTCCCATGAAACCCGGATATAAGAGCCCAGCTCAGCCCCAGGGGCCCCGGATAGAAGAGCCCAGCTCAACCCCAGGGGCCCCCAGATAGAAGTGCTCAGCTCAGCCCTGGGGGCCCCAGATAGAACAGCACAGCTCAGTCGCAGAGGCCCCCGGATAGAAGAGCCCAGATCAGCCCAGGGCCTCCGATAGAGGATCCCAGCTCAGCCCCAGGGGCCCCCGGATAGAAGAGCCCAGCTCAGCCCCAGGGGGCCCGGATAGAAGAGTCCAGCTCAGCCCCCCAGAGGCCTCTGGATGGATGAGCTCAGCTAGGCCCCAGGGCCCCTGAATAGAAGAGCCCAGCTCAGCCCCCAGGGGCCCCGAATAGAAGTTCCCAGCTCAGCCCCGGGGCTCCCGGATAGAAGAGCCCAGCTCAGCCCCACGGGCCCCCGGATAGAAGAGCCCAGCTCAGCCTCAGGGGCCCCCGGATAGAAGAGCCTATCTCAGCCCTAGGGCCCCCTGGATAGAGGAACTCAGCTCAGTCTCAGGGCCCCCAGATAGAAGAGCCCAGATCAGCGCCAGGGCCCCTAGATAGAAGAGCCCAGCTCAGCCCCAGGGGCCCCCAGATAGATGAGCCCAGCTCAGCCCCAGGGGTCCCGGATAGAAGAGCCCAGCTCAGCCCCAGGGGCATCCTAGATAGATGAGCCCAGCTCAGCCCTGGGGGCCCCGGATAGAAGAGCCCAGCTCAGCCCCAGGGCCTCTGATAGAAGAGCCCAGCTCAGCCCCAGGGGCCCCGGATAGAAGAGCCCAGCTCAGGACCATGGGCCCCCAGATATAAGAGCCCAACTCAGCCCCAGGGGTCCCCGGACAGAAGAGCCCAGCTCAGCCCCAGGGGCCCCTGGATAGAAGATCCCAGCTCAGCCCAAGGGGCCCCAGGATAGAAGAGGCCAGCTGAGCCCCAGAGGCACACGGATAGAAGAGCCCAGCTCAGCCCCAGGGCCTCGGATAGAAGAGCCCAGCTCAGCCCCAGGGCCCCCCGGATAGAAGAGCCCAGCTCAGGACCATGGGCCCCCAGATAGAGGAGGCCTGCTAAGCCCCAGGGGTCCTCGGACAGAAGAGCCCAGCTCAGCCCCAGGGGCCCCTGGATAGAAGAGCCCAGCACAGCCCCAGCGGACTCCGGATAGAAGAGCCCAGCTCAGGACCAGGGGCCCCAGATAAAAGAGCCCAGCTCAGCCCGGGGCTCCCGGATAGAAGAGCCGAGCTCAGCCCCAGGGCCCCCAGATAGAAGAGACCAACTCAGCCCCAGGGCCCCTGAATAGAAGAGCCCAGCTCAGTCCCATGAAACCCGGATATAAGAGCCCAGCTCAGCCCCAGGGGCCCCGGATAGAAGAGCCCAGCTCAACCCCAGGCGCCCCCAGATAGAAGTGCTCAGCTCAGCCCTGGGGGCCCCAGATAGAACAGCACAGCTCAGTCGCAGAGGCCCCCGGATAGAAGAGCCCAGATCAGCCCAGGGCCTCCGATAGAGGATCCCAGCTCAGCCCCAGGGGCCCCCGGATAGAAGAGCCCAGCTCAGCCCCAGGGGCCCCGGATAGAAGAGTCCAGCTCAGCCCCCCAGAGGCCTCTGGATGGAAGAGCTCAGCTAGGCCCCAGGGCCCCTGAATAGAAGAGCCCAGCTCAGCCCCCAGGGGCCCCGAATAGAAGTTCCCAGCTCAGCCCCGGGGCTCCCGGATAGAAGAGC
Source organism: Lissotriton vulgaris (assembly GCF_964263255.1). Lineage (NCBI taxonomy): Eukaryota > Metazoa > Chordata > Amphibia > Caudata > Salamandridae > Lissotriton > Lissotriton vulgaris. Next base: position 31,830 of record NW_028254346.1, on the reverse strand, counting down.
CCAGCTCAGCCCCACGGGCCCCCGGATAGAAGAGCCCAGCTCAGCCTCAGGGGCCCCCTGATAGAAGAGCCTATCTCAGCCCTAGGGCCCCCTGGATAGAGGAACTCAGCTCAGTCTCAGGGCCCCCAGATAGAAGAGCCCAGATCAGCGCCAGGGCCCCTAGATAGAAGAGCCCAGCTCAGCCCCAGGGGCCCCCGGATAGATGAGCCCAGCTCAGCCCCAGGGGTCCCGGATAGAAGAGCCCAGCTCAGCCCCAGGGGCATCCTAGATAGAAGAGCCCAGCTCAGCCCTGGGGGCCCCGGATAGAAGAGCCCAGCTCAGCCCCAGGGCCTCTGATAGAAGAGCCCAGCTCAGCCCCAGGGGCCCCGGATAGAAGAGCCCAGCTCAGGACCATGGGCCCCCAGATATAAGAGCCCAACTCAGCCCCAGGGGCCCCCGGATAGAAGAGCCTATCTCAGCCCTAGGGCCCCCTGGATAGAGGAACTCAGCTCAGTCTCAGGGCCCCCAGATAGAAGAGCCCAGATCAGCGCCAGGGCCCCTAGATAGAAGAGCCCAGCTCAGCCCCAGGGGCCCCCGGATAGATGAGCCCAGCTCAGCCCCAGGGGTCCCGGATAGAAGAGCCCAGCTCAGCCCCAGGGGCATCCTAGATAGATGAGCCCAGCTCAGCCCTGGGGGCCCCGGATAGAAGAGCCCAGCTCAGCCCCAGGGCCTCTGATAGAAGAGCCCAGCTCAGCCCCAGGGGCCCCGGATAGAAGAGCCCAGCTCAGGACCATGGGCCCCCAGATATAAGAGCCCAACTCAGCCCCAGGGGTCCCCGGACAGAAGAGCCCAGCTCAGCCCCAGGGGCCCCTGGATAGAAGATCCCAGCTCAGCCCAAGGGGCCCCAGGATAGAAGAGGCCAGCTGAGCCCCAGAGGCACACGGATAGAAGAGCCCAGCTCAGCCCCAGGGCCTCGGATAGAAGAGCCCAGCTCAGCCCCAGGGCCCCCCGGATAGAAGAGCCCAGCTCAGGACCATGGGCCCCCAGATAGAGGAGCCCTGCTAAGCCCCAGGGGTCCTCGGACAGAAGAGCCCAGCTCAGCCCCAGGGGCCCCTGGATAGAAGAGCCCAGCACAGCCCCAGCGGACTCCGGATAGAAGAGCCCAGCTCTGGACCAGGGGCCCCAGATAAAAGAGCCCAGCTCAGCCCGGGGCTCCCGGATAGAAGAGCCGAGCTCAGCCCCACGGCCCCCAGATAGAAGAGACCAACTCAGCCCCAGGGCCCCTGAATAGAAGAGCCCAGCTCAGTCCCATGAAACCCGGATATAAGAGCCCAGCTCAGCCCCAGGGGCCCCGGATAGAAGAGCCCAGCTCAACCCCAGGGGCCCCCAGATAGAAGTGCTTAGCTCAGCCCTGGGGGCCCCAGATAGAACAGCACAGCTCAGTCGCAGAGGCCCCCGGATAGAAGAGCCCAGATCAGCCCAGGGCCTCCGATAGAGGATCCCAGCTCAGCCCCAGGGGCCCCCGGATAGAAGAGCCCAGCTCAGCCCCAGGGGCCCCGGATAGAAGAGTCCAGCTCAGCCCCCCAGAGGCCTCTGGATGGAAGAGCTCAGCTAGGCCCCAGGGCCCCTGAATAGAAGAGCCCAGCTCAGCCCCCAGGGGCCCCGAATAGAAGTTCCCAGCTCAGCCCCGGGGCTCCCGGATAGAAGAGCCCAGCTCAGCCCCACGGGCCCCCGGATAGAAGAGGCCAGCTCAGCCTCAGGGGCCCCCTGATAGAAGAGCCTATCTCAGCCCTAGGGCCCCCTGGATAGAGGAACTCAGCTCAGTCTCAGGGCCCCCAGATAGAAGAGCCCAGATCAGCGCCAGGGCCCCTAGATAGAAGAGCCCAGCTCAGCCCCAGGGGCCCCCGGATAGATGAGCCCAGCTCAGCCCCAGGGGTCCCGGATAGAAGAGCCCAGCTCAGCCCCAGGGGCATCCTAGATAGAAGAGCCCAGCTCAGCCCTGGGGGCCCCGGATAGAAGAGCCCAGCTCAGCCCCAGGGCCTCTGATAGAAGAGCCCAGCTCAGCCCCAGGGGCCCCGGATAGAAGAGCCCAGCTCAGGACCATGGGCCCCCAGATATAAGAGCCCAACTCAGCCCCAGGGGTCCCCGGACAGAAGAGCCCAGCTCAGCCCCAGGGGCCCCTGGATAGAAGATCCCAGCTCAGCCCAAGGGGCCCCAGGATAGAAGAGGCCAGCTGAGCCCCAGAGGCACACGGATAGAAGAGCCCAGCTCAGCCCCAGGGCCTCGGATAGAAGAGCCCAGCTCAGCCCCAGGGCCCCCCGGATAGAAGAGCCCAGCTCAGGACCATGGGCCCCCAGATAGAGGAGCCCTGCTAAGCCCCAGGGGTCCTCGGACAGAAGAGCCCAGCTCAGCCCCAGGGGCCCCTGGATAGAAGAGCCCAGCACAGCCCCAGCGGACTCCGGATAGAAGAGCCCAGCTCAGGACCAGGGGCCCCAGATAAAAGAGCCCAGCTCAGCCCGGGGCTCCCGGATAGAAGAGCCGAGCTCAGCCCCAGGGCCCCCAGATAGAAGAGACCAACTCAGCCCCAGGGCCCCTGAATAGAAGAGCCCAGCTCAGTCCCATGAAACCCGGATATAAGAGCCCAGCTCAGCCCCAGGGGCCCCGGATAGAAGAGCCCAGCTCAACCCCAGGGGCCCCCAGATAGAAGTGCTCAGCTCAGCCCTGGGGGCCCCAGATAGAACAGCACAGCTCAGTCGCAGAGGCCCCCGGATAGAAGAGCCCAGATCAGCCCAGGGCCTCCGATAGAGGATCCCAGCTCAGCCCCAGGGGCCCCCGGATAGAAGAGCCCAGCTCAGCCCCAGGGGCCCCGGATAGAAGAGTCCAGCTCAGCCCCCCAGAGGCCTCTGGATGGAAGCGCTCCGCTAGGCCGAAGGGCCCCTGAATAGAAGAGCCCAGCTCAGCCCCCAGGGGCCCCGAATAGAAGTTCCCAGCTCAGCCCCGGGGCTCCCGGATAGAAGACCCCAGCTCAGCCCCACGGGCCCCCGGATAGAAGAGCCCAGCTCAGCCCCAGGGCCCCCTGGATAGAGGAACCCAGCTCAGCCCCAGGGCCCCCAGATAGAAGAGCCCAGATCAGCGCCAGGGCCCCTAGATAGAAGAGCCCAGCTCAGCCCCAGGGGCCCCCGGATAGATGAGCCCAGCTCAGCCCTAGGGGTCCCGGATAGAAGAGCCCAGCTCAGCCCCAGGGGCTCCCAGATAGAAGAGCCCAGCTCAGGACCATGGGCCCCCAGATAGAGGAGCCCTGCTAAGCCCCAGGGGTCCTCGGACAGAAGAGCCCAGCTCAGCCCCAGGGGCCCCTGGATAGAAGAGCCCAGCTCAGCCCCAGGGGCCCCGGATAGAAGAGCCCAGCTCAGGACCATGGGCCCCCAGATATAAGAGCCCAACTCAGCCCCAGGGGTCCCCGGACAGAAGATCCCAGCTCAGCCCCAGGGGCCCCTGGATAGAAGATCCCAGCTCAGCCCAAGGGGCCCCAGGATAGAAGAGGCCAGCTCAGCCCCAGAGGCACACGGATAGAAGAGCCCAGCTCAGCCCCAGGGCCTCGGATAGAAGAGCCCAGCTCAGCCCCAGGGGCCCCCGGATAGAAGAGCCCAGCTCAGCACCATGGGCCCCCAGATAGAGGAGCCCTGCTAAGCCCCAGGGGTCCTCGGACAGAAGAGCCCAGCTCAGCCCCAGGGGCCCCTGGATAGAAGAGCCCAGCACAGCCCCAGCGGACCCCGGATAGAAGAGCCCAGCTCAGGACGAGGGGCCCCAGATAAAAGAGCCCAGCTCAGCCCCGGGGCTCCCGGATAGAAGAGCCGAGCTCAGCCCCAGGGCCCCCAGATAGAAGAGACCAACTCAGCCCCAGGGCCCCTGAATAGAAGAGCCTAGCTCAGTCCCATGAAACCCGGATATAAGAGCCCAGCTCAGCCCCAGGGGCCCCGGATAGAAGAGCCCAGCTCAACCCCAGGGGCCCCCAGATAGAAGTGCTCAGCTCAGCCCTGGGGGCCCCAGATAGAACAGCACAGCTCAGCCGCAGAGGCCCCCGGATAGAAGAGCCCAGCTCAGCCCAGGGCCTCCGATAGAGGATCCCAGCTCAGCCCCAGGGGCCCCCGGATAGAAGAGCCCAGCTCAGCCCCAGGGGCCCCGAATAGAAGAGTCCAGCTCAGCCCCCCAGAGGCCTCTGGATGAAAGAGCTCAGCTCAGCCCCAGGGCCCCTGATTAGAAGAGCCCAGCTCAGCCCCCAGGGGCCCCGAATAGAAGTTCCCAGCTCAGCCCCGGGGCTCCCGGATAGAAGAGCCCAGCTCAGCCCCACGGGCCCCCGGATAGAGGAGCCCAGCTCAGCCCCAGGGCCCCCTGGATAGAGGAACCCAGCTCAGCCCCAGGGCCCCCAGATAGAAGAGCCCAGATCAGCGCCAGGGCCCCTAGATAGAAGAGCCCAGCTCAGCCTCAGGGCCCCCGGATAGAAGAGCCCAGCTCAGCCCCAGGGCCCCCTGGATAGAGGAACCCGGCTCAGCCCCAGGGCCCCCAGATATAAGAGCCCAGATCAGCGCCAGGGCCCCTAGATAGAAGAGCCCAGCTCAGCCCCAGGGGCCCCCGGATAGATGAGCCCAACTCAGCCCTAGGGGTCCCGGATGATAGAAGAGCCCAGCTCAGCCCCAGGGGCTCCCAGATAGAAGAGCCCAGCACAGCCCTGGGGGCCCCGGATAGAAGAGCCCAGCTCAGCCCCAGAAGCACACGGATAGAAGAGCCCAGCTCAGCCCCAGGGCCTCTGATAGAAGAGCCCAGCTCAGCCCCAGGGGCCCCGGATAGAAGAGCCCAGCTCAGCCATAGGGACCCCCTGATAGAAGAGCCCAGCTCAGCCCGGGGGGCCCTGGATAGAACAGCCCAGCTTAGCCCCAGGGGCCCCCGGATAGAAGAGTCCAACTCAGTCCCAGGGGCCCCCGGATAGAAGAGGCCAGCTCAGGCCCCAGGGCCCCGAGGATAGAAGAGCCCAGCTCAGGGACCCCCGGATAGAAGAGCCCAGCTCAGCCCCAGGGGCCCCGGATAGAAGAGCCCATCTCAGGTGCCCCCGGATAGAAGAGCCCAGCTCAGCCCCAGGGGCCCCCGGATAGAAAATCCCAGCTCAGCCCCAGGGGCTCCCGGATAAAAAAGCCCAGCTCAGCCCCAGGGGACCCCAGATAGAAGAGCCCAGCTCAACCCCAAGGGGCCCCGGATAGAAGAGTCCAGCTCAGCCCCAGGGGCCCTGGATAGTAGAACCCAGCTCAGTCCCAGGGGCCCCCGGATAGAAGAGCCCAGCTCATCCTCAAGGGCCCCTGGAGACAAGAGCCCAGCTCAGCCCGAGGGGCTCCGGATAGAAGAGCCCAGCTCAGACCCAGGGGCCCCGGATAGAAGAGTCCAGCTCAGCCCCCCAGAGGCTTCTGGATGGAAGAGCTCAGCTCAGCCCCAGGGCCCCTGGATAGAAGAGCCCAGCTCAGCCCCCAGGGGCCCGAATAGAAGTTCCCAGCTCAGCCCCGGGGCTCCCGGATAGAAGAGCTCAGCTCAGCCCCACGGGCCCCCGGATAGAAGAGCCCAGCTCAGCCCCAGGGCCCAATGGATAGATAAACCCAGCTCAGCCCCAGGGCCCCCAGATAGAAGAGCCCAGATGAGCGCCAGGGCCCCTAGATAGAAGAGCCCAGCTCAGCCTCAGGGCCCCCGGATAGAAGAGCCCAGCTCAGCCCCAGGGCCCCCTGGATAGAGGAACCCAGCTCAGCCCCAGGGCCCCAAGATAGAAGAGCCCAGATCAGCGCCAGGGCCCCTAGATACAAGAGCCGAGCTCAGCCCCAGGGGCCCCCGGATAGATGAGCCCAGCTCAGCCCCAGGGGTCCCGGATAGAAGAGCCCAGCTCAGCCCCAGGGGCTCCCAGATAGAAGAGCCCAGCCCAGCCCTGGGGGCCCCGGATAGAAGAGCCCAGCTCAGCCCCAGAAGCACACGGATAGAAGAGCCCAGCTCAGCCCCAGGGCCTCTGATAGAAGAGCCCAGCTCAGCCCCAGGGGCCCCGGATAGAAGAGCCCAGCTCAGCCATAGGGACCCCCTTATAGAAGAGCCCAGCTTAGCCCGGGGGGCCCTGGATAGAAGAGCCCAGCTTAGCCCCAGGGGCCCCCGGATAGAAGAGTCCAACTCAGTCCCAGGGGCCCCCGGATAGAAGAGGCCAGCTCAGCCCCCAGGGCCCCGAGGATAGAAGAGCCCAGCTCAGGGACCCCCGGATAGAAGAGCCCAGCTCAGCCCCAGGGGCCCCGGATAGAAGAGCCCATCTCAGGTGCCCCCGGATAGAAGAGCCCAGCTCAGCCCCAGGGGCCCCCGGATAGAAAATCCCAGCTCAGCCCCAGGGGCTCCGGATAAAAAAGCCCAGCTCAGCCCCATGGGACCCCAGATAGAAGAGCCCAGCTCAACCCCAAGGGGCCCCGGATAGAAGAGTCCAGCTCAGCCCCAGGGGCCCTGGATAGTAGAACCCAGCTCAGTCCCAGGGGCCCCCGGATAGAAGAGCCCAGCTCATCCTCAAGGGCCCCTGGAGACAAGAGCCCAGCTCAGCCCGAGGGGCTCCGGATAGAAGAGACCAGCTCAGACCCAGGGGCCCCGGATAGAAGAGTCCAGCTCAGCCCCCCAGAGGCCTCTGGATGGAAGAGCTCAGCTCAGCCCCAGGGCCCCTGGATAGAAGAGCCCAGCTCAGCCCTCAGGGGCCCGAATAGAAGTTCCCAGCTCAGCCCCGGGACTCCCGGATAGAAGAGCCCAGCTCAGCCCCAGAAGCACACGGATAGAAGAGCCCAGCTCAGCCCCAGGGCCTCTGATAGAAGAGCCCAGCTCAGCCCCAGGGGCCCCAGATAGAAGAGCCCAGCTCAGCCATAGGGACCCCCTGATAGAAGAGCCCAGCTCAGCCCGGGGGGCCCCGGATAGAAGAGCCCAGCTCAGCCCCAGGGCCCCCTGGATAGAGGAACCCAGCTCAGCCCCAGGGCCCCAAGATAGAAGAGCCCAGATCAGCGCCAGGGCCCCTAGATACAAGAGCCGAGCTCAGCCCCAGGGGCCCACGGATAGATGAGCCCAGCTCAGCCCCAGGGGTCCCAGATGGAAGAGCCCAGCTCAGCCCCAGGGGCTCCCAGATAGAAGAGCCCAGCCCAGCCCTGGGGGCCCCCGGATAGAAGAGCCCAGCTCAGCCCCAGAAGCACACGGATAGAAGAGCCCAGCTCAGCCCCAGGGCCTCTGATAGAAGAGCCCAGCTCAGCCCCAGGGGCCCCGGATAGAAGAGCCCAGCTCAGCCATAGGGACCCCCTGATAGAAGAGCCCAGCTCAGCCCGGGGGCCCCGGATAGAAGAGCCCAGCTCAGCCCCCAGGGGCCCCGAATAGAAGTTCCCAGCTCAGCCCCGGGGCTCCCGGATAGAAGAGCCCAGCTCAGCCCCACGGGCCCCCGGATAGAAGAGCTAAGCTCAGCCCCAGGGCCCCCTGGATAGAGGAACCCAGCTCAGCCCCAGGGCCCCCAGATAGAAGAGCCCAGATCAGCGCCAGGGCCCCTAGATAGAAGAGCCCAGCTCAGCCTCAGGGGCCCCCGGATAGAGAAGCCCAGCTCAGCCCCAGGGCCCCCTGGATAGAGGAACCCGGCTCAGCCCCAGGGCCCCCAGATAGAAGAGCCCAGATCAGCGCCAGGGCCCCTAGATAGAAGAGCCCAGCTCAGCCCCAGGGGCCCCCGGATAGATGAGCCCAGCTCAGCCCTAGGGGTCCCGGATAGAAGAGCCCAGCTCAGCCCTAGGGGCTCCCAGATAGAAGAGCCCAGCCCAGCCCTGGGGGCCCCGGATAGAAGAGCCCAGCTCAGCCCCAGAAGCACACGGATAGAAGAGCCCAGCTCAGCCCCAGGGCCTCTGATAGAAGAGCCCAGCTCAGCCCCAGGGGCCCCAGATAGAAGAGCCCAGCTCAGCCATAGGGACCCCCTGATAGAAGAGCCCAGCTCAGCCCGGGGGGCCCTGGATAGAAGAGCCCAGCTTAGCCCCAGGGGACCCCGGATAGAAGAGTCCAACTCAGTCCCAGGGGCCCCCGGATAGAAGAGGCCAGCTCAGCCCCCAGGGCCCCGAGGATAGAAGAGCCCAGCTCAGGGACCCCCGGATAGAAGAGCCCAGCTCAGCCCCAGGGGCCCAGGATAGAAGAGCCCATCTCAGGTGCCCCCGGATAGAAGAGCCCAGCTCAGCCCCAGGGGCCCCCGGATAGAAAATCCCAGCTCAGCCCCAGGGGCTCCCGGATAAAAAAGCCCAGCTCAGCCCCAGGGGACCCCAGATAGAAGAGCCCAGCTCAACCCCAAGGGGCCCCGGATAGAAGAGTCCAGCTCAGCCCCAGGGGCCCTGGATAGTAGAACCCAGCTCAGTCCCAGGGGCCCCCGGATAGAAGAGCCCAGCTCATCCCCAAGGGCCCCTGGAGACAAGAGCCCAACTCAGCCCGAGGGGCTCCGGATAGAAGAGCCCAGCTCAGACCCAGGGGCCCCGGATAGAAGAGTCCAGCTCAGCCCCCCAGAGGCCTCTGGATGGAAGAGCTCAGCTCAGCCCCAGGGCCCCTGGATAGAAGAGCCCAGCTCAGCCCCCAGGGGCCCCGAATAGAAGTTCCCAGCTCAGCCCCGGGGCTCCCGGATAGAAGAGCCCAGCTCAGCCCCACGGGCCCCCGGATAGAAGAGCCCAGCTCAGCCCCAGGGCCCCCTGGATAGAGGAACCCAGCTCAGCTCCAGGGCCCCCAGATAGAAGAGCCCAGATGAGCGCTAGGGCCCCTAGATAGAAGAGCCCAGCTCAGCCTCAGGGCCCCCGGATAGAAGAGCCCAGCTCAGCCCCAGGGCCCCCTGGATAGAGGAACCCAGCTCAGCCCCAGGGCCCCAAGATAGAAGAGCCCAGATCAGCGCCAGGGCCCCTAGATACAAGAGCCGAGCTCAGCCCCAGGGGCCCCCGGATAGATGAGCCCAGCTCAGCCCCAGGGGTCCCGGATAGAAGAGCCCAGCTCAGCCCCAGGGGCTCCCAGATAGAAGAGCCCAGCCCAGCCCTGGGGGCCCCGGATAGAAGAGCCCAGCTCAGCCCCAGAAGCACACCGATAGAAGAGCCCAGCTCAGCCCCAGGGCCTCTGATAGAAGAGCCCAGCTCAGCCCCAGGGGCCCCGGATAGAAGAGCCCAGCTCAGCCCGGGGGGCCCTGGATAGAAGAGCCCAGCTTAGCCCCAGGGGCCCCCGGATAGAAGAGTCCAACTCAGTCCCAGGGGCCCCCGGATAGAAGAGGCCAGCTCAGCCCCCAGGGCCCCGAGGATAGAAGAGCCCAGCTTATTGACCCCCAGATAGAAGAGCCCAGCTCAGCCCCAGGGGCCCCGGATAGAAGAGCCCAGCTCAGGTGCCCCCGGATAGAAGAGCCCAGCTCAGCCCCAGGGGCCCCCGGATAGAAAAGCCCAGCTCAGCCCCAGGGGCTCCCGGATAAAAAAGCCCAGCTCAGCCCCAGGGGCCCCCAGATAGAAGAGCCCAGCTCAACCCCAAGGGGCCCCGGATAGAAGAGTCGAGCTAAGCCCCAGGGGCCCTGGATAGTAGAACCCAGCTCAGTCCCAGGGGCCCCCGGATAGAAGAGCCCAGCTCATTCTCAAGGGCCCCTGGCGACAAGAGCCCAGCTCAGCCCGAGGGGCTCCGGATAGAAGAGCCCAGCTCAGACCCAGGGGCCTCGGATAGAAGAGTCCAGCTCAGCCCCAGGGTCCCTGGATAGTAGAACCCAGCTCAGCCCCAGGGGCCCCGGGATAGGAGAGCCCAGTGTGATAATATGCTTTGTACCTTTAATTCTTGGAATCCTATTAGGGGTTCTTGTCTAGAATGTAGACAACTCGGCAGAAATATTTAAATTTAATTGTAAAGTGAAGTTTATTTAAAACATTACGGGCCGAAAAGGAGCGCGAGCAGTGACAAGCGCGAGCTAGAAGTAAGCGCGAGCTGAAAGGGAGCGTGAGCTGTGAAGAGCGCGAACTGACGTAAGCACGAGCTGAGTGTGATACGTGCTACGCGTCACCTGCGTTTCATCTATGCGTTCCATCTTCAGTGAAAGAGCGCATTTCTTTCCATGCGTTTCATCTGTGCGTTCCACCGTCTGTGAATGTTCGGATTTGTTTCGTCACAATATCGGTGTGTTCTACCTTCAGTGAAACAGCGCATTGTTCTACCTTCAGTGAAACAGCGCATGTTATATCGTCACAATATCTCCACTCCACTCAACTCTAATAAGAGAGAGCATTGTTACCTACTACTACTTCTCAGCGAGATTAAGACTTTTACTCATTTTAACTCTGTGCAGACCAGCTTGATAAATCGTTCCTTCAAAAAAAGGTGTGGAAGTTATATTAAAAAAAACTCGAACATTTTTCTGCCACACTTCTTTATATTTAAACAAAAAGGAAAAGAAAAGAACTTGTATGTATTAAAGTACTTTTTAAAAAAAATATATAATAAACAAGTGAACATTTAATATTTAAAAAAAGCTAAGAGCATTAAAGGAAGACAAAAAAATGCAGAATGTTACTCAACCAGCATTTTTCTTAGTTAGCCCCGGAGAACCTAATGTAAAGTGGAAAAAGTGGAAGAAAATGTTTGCGAATTATGCCAGAGTATGCGGTACAAATTTGAGTGCGGAAAGGAAACTTGCTCTTCTTCTACATTGTCTGGGTGGTGAAGGACAAGATGTTTTAGAACACCTACCAGATTTACCTGCGGCAGAACAAAGAAATTTGAACGAATATGAGATTGCCATATTACAATTGGACCGTCACTACTTACCAAGGTTAAGCACTATAATGGAACGATATCACTTTGAGAGAACAAAAAAAAGATGAGACAGTTGAGGAATATGTATCATCGCTAAGAAAATTCGCTTCTTCGTGCAATTTTGGACAAACTCTTGACAAAAGAATACGTGATCAATTTGTTTTGAGGTGTGCACATGATGACATTAGAAAAGAGTTATGGTTGAAAGATGAACCTCCACTTGAGGAAGTTTTAGTTATCACAAAACAAGTGGAGCATATGACTAAATGTGTAGGTGAATTAAAAAAAGAAAAAGAGAAACCTGAAACAAAGGAAGAAACTAAGGTGGAAGATGTTGTATGTCAAGTAAAAAAGCAGGAGGGTGGTTTTGTGCAAGAAAAATGTAATGAATCCTAACATGTCTAGTGCTTCATATTCTGCTCAAACTAGTAAGTTTTCTTGTTTCAGATGTGGTCAAACATCACATTTAGCAAATTCCCCAACTTGCCCTGCGTTAAAAATTGTGTGTAACGTATGTGGAAAGAGAGGGCATTATGCAAAGTTCTGTAGAACAAACATGTTAAAAGGTGATGTAATGAAAAAAAGGTGGTCTCAACCTCAAGTTAGAACCGTGAGTTTTGAGATAAAATGCAATAAGACTGATCATCCTTCACATTTGGTGAAAGTAGAGAATAGGATGATAAATTTCAAGTTTGATTCTTGTTCTCGCATTACCATAATTGATGAGAAATTATTTAAGGAGACTTTTCCAAGCACTCCTAAATTAATGAGATCTGATATATCACCTTTAGGTTATAGTGACAAACCAATAAAAATCTTAGGGTATTTTTTGGGTGAGATAGAATTGGGCAGTCGAATAACTGTTGGTAAAGTATATGTAGCAAAGAAAGGTGATGTGTTATTGGGGTGGTTACATCAAAGGGAACTTGGTGTGAAACTCGATCCCAATGCCTCACCTCAAGTTCAAATTCAGGAAGTGCATGAGAGTGACGACAAGATGTTTACGTGGCTATAAACATCATATCAAACTGAAAGAGAATGCTATTCCTATTGTAGCAAAAGTGAGGAGAATCCCTTTGGTAGAACAAACGAAAGTTCAAGAAGAAATTGACAAGCTGATTAGTAATGGAATAATTGAGCCTGTAGAGGCAACTGAGTGGTTGGATCCTATTGTTGTCGCGAAGAAACCGACAGGCGAAATTCGTCTTTGCATTGATTTAAGGTCACTGAATAAGGAAGTAGTTGTGGATAGGTTTCCGTTACCAAACATTGATGAGTTGGTTGGCACTTTGGGTGCAGCAAAATACTTCACCACTCTTGACCTAGCATCTGCCTACCACCAGGTAGAACTGGATGAGTCCTCCCAGGAGCTGACGGCTTTCATCACTCCTATGGGAACATTTAAATACAAAAGAATGCCCTTTGGTCTTGTTTCGGCAGCTTCTGTATTTCAAAGACACATGGCTAAGATTTTGAAAGGTTTGTGTGGTGTGAAGTGTTATAGGATGATTTGTTGATATTGGAAATAATTTGCGTGAACATAATGAATGTGTGTGTCTTGTTCTTAGACGTTTGGGTGAAGCTGGTATGTCCTTGAAGAAAAGTAAGTGCAAATTCGGTGTACAAGAAGTAAATTATCTTGGACATAGAAATACTGGTGAGGGTGTTTTCCCCAAAAAAGAACTAGTAGAGACAATTTCAAAGATAAACAAACCTGTTAATAAGGATGAGTTACTTTCCTTTTTGGGGATGGTTGAGTTCTATGGAAAGTTTATCACTAATTTTGCGGAAAAGACACATAGCCTGAGGAAGTTGACTGCTAAGAATGCTGTTTTTGATTGGTCTGATGAGTGCAGAAAAGAATTTGAAGGTATAAAAATGGAATTAAATAAGGCTCCATCTCTGCATGCCTTTGTCCCTGGTCTTCTGACTTTTATGTTCACTGATGCCAGTGATAAAGGCCTTGGAGCTATTTTGTTGCAAAGGAAAGATGGGCGAGATTTATTGATTTGTTCTTCATCGAGGTGCCTTAGGGGTGCGGAAATGAATTACTTGGTAATAGAGAAGGAGTCTCTTGCCATTTTTTGGGCTTTGAGGAAATTTAGGAATTTGATCTGGGGCTCAAAGGTGCGTGTTTTATCGGATCATAAGCCCTTAAGAGAAGTATTTTCAAAGAAGGGTTTGGATGCCATTTCTTCAAGAATTAGAAAATGGGTGATCTCATTACAGGAGTTTGATTTTGAGGTGGATTACATTCCTGGTGTGGCTAATAAGTCAGCGGATTGTTTATCAAGACTAGTTAGTGTAGAGAATTTCAAGAAGAAGATTCTTATGAAACAGATGACAATATCAGTGTTTGTGAAGTTACGGAAGGAGCTGTTGAGGAATGTGAATGGAGGACTGAGTTGGATAAAGATGAAGAGATTTCTAAGGTTATTTGTTCCTTGAAGAACCATAGTCGTTTAGAAAAACCATGGTTATTGGTTTCACATGAACTTTCTATTACTGATGATGGTCTTCTCACTCATGGGATGAAGTTAATTCCACCAGTTGGTATTAGAAAAAAATTGTTATCTCATGCTCATTGTGGACACCTAGGCATTGTCAAGACTAAGGAAATTCTCTGTTTGAAGTTTTGGTGGCCTGGAATGGATCTAGAAATAGAGAGAATAGTGAGAGATTGTCCTGAATGTTGTGCAAGTGATAAAGACTAGACAGATGCCCATGGTAAAAAGGACTTTACCCAATCATCCTTGGGATGAGGTTGCTATCGACATTGTGGGTCCTTTGTCAGGAGTTTCTGATACTCCATTTTTAATTGTTGTGATAGATTTATATTCGAGATGGATTGAGGTGTCTGCTGTAAGAGACATAATTTCAGATGCTGTTATCAAATTTTTGGATGGTGTTTTTTTAAAAGAAAGTTTTCCCAATAGTTTACTTTCAGATAATGGGCCTCAGTTTTGTTCGAAGTTATCTGAGGATTATTTAAAGAAGTGTGGTGTGGCCCATAAGAAATGTTCTTTGTATCATCCTCAGTCGAATGGTGCTGTCGAGAGAGTTAACAAGACCCTTAAAGAAGCTATTCAGTTGGCAAGGTCTTCTGGCTTAGACTGGAAGGTATCTCTTAAGGACAGAATTACTAGTTATCGCATGGCTCCTCATTCCACTACTGGGAGATCTCTTTTTGAGTTGTTCAAGGGAAGGGTTTCAAATACTTTGTGGTGTCCAGGCTGGATGAAGTTGAACAAAGGTTTTGTTGATAATAGCGTTGGGGAATGGAGATGTAAGGAATTAGACAAACAAATTACTAGGAAAGAATATTTTGATAGTAGAAAGTCTGTTAAATTTCAAAAGTTCAAACTTGGTGATCTTGTTCGCATCAGAGCTCCTGTGGGGTGTAGGCCTTGGTCAAAGTTTACTGAGGTTCGCTCTGTGGTGAAAATCTTCAGGAATGCTGTCAAGACGGATGATGGGAGGATAAGGAATAACAGTTGTGTGGTTTTGGTTGATTCAAGGTTGCCGGTTGTTGAAAGTGCTCACAGTGTTGAGGCTGGTTCAGGCAATTTCCGTGACTATTCTCCTGGGTTTCCGAGTTTGTCATTTTTTTCTAGAATGGGTCAAAGAGTGCGTAGACCTCCCTCTTACTTAAAAGATTATGTTTAAGTTTTTTGTTTTTTTTCTTTCTTTCTTTCTTTGTTTTGTTAGAAAGGGAGATGTGTGATAATATGCTTTGTACCTTTAATTCTTGGAATCCTATTAGGGGTTCTTGTCTAGAATGTAGACTTCCCTTGAAGTCAGTTGATCGTTTGAACTTCGTGGATGAGGTTATTAAATACCCACTTACTTGAATCTGATGACTCCTGCTTCTTCATTTAATGTGGTAAACACCACACCCAGCTCAGCCCCAGGGGCCCAGGATAGAAGAGCCCAGCTCATCCCAGTTGCCCCTCGATAGTAGAACCCAGCTCAGCCCCAGGGGCCCCAGATAGAAGAGCCCAGCTCAGCCCCAGGGGACCCAGATAGAAGAGCCCAGCTTAGCCCCAGGGACCCCTGCATAGAAGAGCCCAGCTCAGCCCAGCTCCTGCAGAGATTCCCTCCAGGATTATTCAGTCTATTTCTACAAACACAGCAGAAGGTGCTGAAAATCCATCCCTCCCTGCTCTCTGTGAGCGAGCCCCCCCCCCCTTACTTGAGGCGTCTTGGGTCATGGTTCCCCCACGTGTGGGTGTCCGGGCGGTCCGGTCTTCCCTGCCCACTCCGAGACCCAGCATCTTAACCTTAGAAGACCCGCTATACTAATAGGTAAGTGTTCGTACAAATGTACGATTATTTATTCCTACTCTATTTGAGTTCAGATAAAAAGTATGAAAAAGAGATGGGAAAACAAAGGGTAGAGAATTACATTATTTGGTTCCCATCCACCTCCCACCCAATTATCCCTGAGGAATCATTAAGTCCTTTAGATTTGACATCATATCGGAGATTTACAGTCTCTGTCTTTAGTTACGCTTTAGGATTAGTTGTGAGTTTCGGGGAGCGGTGAGGGCCAGTCTCAGTAAGTTCTTTCAGATATGCCTCTGCCAAAGGGGCAAAAAGTTGTCGCAACCTCCACCGGCGTTCTACTGTTGCATGAGCAAAGTCAGGGCGTGCAAAGAAGCTGATTCCTTTAAATTCTCTTTTACTAGTAGTTCTGGCAATATCGTAGATAATTTCTCTCAAAAGAAAGTTCCCAAAGTGGACCAGAATAGCTGTTGGGTATTTATTTGCCTTATGTGAGTATTTCGGGGCTATCAGGGGAAAACGATGAGCCCGTTGGATCTCTCTCTCTAAATCCCACGATTGTATTTCTGGGAGGGCTGTTTTTAAGAGTTCCGATATGAACCCCTTTGGATCGTTTCCTTCTGCTCCTTCTGGAATTCCCAGAATTCGTAGGTTGTTTCTCCTTTCTCTGTTTTCCAAGTCCTCCACTTTGGTCATAAGATCTTCAATTATACCTGACTGCTGCTTTTCCTTAGTTTGTAGATTGAGTACATCTGACTCGAGGTTCTCTGTACGAGTTTCAATTGATTTCATTCTATCCACTATTTCTGAACAAGTATTGTCGATTTTTTGGATGGAGCCCTGTAGTTTTTTGATTGCAGCATGATTCTGTTGATTATCTGTTTTCACGTCCGCATGAAAGTGCTTTATAGACTTGAGGACATCACTCAAGGATGTTTCTGGATGGATTTCTAATCTTACACTAGCCTTATCCATATTTTCGCTTCCTCCTTCTTCGTTGGTCAATTGTTTATGATAGGATCTCCCATCCAGTTTAGGAGTTGAGTTTTTCCGTGCATGTCTTTTCTTAGCCTTAACTTGCTCTGGATTACTCCCCTGATCAGTGGTTTCATCATAGGTTGGTCGTTGCGCTCTCCTGTATTTTGTTCTTCCTTTTGTCACCTCTTTTTTCGGGAGTATTGTCTTGCCTTGATTCATTTATTTCCTTCTCATCGGGGTGGTCTGGGGCCACTATGGTGGTAGCATCCGGTTCTTGATCATCGCTCATTCCACTGCTCTCTGTTGTATCACCGGAGATTGAGAGTCCGGTTTCGTATATATCAGAATCCCCCTCATCAGCAGATTCTTCGTTTGACGTCTCTGAGCAGCAGGGTTGTATTATCGTGCGCAACTGTTCTGATTCCGA
Organism: Lissotriton vulgaris; assembly: GCF_964263255.1. NCBI lineage: Eukaryota > Metazoa > Chordata > Amphibia > Caudata > Salamandridae > Lissotriton > Lissotriton vulgaris. Next base: position 15,341 of record NW_028254346.1, on the reverse strand, counting down.
ATTGTCTTTTTTAATAGCTGTTGCCTTAGTAGATTAGTTATCATTAGGCTGGTGTTGTAAGATCACGTTTTTTGATGCTTTCACGATGTCGATACCATTGCTGACCTGTATTGCTTTGATTCCTTTTCTAGGAGGGAGGCCGATTGCTGGGTCTTCCCGGTCTGGATCTGGTTCAAGTCTTTGGACATCTGACATAATACGTTGGGGTTTTCCATTTTTCCCTCCTACGTTTGAATTTTCCCGAGGAAGTAGGCTGAATATAGTAGAAATCCTGGGTTGATTCTCCCCTGGTTGTCCGGTAGTTTTAGCTGCCGCTTTTAGATCTTTGATGGTTTGTAGGCGTTTTTCTTTTTTAGCCATAAGCTCTAACTGCTCGTCAGTGTTAGTGTCGTTGTTATCTTCACTGTCTTCCTTAGTATCACTATACTCACAGTTATTTAATTTTTCATGTTTTTTTACTTCACTTGTCGCTTCCTTTTTTTCTTTTTCTTTTTCATTTTGACTTGTGCCCTTAATCTTATTTTTTTCCTTGCTTTCTATGCTTTTTTGTTTTTCGTGACTTTCTTTCCTGATTTTATCTATCTTGTCTGTTTTATCTACTTGTGCTTTGGATCCTCTCGTCTCAATTCTTCTTTGTGTGTTATTGTTGTTGATTAGTTTCTGTGAGCTAATCCCTGTTTCTTGTTTCGGGATGTTTTCTCTATCCTCTACACCTGTGTTTTTTAGGGTTAATTCACCTTGATTGGTTTGTTCCTCTGTCATTTCTGAAGCTTTCTGGATTTTGGTTATCTCCTTCTGAGAGCTGGTTTGATCCATCATTTGATCAGCAGTTCTACACCTCTTGGTCATCTCGACTTTTCCCCTTCTCTGTGTTACGTCCCTTGTTGTAGACACAGTTGATGTTGTTGCGTTAGAGACTTTCCTTGGCCCAAATGAACGTCTAGCGTTCTTCTTTTTTTTGACAAATTCTACAGTAACCTCCGTTGGTTTGTTGGCTACAGGTACAGTTGTTGTCTCTCTTGTCGTTATCTTTCTTATCCTTGCTTGTCTGGTATCTCTTGTTATTGCTATTGCTATGGCTACTTCAAGTCGATACAACCCGAGTGCTTTTCCAGTCCTGCTAGCAATTGCAATAGTTCTAGGGTTTGTAGAGGTTGTAGTTTTCAGCCATAGCGCTGTGCGCGCTGTACGTGTTTTAACAGTTGAAAGCAATAGTGTTGACAATAGTGATTGTCTTACATTTTTTGACAGGTTTGTCATGGGGGTGGTCTATGGAGATGTTGACCACCTTTCAGTTTCAGTTGCTGTTTCTGTGTCTCTGACGGTGCCCCTTAGGTGCCTTGTTGCCTTGTTATTTGTTATTTGTTGCCCTTGCTGCTATATTCGATAAATATATATATTACTATTGCTTCAATTCTATTGGTTTTTTTTTAGAATCCTTCCCCCCCCCAAGCCGTTTGTCGTTGCAGCAGTGGACTGCTGTTGATTTTTTCCAAATATTCACTATTTGCGGTACCCAGGGTCACAGGACCGCAGGAGTTATTCAGCTCCGGTTTCGGCCTCGTAGAGCGTGAAGGAGCGTTGCCTGGCAACCGAACGTGAGGCCTTAAAGCTGCGCAGCACTGGTCCGCGGATGACGTCGTCCAGCAACAGCAGCTCCGTAGAGCAGATCGGCACGGCACAACGAGCACAACGAGGGGCGCCAGTAGACAGCTGCAGAGGCAGAGGCTCGAGGCTTGAGGCGAAGAAAAAGGCAGCTGCGAAAGGCAGTGAAAAGGCAATGGTAGCGGGAGGCAGCGGGGGGCAGCAGTGACTGAATGACGGTAAGACCGAACAGCAACAAAAACAGCAAGCAGATGCATGGGTCGAAAGGCTGACGGGGGATAGAGAAAATCAGTACATGATTAAGTGATTAAGTGCTAGGCTGGGTTTTTAGCTTTGACTCACGTTTCTCTGTTTTTCTCTGTAATGTCTTAGGTTCCTCCGGCCCAGATTATTGTCCGCTTTTTCCGCTTTTCGCTACTAGCTGACCCAGTTTCTATTCCTAATCCGGTTTTTCCTTTTTAGAAATTCTCAGCCCTCGGTCCGCAGATTCTCCCTCACTCTCTCACTCCGAATCCATTCCACAGTGACTATAGTAACTATAGTCGGTTTTCTCGTTTTTTCTTGTTTCCTTTCCTCAGGGGATTTAGGATGGTCAGACCTTACTTAATCCATCTGTATGCAGGCAGGCATTCGTGCAGGCAGGCGAGCAGGCCTTAGCTTAGCAAACATCTCGGAGCTGGTAACCTCGGAGCTGGTGAGCAGACGACCTCTCACTCAGACGCCATCTTGCCTACCCAAAAAAAAGGGAGGGATGGAAAGGGAGAGGGAGGAGGAGGGGGGGCGGGGCTCACCCAGCTTACATTACTAACTACTAATAAAATCAGACATACTAGTAACTTTTCATCAAGGCCACAAATACAACTTGGACAGCCAGAATACCTAGAAAAAAACACCAAATTTCGATGGCCTCACTAAAAATTGTTTCTGCTAATATCTGTGGACTAAATGATATACGTAAAAGGCAAAATGTAGCTATAGCTCTCCGATCAATCGGAGCCAATATTATTTGCCTCCAAGAGACGCATATAGAAGGACGGGAAAAAAAACTACTACAAACTTTGGGGTACACATTGATCACAGCCACAACACAACCTACAAAAACCCGCGGAGTTGCTATCCTGGCATCAGATAAAGAAATCAAATTTCCCCGCACTGCAGCAGAGAAATTCGGGAGATGGGTGATCGCCGAATGTATCTATGGGGCTGGGAAGCGTATAACTATCTGCTCCATTTATGGATGCGTTACTGACGATCCAGATTTTCTGGAATTTATCACCAGCAAATTATCCGACTGGCCACCACCGATTGTTATGTGTGGGGACTTTAATCTAAACCTACCGTCAGATTGGATTTATGATCAAAATTTCAAATATAACGGTAGGAAACCTAGGGTATTCAGGGAATTTGTAACGCTATGTAAAACACAGGGATGAACAGATTTATGGCAATATAAGTTCCCCCAAAATGTGGGATACACCTATTTTTCACATCCCCATCAAACATTTTCAAGATTGGATTATATGCTAATCTCAAATAATATTATAACAAAGTGCCACCTGGAAAAACTCCCTATGGTGTTTTCGGATCATAACCCCTTGCTTTTAAAAATAGATATTGATAGAATACAGCAAGATCAGGTTAGTTGGACATTTGAAAGGACACTATTAATGAACGAAAAATACTGCCAAATGATGGAAAAATGGATACCAGAATTCCTTGAAGATAATATAGGCAGTACATCCCTAGATGTGGTCTGGGACACACTCAAAGCTGCTATCAGGGGTGAAACAATCCGATTCTCCATAAGATATAACAAGGAAAAAAAAAACAATAACTGAATTAAATAGGAAACTAGCCGAAGCTGAGGAGGAAGTTGTAAAAACTGTTGTAGCAGGTCAAAATACTGAAAGTGTACTACAAAAGGTGTCAATAGCCAAAAACAGAATAATTGAAATCTTTGCTACAAGAGCTATTGACAAGGCTACCTCAAATAAAGAAAAGGCTTACGAATTAAATGAGCAAGTAGGGCATCACTTAGCTGTCCACACAAGAAATCAAAATATTATAAATACTATAAAAGAAATCAAAGATAAAAATAATCTATTAACGCAATACCCAGAAGTAATTAAAGCAGAATTTCAGGCATATTATCAAAATCTATATACAGAGACAGATAAAAATCAACATCTAATCAACACATATCTAGACCAAGAACCGAGACCTAAATTTTCACAAAATGATTATGATAGCCTTGAAGCTGTACCCCAATGGATCGAGATTCTACTCTCTATTAACAGCTTGCCTTCGGGGAAAGCCGCAGGATTGGACGGTATACCAGTCGAATTTTATGTAACATTTTACAAACCACTAAAACAATACTCACGGCTCTTATGATTCAAGTATTCATAACGGAAAACCACCAAAATCTTGGTCAATGGCAAAAATAGTAATCTTCCCCCCAAAAAAACAAGGATCCAACTGAACTCGGATCATACCGCCCCATAACTCTGATTAACTGCGATTCAAAAATCTATTCTAAGATGTTAGCCACCCGATTAGCCCCGATCATCCATAAAATCGTATCAGTACGAGAACATGGATTTGTCCCCGGTCGCTCAACTACAGATCACATACAAAGGGTGATTACTCTCTTCGATATAACAGATGTCACAGGAGACCCTATGGCACTTATATTATTGGATGCAGAAAAAGCATTCGATAGGGTCTCCTGGCAATATCTTTGGACAGCCATGACAAAGAGTGGAATTGGAGATCAATTCATTAACGCTATTCAGAGCTTATATTATAAACCAGAAGCCGTTGTGATGATAAATGGCGGAATGACGGGTAAGATCAAAATAACTAGGGGAACCAGACAAGGATGTCCATGCTCACCCTTATTATTTGCAATATTCATCGATCCCTTTATCAGTAAATTAGAATGTAATCAAAATATCTTACCAATAAAAACACCGAACGGAAATACTAAAACACTAGCTTACGCCGATGACATCGCGATCACCACAAGCAATCCCTACGTAACAATAAAGCTGTTAGAAGAAGAGGCCTTACGTTTTGGAGAAATCTCTGGATATAAATTAAATGAAACTAAAACTCAGATAATAATCAACAAAAATATCAACTTAAGGGATGAAAGAAGAGTGGGAAATGCTACATATCTCGGCGTTAATATTACCTCTAATTTGGATGAACTTGTTAAAATCAACATAGATCCGCTTCTAAAACAATCATCGGACAGCCTCAGCAGACTAAACAATTTACATCTAACTCTTATAGGGAGATGCAATGTTATCAAAATGATTTATTTACCGAAATTTTTATATTTTTTTCGCACCATATGTTTAAATTTTGATCCACTAATATTCAAACAAATCGATACACTTTTTTCTCGATTCATATGGGGATATCAAAAAACACGCCGAGCATATAAGCACATCTCACTTCCAAGAATGAGAGGGTGTCTTGCAGCCCCAAAACTTAAAATATATTGGTGGGCTACATTGATGAGTTACAGCAAAGGCTTACTCCTGTCGGATGATTCTCCGATTGTTGAAGGGGACGTCCCTTCTCCGTGCAGACTTATTCTGGGAGCAGAAACTGGTGATCATTTGTGGCGACTAACATACGACAATCACTTCAAAAAAGTCCGATTTAAAACACTGTTAGGCACTTACAACGCTTGGTCTAACATCCGTAAAATACTAGGAATCGGTAGATACTCTCATTACACCAGTCTCATCCGAAATCATAACCTCCCAGGAATATTTCAGGATACGTGCATGATCAGATGGATCAATACCGGGATTACACATTTGGGGGTATTTTTTTCATCATTGGCCATTAAATCTTTCGAGGAATTAAAGATGGAATTTGGGCTTGAACATAGGGATTTTTTTTAAATACCTCCAAATTAGAGATTTCATAATAAAAAAAGGGGGAGGCAGGGCTGAGTTTCAGAAAGTCCCGATAATAGAAGCTATTATGGGCATGATTCCTATCAAAATAGGAGATATTTATAAAACTTTAATCTCACTGCTACCAGATGATCTGGCTAGACATAGTCACAAATGGCAAAACAAACTAAAAATCACTATAGACGGCGTACAATCAGCATTTCAATTCTCTCAAACATCACTAATATCTACGAAATTACAATTATAAGACTTTCTTTCAACTATATTACACACCATCTCAGATTGCCAAATGGAGTATGGGTAAAGGCACAAATTGTCCAAAATGTGCTACACATGCCGCCGATATAGTACACATATTTGCCACATGCAATTCACTAACTATTATCAGATCAGAAATTTCTAAATTTCTTTCTGAAATTTTTCAAAGTCCAGTCGTCATCACGACAACAGAAATAATGTTGGGACTAGAACAAGGTCTAAGATCCAGGGAAACACAGGGCCTGATATCCATATCTATGGCCATCTTCCGGATCTGTTTGGCAACTGGATGGCTGGATCCAACTCCTCCACTATTCCAACAGTGGCGATCAAGACTGCTAGCTAGCTATAGCCTAGAAATAGCTATATACAGGAGGAAGGGGAAACACAGGAAAAAAAGGGTCTCGAGATATGGGGTCCCCTAATTAATTGGCTGCAAGATAATGAATATTGATAGGCAGTAAGTAACTTATAAATTGTGTGAAACTAACATGACTTAATAACTTGCAAACGAATGGGCGAGCGAGTATGGAAATAGAGAATAAATATCTCTAACTTTTATAATTTATTTATCTAATAATCTAGCTACTTTACTCTTTTTCTCCTCTCCCTCTTGTCTATGACTATGTGCTAGTATGTCCTCCATTATATGTTACCATATTTAACAAGATTTAGTGAAACAAGTGTATATATTTATGCCTTTGTAATGGAATTCTTGACCAAAAAAGTTTATAAGCTGGATGGGCATGGGTGGGGAGGGACAAAGGGTGGGAAGGGACTAAATTCAAAATGCACTGAATAAAGAACTGTTTAAAAAAAAAGAAGGTGCTGACAATCTCCTACCTGAGCGGAGAACTGTGCAGACATGTCCAGGATCTCTCCTCCCCCTGGGGCAGGTCTGGGGTCTGAGGGGGTGATGAAGGTAGCTGCACTCCAGACAGGGCTCCTTCCTCCTCTGCAGCACACGAGGAGAGATAGAAAATGATGTCACAACCGCTGCTGGTGCTGTCTCTGCCGCTGCTGACCCGGAAGAGGAAACTGTTCTCCCTTTCACCCAATGTGCAGCTCAGTGGATTTCATCAGCAGGGGAGGATCGCCCACTGGTGGCCGCTGATGGAACCGCCGCCTCCAGTCTCTAGGACTGAATTTGAAATGACAGCCTGAATTTCATTAAATAGATGAAAATGTGTATGCAACTCACTGTTAGAATAATTCTAGACAGCGTTTTTCTAATTTCCCTGTTTCTGTGGGTAAATCTTTATATTTGTTAGGGCTGTGTACACTCAAACAGCATTTCAACGGTTTGCCCCAAATTAAATTTTGCATTTCTCTGCAATGTTTACCTCCTCACTCCCTTCAAAGTTTCACTTATAAAATAAAGAAAGATTAAGAAGATTGTAGTCACAATAACTTCATAAGACAGAACAATCAGGTTTGACTCTCACAGATTTCTCCCTCAGTGGATGGTCCCATGGCAATGAGTGAACGGTGCCGGGTCTGAGGATGAGAGGGTATTCCAGCACTAACTAATGCCAGACTCCTTCATACAGGCTCTTATTAGAGTTACCACCTCTTGGTCATGTTTTAAGAGTTTGCAAAGGCACGTATATTATTCTTCAATAGGACTTTGTGTAAAATTGTTTGTATTATTTATTAACATGGCTCTGCTGTCTTTGTTTACTTTAACTATGAGTCAGGATTCATTAAGGCAGTTCTAGAACACATTGAACAAGTGATTTTTACTTATATTTGATATTTTAACTTTGCACTTATTGAAGAAAACAATATCAGCGTTAGGTTATTTTCCTACTTTTTGTACTGGCCGGAGCATTAAAATACTGGCCATACCACGCCTATAAAAGACCAGCCAGGTGGTAACCCTCTCTCCTATCATAGGTCACTCCTCGACCACGCACCATCAATGTGCGGTTGCAGGAGGGCTTCGTAGCACTGTCAGGCAAGTTGCATTTGTTGCCTCCACAATTACATCAGATCCGACAGGCACACATCAGAGCATTCAAAGTCTCACTCATCATAAGTGACACTCACACATTTAGAGGTTGTGCTGAAGTCTCACTCACACCTTGCTGAATCTTATCACTGGGAGACGGGAGGGGGTCCTAGTACTCTATATGTGACTTTGCTCGTACTTCCACTGTGTGCGAAGTAGCCGCTTACAACTAAAGAGGGAGACACTATTCACTTCATAGAGTTCAGCAAACCCACTGTCCTACAATTTGATATCACTACATTTTCAATATTTCACCTTGACAGCCGCACAGATTATACATTTCGTGTAATGTTAATTTGGATGTCTGTATTCATGATTTGGATTTTACCTATGAACTCATCATTCCTATAATTTCACTAATATCTCTTCCTCTGACATTATCATAGTCAAATGTTATGTGACATCACTTCATGTGAGGTCATCAGTAGGATAATTTATTTCGGCTCCTAAGAATCTAAAAGATTCGAGCTCTGTGAAGCACATACATGAGCGCTCCTTTGGAGTAAGGGCAGGCACACAACGCCCATAGGGCTCAAAGGGCTTCAGCCTCCCTCTCTCCCCCCCTCACCCCCCCCGTCGTGGGTGTCAGCCCAGGCTGAGACAGCTTCCCGTGCACACACACAGACAGTTTTTAAGCTGCTGTAGCCGGGCTGATCTAGCATCCGTCTTATTGCCGCCGCACATGAGTACTTCACAGGTCTTTAAAAGGCCATTTATTTGTTAGCGAGGCTTTGTTGCTGTTTCACCCCTTCTTAGAGCTCCTGCAACTCCACTCTGCCTATTGCTGGAAGAATTAGCCCCCCCCCCCGAAAATATTTGTAGCCCCCCCCCCTCGAAATTTGGCTCTAGTTGCGCCTCTGAGTAAGGGGGAGAAGCATGGTCTTTGCTGACAGATGAACACATCTGGAAGCAGTACAGGCGCTCCCCTGACACGTTCCTGCCAAGCTATGCTACCAGCATTCAGACCAGAAGAGTGCTGATCTCTGCAAAAAGATATGAAATGTGTGTTTCAGTTTAATTGCACTTCATGTCAGTGTTGTTGAACTTTACAATGGTCACAAAGTGGTTCCTCACTTGCGATCCTACGAGTACCTTCAGTCTCTTATTTTCACGCTGTGCTGTTTCTCCAACTAAATTGCCCTCCAAAAGAGCATACAGTCTTTTCTGAGAGAGAAGTAACAGTTATGTTTCCTGGAGAAAGTGGTTAAAGGCGCTGTCTATGTTTCTGCTGATTCTTGGATGTGACTAAAGTGAGTCAAATTCTGTGCCGAGGTGGGTTCACTAAGAGAAGCCCTTCAAAAGGTACATTGACGCTGTATGAATCTGGCTTTGTATATGGTATGCCCACTAGGTTGTCATTCCATGCACAAAGATCAGGGGTTCCCCTAAAAGTGTGCAGGGCTCAATGTAAATCCCAAAGTGCTCTAATAGTGGGAGTGAGGGCGAGCAGCCTTAGGCCTCAATGTAAATCCCAAAGTGCTCTGCTAGTGGGAGTGCGGGCGAGCAGCCTTAGGCCTCAATGTAAAACCCAAAGTGCTCTGTTAGTGGGAGTGCGGGCGAGCAGCCTTAGGCCTCAATGTAAATCCCAAAGTGCTCTGTTAGTGGGAGTGCGGGCGAGCAGCCTTAGGCCTCAATGTAAAACCCAAAGTGCTCTGTTAGTGGGAGTGCGGGCGAGCAGCCTTAGGCCTCAATGTAAATCCCAAAGTGCTCTGTTAGTGGGAGTGCGGGTGAGCAGCCTTAGGCCGCAATGTAAATCCCAAAGTGCTCTGTTAGCGGGAGTGCGGGCGAGCAGCCTTTGACCTCAATGTAAAACCCAAAGTGCTCTATTAGCGGGAGTGCGGGCGAGCAGCCTTTGACCTCAATGTAAATCCCAAAGTGCTCTGCTAGTGGGAGTGCGGGCGAGCAGCCTCAGGCCTCAATGTAAATCCCAAAGTGCTCTGCTAGTGGGAGTGCGGGCGAGCAGCCTTAGGCCTCAATGTAAAACCCAAAGTGCTCTGTTAGTGGGAGTGCGGGCGAGCAGCCTTAGGCCTCAATGTAAATCCCAAAGTGCTCTGTTAGTGGGAGTGCGGGCGAGCAGCCTTAGGCCTCAATGTAAAACCCAAAGTGCTCTGTTAGTGGGAGTGCGGGCGAGCAGCCTTAGGCCTCAATGTAAAAACCCAAAGTGCTCTATTAGATGGAGTGGGGGCGAGCAGCCTTAGGCCTCAATGTAAAACCCAAAGTGCTCTGTTAGATGGAGTGGGGGCGAGCAGCCTTAGGCCTCAATGTAAAACCCAAAGTGCTCTGTTAGTGGGAGTGCGGGCGAGCAGCCTTAGGCCTCAATGTAAATCCCAAAGTGCTCTGTTAGTGGGAGTGCGGGCGAGCAGCCTTAGGCCTCAATGTAAAACCCAAAGTGCTCTGTTAGTGGGAGTGCGGGCGAGCAGCCTTAGGCCTCAATGTAAAACCCAAAGTGCTCTGTTAGATGGAGTGGGGGCGAGCAGCTTAAGGCCTCAATGTAAAACCCAAAGTGCTCTGTTAGATGGAGTGGGGGCGGGCAGCATTAGGCCTCAATGTAAAACCCAAAGTGCTCTGTTAGATGGAGTGCGGGCGAGCAGCCTTAGGCCTCAATGTAAAACCCAAAGTGCTCTGTTAGTGGGAGTGCGGGCGAGCAGCCTTAGGCCTCAATGTAAATCCCAAAGTGCTCTGTTAGTGGGAGTGCGGGCGAGCAGCCTTAGGCCTCAATGTAAATCCCAAAGTGCTCTATTAGTGGGAGTGCGGGCGAGCAGCCTTAGGGCTCAATGTAAATCCCAAAGTGCTCTGTTAGTGGGAGTGCGGGCGAGCAGCCTTAGGGCTCAATGTAAATCCCAAAGTGCTCTGTTAGTGGGAGTGCGGGCGAGCAGCCTTAGGCCTCAATGTAAAACCCAAAGTGCTCTGTTAGTGGGAGTGCGGGCGAGCAGCCTTAGGCCTCAATGTAAATCCCAAAGTGCTCTGTTAGTGGGAGTGCGGGCGAGCAGCCTTAGGCCTCAATGTAAATCCCAAAGTGCTCTGTTAGTGGGAGTGCGGGCGAGCAGCCTTAGGCCTCAATGTAAATCCCAAAGTGCTCTGTTAGTGGGAGTGCGGGCGAGCAGCCTTAGGCCTCAATGTAAATCCCAAAGTGCTCTGTTAGTGGGAGTGCGGGCGAGCAGCCTTAGGCCTCAATGTAAATCCCAAAGTGCTCTGTAAGTGGGAGTGCGGGCGAGCAGCCTTAGGCCTCAATGTAAATCCCAAAGTGCTCTGTTAGTGGGAGTGCGGGCGAGCAGCCTTAGGCCTCAATGTAAAACCCAAAGTGCTCTGTTAGTGGGAGTGCGGGCGAGCAGCCTTAGGCCTCAATGTAAATCCCAAAGTGCTCTGTTAGTGGGAGTGCGGGCGAGCAGCCTTAGGCCTCAATGTAAATCCCAAAGTGCTCTGTTAGTGGGAGTGCGGGCGAGCAGCCTTAGGCCTCAATGTAAATCTCAAAGTGCTCTGTTAGTGGGAGTGCGGGCGAGCAGCCTTAGGCCTCACACAGAGAGTGGAAGACATTTATTGCACAACATTGAGCAATAATGGACACACGGCTCAATGAGGAGATCCACACCACTTTTGGAAAAATATACTTTGTTTGTATTTTATTTTAAGACCAAGATCTTCGCAAAAAGGTAAGTACATTTTTTAAAAAAAAACACTTTTCGCTTTTAAAAGTTGGCATTTAGAATATGTTTGAAGCAATTCAATGTTCCCTATGGTGAAAACAATAATGCAGTTTAACAGGTAAGTTCCCCACTTACAAATCCAGTATTCGGGCCCAAAGGTCAGCAAGGAGCACGGGTTAGGTGAGTACCAACACTGCACCACTAGCAGCACAGGGGCGGCTGAGTGCAGAGGTCAGAGTCAGAGTTCGGCCCAATGCTTTTCAATCAATCAATCAATCAATCAGAACAATTTGTAAAGCGCGCTACTCACCAGGAAGGGTCTCAAGGCGCTGGGGGGGGGCGTTACTGTTCAAAAAGACAGGTCTTGAGTTGCTTCCTGAAGGAGAGATGGTCCTGGGTCAGCCGTAGGTGGATGGGGAGGGAGTTCCATGCCTTGGCCGCCAGTTAGGAGAAGGATCTCCCTCTGGCGGTGGCTCTGCGGATGCGTGGTACGGTGGCGAGGGCGAGGCTGGTCAATCGCAGCTGGCGGGTGGGCGTGTAGAAAGTGAGGTGGTTGTTGAGGTATTTGAGGCCCAGGTCGTGGAGAGCTTTGTGTGCGTGGGTGAGGAGTCTGAACGTGATCCTCCTGCTGACGGGGAGCCAGTGCAGGTCTCTCAGGTGGGCCGAGATGTGGTTGTGGCGGGGGATGTCCAGGACGAGTCGTGCGGAGGCGTTCTATATGCGTTGAAGTCTTTTCTGTAGTTTGGCTGTGGTTCCCGCAGTCCATTCGGCTGGTGACGAGTGCCCGGGTGACCGTTTTCCTGGTTTCGTGGGGATCCATCGGAAGATCTTACGGAGCATGCGCTGGGTGTTGAAGCAGGATGACGATACGGCGTTGACTTGTCTGGTCATTGCGAGGGCGGAGTCCAGGATGAAGCCCAGGTTTCGTGTGTGGTCCGTTGGCTTGGGGGTGGTGCCCAGGGCAGGGGGCCACCAGGAGTCGTCCCAGGCGGAGGGGGATGATCCTAGGATGAGGACTTCCGTCTTGTCTGAGTTCAGCTTCAGGCGGCTGTTCTTCATCCATTCGGCGACGTCCTTCATTCCCTCGTTTAGGCTGGCTCTGGCGTTTGCCGGGTCGTTGGTGAGGGAGAGGATCAGCTGGGTGTCATCGGCGTTTGAGATGATGTTAAGGTTCTGTTGGCGTGCGATGGCTGCGAGGGGGCTCATGTAGATGTTGAAGATGGTGGGGCTGAGCGAGGATCCTTGAGGTACGCCGCAGATGACTTCGGTGGCCGCGGATCGGAATGGGGGGAGGCAGACTCTCTGGGTTCTTCCGGCGAGGAACGAGGTGATCCACTCCAGTGCTTTCCTTTGGATTCCGATGTTGCTGAGGCGCTGTATTAGGGTGCGGTGGCAGACTGTGTCGAATGCTGCAGAGAGGTTCAGGAGGATGAGAGCAGCTGTTTCCCCATTGTCGAGCAGGGATCTGATGTCGTTGGTGGCTGCAATGAGGGCGGTCTTGGTGCTGTGATTGGCTTGGAAACTGGACTGTGAGGGGTCCAGGGATCAGTTCGTCTCAAGGAAGGTGGTGAGCTGTATGTTGATGCTCTTCTCGATGACTTTGGCAGGAAAAGGGAGGAGCAAGATGGGGCGGAAGTTCTTGAGGTCGGTGGGGTCCGCTGTCGGTTTCTTCAGGAGGGCGCTGAGCTCGGCATGCTTCCAGCTCTCCGGGAAGGTGGCGGTCTTGAAGGAGATGTTGATGATGTTCCGGAGTTGGGGTGCGATGATGGAGCCAGCCTTTTGAAGACGTGGTGGGGGCAAGGGTCGGTAGGGCATCCGAAGTGGATGGTGTTCATCGTGCGGGTAGTGTCTTCGGAGCTGACCGGGGTCCAGTTGCAGAGGGTGGTGGTGGGGGCGTTGTTTCGGTGGTTGGGTGGTGGGTGGTGCTTCAAAGCTGTTGTGTATGTCGGCGATCTTGCGGTGGAAGAAGGAGGCGAGTGAGTCGCAGAGGTCTTGCGAGGGTGTGATGTCGTTGTTTCCCGCAATGGGGTTGGAGAGCTCTTTGACGATGCTGAAGAGTTCCTTGCTGTTGTGGGTGTTGGTGTCCAGGCGTTCTTTGAATGATGTCCTTTTGGTGGTGCGGATCAGCTGGTGGTGTGTGCGGGTGGCGTTCTTGAGGGCGGTCATGTTTTCTGTGGTCTGGTCGTGGCGCCAGGCTTATTCGAGGATGTGTCAGTTTTTCTTGGATGTTTTGAGTTCGTTGGTGAACCACAAAGCTTTTTTGCTGCCGTGTCTGCTGGGAGGGTTCTTCAGTGGTGTGAGGTCGTCGGTGCAGTTGATGAGCCACTGTGTGAAGATGCGGGCTGCTTCGTTGGGGTCTGTCGTGTTGGTGGGAGGGTTCTGGCTGAGGGAGGTGGTGAGCTGGTCGGCGGTGATCTTGCTCCAGCTCCTGCGGGGAACCTGTTGCGGGTGGTGGTGGGTCGTGGTTCTCTTGGTGCTGAAGTGGACGCAGCTGTGATCGGTCCATTGAAGTCCGGTGGAGTGGCTGAAGGCGATGTGCTTGCTGGAGGAGAAGACGGGGTCAAGCGTGTGGCCGGCTTAGTGGGTGGGGGTGTTCACCAGTTGCTTGAGTCTGAGGTTGGCGAGGTTGTCCAGCAGGGTAGTGGTGTTGTTGTCGTTGTTGTTCTCCAGGTGGAAGTTGAAGTCCCCCTAGGAGGATGTAGTCAGAGGAGGTGAGGGCGTGGGGGCTGATGAAGTCTGCGATGGCTTCGCTGATTTGTGTGCGTGGTCCCGGGGGTCTGTAGATGAGAGTGCCTCTGAGGGTGGTCTTGGGGTCCGTGTGTATCTGGAAGTGGAGGTGCTCGGCGGCGGTGAGGGTGTCGTCGGAGTTGGTCGTGATGCGGATGGTGCTCCTGTGGACGATGGCGATGCCTCCTCTGGTCTGGTTGACGCGGTCCTTCCGGGTGATCTTGTATCCGTCCGGGATGGTTATGGCGATGTCGGGTGCTGAGGAGGCGTTCATCCATGTTTCCGTGAGGAAGGCGACGTCTGGAGATGTTGAGTCGAGCAGGTTCCAGAATTCGATGGTGATTAAATGGTAACTTGATCGTTCAGCAATAAATAACAGTGTTATATAAGCCAAACAAGGCAAGTTATCATGAGAAAGTAGTTATTTTGGGTGCAGCCTGGCAACATGAGATTTGATTTTAGCGATAAAAAAGCATTTTTGAAAATGTGTTTATTTGTTTTGTACTACTCTTAGTCACCGTCTCTTCAGAGGTCATAGAGGCTGGTGATGCCGGTGTAGGATGGGAGAGGTGAGCAGGAGCTTGCTGCCGGTACTGAAGCATTCACGGCACAGGGCTGTACGACGTAGACCGAGACAAAAGCAGCGCAAAGCCATCATTCCATCACAAAGAGAACACTTAGATCATCGGACTCCCAGTTGCTGGTTTGCCCCCGTTACAAATTAGTAACTAAGGGAGGGAGAGCCTTCTCGGTATTGGCCCCTCAGCTATGGAATAAGCTGCCTGAGGGGCTACGCAGGGAAGTGAATCTTCTGCGGTTCAGAAAACAGTTGAAAACACTGCTGTTTGGTAAAGTTCTGAGCGCAATGTAAACTATTAGCTGTGTCTCTCTGATGTGTTGGGTAATAACATCGATTTCCGAGCGCTTAGAGACCTGTAGGTGATTGGGCGCATTACAAATCCAAATTAACAATAACAGTAACAATTTTCAGCTCCCCCTCTACCCCCTTTTTTGCACGTGTGCAGAACACCAAAATCCAACGCCCTTGCACTTCAGGTACGGTAACACACATTTGTACCATGCAAACACTAGTAATCTGTACACGCGCTTTCTTGCACAGAGTTGCCTATTTAGTGCCACACACAACCACGCAGTCATTCA